>NC_067480.1:38378876-38678876 GCF_947179515.1 Apodemus sylvaticus
GACTCCTCTTTGCAAGTGTGTCAGAGTGCAATCTCCAGGCTGCAGCCTGAGTGACGAGGTTGGCTCATGACTCCTCTCCCTGCCCCAGCACCTGGCTGCCCAGCAAACCTACAACCACCTAGACATGAGTGTGGGAGAAGCTCTGAGGCAGAGGACGCTGTGTCTGGAGGGAGTTCTCTCCTGCCAGCCCCATGAGAGCCTAGGTGAAGTCATTGACAGGATTGCGCGGGAACAGGTACCTTGCACCCTGCCGGGCTCGCCCTCAACACAGATGGCCTGATTCTTTTTTGCATAGCTCTTGCCATGCCTGTATCCTGGGCACTAGGCCTACCTTCCCTTTCGTGACCAACTTTTGGCATCTGCGTTGGTAGGTGTCTGGTCCTGTTCATAAGGCCCTCATGCCAAGATCCACAGCCAGCTGAGTGGTCAAAGCCATGGCCAGCTGTTGCCAGGAAATGCCCTTTTCTCCTTGAGCTGTGTTAAGCTTTCCCTGCTTCCTGGGACCGGCCCTATTAGCTGCTGTAGCCAAAGGCTCTGCCCCTCCCTGAACCCTGTGGACCCACAGGTGCATAGGCTGGTGTTGGTGGATGAGACCCAGCATCTTCTGGGCGTGGTCTCCCTCTCTGACATACTTCAAGCGCTGGTACTCAGCCCTGCTGGCATCGATGCCCTCAGTGCCTGAAACCTGAGTCCTCATACCCAAGCCATCTTCACCTGAAAGCCAAAGAAAGGATCTTGGAACTTGAAGGGGACCTGGCTTTCATCTTCTCCCACCCCCATCTGCTGGCTCTGCTCTGGTACAGGTAGGCTTCACCATGAACTACAGGGCTGGTCCTTCAGTCTTCCTGAGCTCCTAGATCTCAAGTTATGGTGCCTCAAAGATGGCAGCGGTGCCAGTCATAATTGCGCGGGCCCATAGTAACTGTCAGCGCAAGGATTTACAGACCACTGCTCAGTCGCATTTCCAGCTGAGGTCATGGAGGTCCTGCCGGAAGGGATGGGTAGAGGCAGGACACCCATTTGTCTCCTCTCTGTTCACTTCATTCACTTGCCACTTGCTGGGTCTCTCTTGAGAATAAAGCAAGCTAACAAACTCATGTTGGATACATTGCCATCATCTTCATGGGCTAACACAGAAGGCAGTGTCCACCTACTGCTCGTCTCCGAGTTTGTCAGATTGCGGACTGTCCTGGAAGCGTGCCTGGTTGTGTGGGGCGGACATTCCATCCAGTTGGCAGTAGATGGAGAGATTCCTTCCGGGAAGGCATCTCCTCTTCCCGATTTGGTCACTGTTTCCTCTTTTTCTCACAGGCTCTCCAGCCTTCCCTAATTGTCCGCGCTACACATATTCTCTCAGAAGCCTTTGGGTATGCCCGGTGCACCAGGACAATGACAGAACAATGGAGTCACGCCTGCAAATCCCTGAACCAGAGACCCCGCAATCAGTCTTGGATCAATCTGTATGCCTGGTCCCTGCTTACTTCTTCCCCTGCTCCTGGGTCAGGGCTGAGCTCAGTGAGGCAGTGAGCCTGCAGCCTATGGATTTAGATGGGGACCTGAAATGCTTGGTTTCTGGACCGTGTGCACTCATGTCCCCTGCTCCTGGGAGCCCTGGCTGTTCTTTCCCTGTGGGAGCCACCAGTGCATCACCTCCATCCATCAGCCGACTCTCCTGGCCCTTCCAAGATGCTTGAGGCCAACACCGAACAGTCCTTGATTCTAGAGCTGTCTGCTGGAGTGGGTGCTCCTGACACTGTTGCATGGGTGGGGCATGGGGGAGGCTCCTTAGCTCTCACCAGTGAGCATTGTTCTATCCCCTCGGTCTCTTCGCACCAGACAGAGGATCTTGTATTCAGATCCTTAAGAATGAACAACGAAGAAATAAAAAAAGAAATAAAAGAGCAAGCGGCAATCTTGGATGCTATACGCGTGCTCAACGGCTATAGTCATTGAGATGAACTTGTGCCAAACTCCTTATGTCTCCTGAATTCAAAGACTTGAAGGAAAATCTACAATTGACAAAAGCTGCAAGTGGCCTTTCTTTTGTGCATAGAATGTTATTCTGCCAACATTTTTTAAAATCTTTGACTTGTAACAAAATGATAAGGAGAGTGTGTATTAACTAATTACTCACATAGTGGGTAAACCCAGTCTACAAGGGGAGTCTGCAGGAAACATCACCGATCCTGTAACACTGGATGTAATTTCTACCATGACCCCAACTCACCAGGGAGGAAGAAATTAATCTCAGTCAATTCTGGGTCTCTCCGTCTGCCTTTACCCTCCCCTGGATGACACAGGCCCTCAGATCCAGTGGTCCAATGAAGAAAGAGTGAATTCATATTTTTACTATCCTTTAAAATCCCTTTCATTCACTTATTTTAGCGTGTGTGCCGTCACACTGGAGTGTGACTGTGGGGCAAGTGTGTAGGTGAGTGTCTCACGGGGAAAATCAGTGGACTTCAGGCATGGGTCCTCCCCCTCCACCCTGTTTGAGACAGGGTTACCTTATGGTATTGCTGCTCCTAATTAAGCAACCTCTTGTGCTTCTGGGGATCGCCTGTGTGTCCTACCCTCTCCTGGGACTGGAGTTCAGACTCCACCATTCCCACCTTGTTGAACTTTACATAAGGTTGGTAAACTTGAACTGGGGTCTTCACACTTCCGAGACACATGTTTTACAAACCACTGAGACACTGAGACACTGAGCCACTGAGCCACCTCCCAGCTTGCTTGCTTTTGTTTCTTTTCCTCCTCCTCCTCCTCCTCCTCCTCCTCCTCCTCCTCCTCCTCCTCCTCCTCCTCCTTCTCTTCCTCCTCCTCCTCATCTTCCTTCTCCGCCTCCTTCAAAAAATTACTTTTGAGAGAGCATTTCACCACATATCCCAGACCGGTCTATAACTCACTATGCAGGCCAAGCTGGCATCAAACTCACAGAGATCCACCTGCTTCTGTCTCCCAATTGGTGTGGGATTCAAGTCATGTACCACCATGGCCAGCAGGGCAGCTCCACCTTTATTTCTGAGGGAGGGGAATCTTCATACTGTTGACTGTAACGGCCATGCCTTTACTACCGGAACTATAGACTGTGAACACTGACCTGTTCTGACCACAATCTGGCATCATGACATGTGACATTGGACTGGCCAATCCCCAGGCACATCGCACAGACACCCCACTGTGTTGTTCCTGGGCTCTACCAGCTCCCTTGCTTCAGCCTCCAGGGTCGCTAAGGCCCTGGGGATTCACTGTGGTGCCTAGTGGGTAACTTTTACCATCTACAGCTGTGATGGGATTGTCACAGTGCCCTTTTTGGGTGTCCATAATGGGTCTGCTATTGAGGTGTAGGGAAGCACAGGGCTCTCTCAGGCTCTAAGAATTGGGTCCAGCAGGGTCACCCACTATGATTCTAAGGTGCAAAATATATACCTCCCCCAAAGAGGGTCAGATGCTGGGTGGTAAAATAGAACAACAAAGAACCCCCCCCTCCAAATTTGAATTTTAAATTTTATTTTAAATCATACCCAAGGACTGTCATGTGATAGGAGGTGCTCTACTGTCTTAAGTGGGTGCAGCTCAGTAGAGATTGTGCCAGACATTTGGTGTCTATGGGAAGGGCACAGAGTTCCCCTGTTGAATCTGGCATCGTGACATGTGGCATTAGACTGGCCAAGAACTTCTGGGCCAGAGCTTCTGGACAAGCTCTGCGGAGGCAGGGGCCCAGCTCAGCGCTACTGTCTCTCCAGAAAGCGTAGGCTCACCTTCTTGTTGGGAACCAGGACGATGCGGGACAAAGACTTCACTTCTCCCATCCCGGGAGCCAGGACCACCTCATACTTTTGTATCAGCTGTCAGGAAGAGAGGGCAGCGCCACTGGACTCTATCTCCAATTCCTGTTCCCTTTGTAGGCGTCTACCCTGGTCCTCCCTGCCTCTCCTCTCCCTCAGAGCCCTCCCTCTTACCCGACCCACACAGCCCTTTGCACACTTCCTGCTCACCCTGGACAGCAGCAGCTGCATCTCCAGTTCTGCAATCCTACGACCCAGGCAGGAGCGAACCCCATAGCCGAAGGGCACAGAGCCGAATGGGTGTTGGATCCCAGATTTATCGGCCTCTCTCTTCCTCAGCCATCGGTGAGGCTGGAAGCTGTCGGGCTCGGGAAAGACACTGGGATCCCGGGACACCACATAGTGGCATAACACAAACTGTGTCTACAGAGGGAGAATGGCGGTGTGACCATCAGCCAAGGCTTCAGACATTCCTGGGCACGTGGGTGCTCTAGCTCCACTCACATTCTTAGGGAAGAGGAAGCCATTAATCTCAGTTTCCTTTTCTGTGATGATCCGGGAGTTTGTGGGAACCACAGGGTAGAGGCTGCAGGGAGAAGAAAGTCAATGCTCTGCTTCCAGATTGGGGGAAGGGGCGGCCCGCTCATCCTTGACTTTCTAGTTCTAGACTTTCTCCCCATAGCTCTCATAACCCTAACTTGCAGCCTCCGGCAGTCTCGACCTTCCATTTCTGTCTGATTACAACCCCCATATAGACTTATGCATATGGGGTCATAGCCTACCGCAGGGTCTCCTTAATCACAGCTTTTAGCAGGGCCATGTGGGCAAGGTCCTTGTGCTGGGGCACCTTCCCGAAGGGCACCACACCAGTCACTTCCTTGTGCAAGGCCTCCTGGATCTCTGGATTCTTTGAAAGGTGATACAGGGCCCATGTCAGTGTGTTGGATGTCTAGGAAATAGAATGGGAGATGAAGATGAAGAAAGGCAGGAATTTCTAGGGAAGAGGTGGGATGGTCTGTGAATGGATGTGGATACAATGTACAAGGAAACTGGCTTGCCACTGGGATGACAGGAAAAAGAGACCAGGGTTCCTAGGGACCTCCAAACATGAACTCCAAACAAGGACCAATATGGAGGGAGATTGTGTTTCAACTACAGAGGGGACAATAACAAGGAACATTACCACAGATATGCTGGAACCGAGTCCCCTGGGTACAGTAGGAGTTTGTGGACAAGTTTTCAATTCTCTACCTAAACTGCAGCAATAGAATTGGAATCCTGTGGGAGGGATCGCTCCGCTGTCAGAGAGAGAGAGAGAGAGAGAGAGAGAGAGAGGCAGAGACAGAGACAGAGACAGAGACAGACAGAGTCAGAGACAGAGAGAGCCCCAGGGCTCAGAAATTGATAGAGCCTCCCCTAACAAAAGGGCCAGTCCTATTTGCCTCAACTGGGCAAACAACCATAGTGATACAGGAGAAGCCAGGTCAGGATCGGGGGTGGGGAGGGGGGTGGGAGGGTGGAGAGAAGGGGGAAGATCTTGGGAACAGTACAGGATAAAAATCAGGCACTCCCTGGTCTCCTTGTCAGCCTTTCCTTTGTTTTTTGTTTGTTTGTTTACATCCCATACACTGCTCCCTCTTTCTGATGTACCGTGTCCACCCCAGCTAAGAGCAGCTCAGGAAAAGAGGCAACAGTCTCCTGAGGACTGAGCAAGTCATTGGTCAGCAGGAAGTGCAGGTAGCCAGAAACCCGGACCCCATCTGGTCCAGACTCCTGTAGCTGGGATTCTATCTCCTGGACTTTTTGATCAATCAGCTTTTTCCCTGCGTGGAAAACAGAGGAGAGTGTGTTTAAATCACCCTAAGAGTAGGTACTGTGAAGGAAGTCATGGGAGAGGCCAGCTTCCTTCCCTGGGCCCAGATTAGGACACCTCACCAAAGGAGAAAATGTTATCCCAGTTATCCAGATATTGCTTCCAAAAGGGCAGCAGAGGACGCGTCCACTTGGGAAGGAACGTGACATAGACTGAGTTCCGGAACATGAGCCCAACAGATCTGATGAAGGTGGCAGTGTCCTCAGGGATGGAGGCCTCCAGGCAGCCAACCCTTTTCTCAAACAGGATGGAGCAGATGGCTGTGAAGTATAGAGGCTGTCAGAGCAGGCAGAGCCAGAGGACTGAGAATCCAGGGTCCTCATTAAAGCCCATTCCTGCCCCCCTCAGACCCCCCCACCAGCTCTCTCAACAAGGCTACCTTCCAAGGCAAAGTGGTAGAGAAGATGAGACATGTCTGGCACCTCATCCCCTGATGCACTCTCTGCCCGCACCTGGTCCAGCCGGGTAATAAAGTCACTGATCACCTCGTTTAAGGCATCTGTGTAGAGTGCAGCCTCGGCAGGCTTCAGCAGTCGCTGATTCAAAACTTGACGCAGATGGTACCACTGCTGTCCTTGTCTGGGGACCGTCGAGAATGGCAGGAGTTAACCACGGGGTTGAAGTGAATGGCATTTCCCATGCACCCACAAGGTCCCCCGAGAATTTCCCAGACTTCTGACATATAGAATTAGGCCATCACCAAGTATAACTGATGATCTAAGAATGATAAAATGGCCAAGCATGGCTGCACACACCTTTGAATCCCAGCGTTGGGAAGACGGAGGCAGGAGGATCAGGAGTTTGAGAGAACCCTTTACTACGAAGGGTTTTTGATTGCTGCCTAGACCTCACGAGAGACCTTGTCTGTGGTAAGCAGATTCAAAAGGGATTAAGGCCAGGTGGTGGTGGTGCACACCTCTAATCCCAGCACTTAGGAGGCAGAGGCAGGCAGATCTTTGAGTTCGAGGTTAGCCTGGTCTACAGAGTGAGTTCCAGAAAAACCAGAGCTATACAGAGAAATCTGTCTTTAGGGGTGGGGGAGGGGAGAAAAAAAGGAAGCACAAATGGACCACCAGACCTCAGCACCGTGGGAATGGGTAAAGTGACCTTCTAGAGTCAGGCCACCTAGAATCAGATCACGGTCTAGCCAAGCTGGTGGGACACACCTGTATTCCCTCCGCTAGCCGAGCCACCACAAGTTTGAGACCAACCTGGGCTATAGAATAAGATCCTGTCTTACAATAAAAACAAACCACAAAAACCACAGGTTTACAGAGGACTGGCCAAGTAACCTCAAAAACGTAGCTTAACACCCCCGGGCTTGGGTTTTTGCCTCTGTATGCGAAGAGTGATCCAAGGCCTATACAGCCAGGCTGTTCAGGTGTCCACACGAGTGCTGGGCACATGGTGGTCAGTAATCTGGACAGAAAGTATCTTTGAATTATGTAACTCTGGAATCTTCTGAATGTGAAATGCTAAGGGCTATACCCAGGCCTTCTATGAGAAAGTTGAAAAAAAAAGGAACATATTGGGGTTCCTCTGTTGCCAAGGTTACAGGCATTCAGTCTCTTCTTAGTTCAGTCGGTCAAGGGGACAGGAGACCCAAAAAACTGAAGCTCTAAGCCTTTGTGCTATAGCCATACAGTAGACACTTAGATGTCTCCCCTTGTTAATGGGGGTGCTCAAATAAGCAGGGGACACGCTCCGAGGTCATGTTTAAGGACCGTCCAACACTCAGCTAACTCCCGAGCCTGAACCCTTCACTAAGCAAGCTAGACCAAATCCATCTTCTTTTGGGTTTTTTGTTTTGTTTTGTTTTGTTTTTTTGGATTTGATTTTTTCGAGACAGGTTTTCTCTGTGTAGCCCTGGCTGTCCTGGGACTCACTATGTAGACCAGGCTGGCCTCGAACTCAGAAATTCACCTGCCTCTGCCTCCCAGAGTGCTGGGATCACAGGCATGCGCCACCACTGCCTGGCTTCAAATCCATCTTCTTAAACTTAGCTGTAGAGCCACAAATGCAGATGCTATGTGCTATGCGAAAGTCCAGTGCTACGAAGAAGAGAGGAACTTCTGTGTAAAGTGAGAATGAGCCTCAGTTAACAGCACTGATGGCTTAAAGAACTGAGGGGACACTTAACCATTCCTTGCTGAAATTTCATTTTATATTTATATTTATATTTATATTTATATTTATATTTATATTAGACAAGTGTAGTGGTACATATTTGTAATCCCAGTACTCAGAAGGCTGAGGCAGGAGAATCAAGATGTCTAAGGTCAGTCTTAGCTGAATACTGAGTTTAAAACTAGCTTGGACTACATGAGATTCTGTCTCTAAACAAATAAGCGAGCAAAGAAGCAAGGAAAAAAAAAAACTGCCACACGGTGGTGACGCACGCCTGTAATCCCAGCACTCTGGGGGGCAGAGGCAGGTGGATTTCTGAGTTCAAGGCCAGCCTGGTCTACAGAGTGAATTCCAGGTCAGCCAGGGCTATACAGAGAAACGCTTTCTTGAAAGAACCAAATCCAAAAAAAAAAAAAAAAAAAAAGAAAAGAAAAGAAAAGAAACCCAATATTACTATTGAAAATGTTAATTAAGTTTTTAAAAGACAACAATAAATAAATAAAAATAAAAACTAAAAATGGACTGAAGAGGTGGCTCAGAGGCTAAGAGCACTGGCTACTCCTTCAGAGGGTCAGTTCCCAGCACCCACATGGTGGCTCACAACCATCTGTAACTCCAGTTTCTGGGGACCCGCCAGTCTCGGCAAGCACTGTAGGAACACGACAAGCACTGCACATGAAGGCAAAACACCATACACATGACAACATTATTAAATCTTAAGGAAAAAAAATAAACTTTTGAGATTTGAAATAAGCCCCAACCCTTCCCCACAGGGGATTTTGTTTGTGTCTGAAGAATGCTGTCACAAAGATAAACTAAATGTTCTGGTGAAAAGAAATGACAATTGAAATAGACCCGTCGGGTTGTTAAATGCTTTTTCTTTACAAAAGAAAAAGATTTATTTATTTTTTTGTATGTGAGTATACTGTTGCTGTTTTCAGATACCCAGAAGGCCTTAATACATGAATTTTGGTATGGGGGACATAATTTGGTCCATATCACTTTTCTTGGTGTATCCTATTCCATTACAAATGGCTATGAGCCACCATGTGGTTTCTGGGATTTGAACTCAGGACCTTTGGAAGAGCAGTCAGTGTTCTTACCCGTTGAGCTATCTCTCCAGCCAGTTAAATGCTTTTTTCAAGGAGCTAACCATACAGACTTTTAATGGCAACCCAGTCAGAACTATTGGAGAGCTGCTGTGTAAAGTAAGATTCTAAAGACATCTAGGTTAAAAACAAGGCAGAAAAAAAGGAGTATCATAGCTTTGCAAAAGTGCTTTTATTGATTGATTGTTTGGTGTTTGTTTGAGAAAGGGTCTCATGGAGCCCAAGTTACCCTTGAGTTCATGATCCTCCTGCCTCCACTTCCTGAGTACTGGGATTGGAGGCATGTGCTACCACACCTTGTACAAAGTAGTCTTTAAATGCACACCAGTGACACACATAGAAAATTGACTTCAGAGTAAGAGACATAACAAACTGCCCCCAAAGGGTCCCACAGTGGGCTCAGTTGAGTTGTCAACTCAGATCCACATGACCTCCTTCTAGCCCACAGGATCAGGGAGGGTTTAAAGAGGTCCTAAACAGCATTCTCCAGTTTCAGAATTGGGAACAAAGAATTATTATCTTTGTTACAAAACTATCTGCCTGTGAAGAAAACAGAAACAAGAAAGAATACCTAAGGGACTGAATCTATGAACACTGGGGACAGCTACAATGAACCTGTGACCAGATCATTTTCTTTCCACAGTATCAAGGCTATACTTTATATCCTTGAGTTCCAGATTCAGGGGAAATCTACTTCATTGCATAGGTATGTCAACTCTGACACAGGATGTAAAACCTCCCTTGATTTTTACAGTGGTTTCTTCAGCTGTAAACTGGGGATAATAATACTCCCTACTCAAGAACAAAATGAAATCACAGCTGTACAGAGACAAGCCGGGTGTCTGGCATCATCAAAACACATTGTTATAATCAATGTGACAGCTATACCAAAGCATGATGGGAAAAGCCACTTACTGCTTTTGGAGTTCTATTGACAAAGCTAAGAGATATCTGAACATAGCCAGTTACAACCTGTGGCACTGGGAATTGTTTATCACAAATATTTCCACCACCTACTTCAGTGAGCTCATAAGTAAGTAACATTCCGTCCATCAAAAAACACCAGCAGAATAATCTTACCCTTTCTAGGCACAAGTGAAATCTGTATCTATCTACATGTATGTGGAGGGAATCCATGAAGCTTATAGCCAATGACTGTACAGTACAGCAATACAGTACACTAAGACATATTTGATGAAGTTAAAATGGAACCTTCCCAACTGAGTGATAATGACAGGGTCTCAATGACAATTTGACATATTTTCAACCACAATGGAGAAAAACAGGTCAGAAGCCAGGTCTAGTGATTCAGGCCTATAATCTCAAGATACTCAGGACAATTTAGTGATAGAGACCCTGCTCCAAAACTTAAAAAATCACAAGAGGAGCTGGGAATGTAGTTCAGTGGTTGAGTGCATAGCAGGTATGGGGGCTTCGGGTCTTATCCACAAAACAATCTGAAAAGCCTTGTAGTTATTTTAGTCCCAACACCTTATATTAGAGATCGGAAACACACACACAGACACACACACAAACACACAAAGAAAGCAAAAGGAAATCATTTACTTGTCCAAAATGACCCGATGCGTTGGTAGAAGAGGAGGCGGTGGCTCATCCCTGGGTTTCAGCCCAGCTCAATGTTTTCTAGACAAGTAGCTTGGGGAGGCCCCCCTCCGCCCTGCGTTTGAGTGGCTGCCTGTGCCTCCTCTCTTTCCACCAGGTCCTTTGTGGCCGTGCTCCCATCCCTTTAAGCCCCAGCTCACGTGGTAAAGATTCCATAGGTGAGGCCCTTGTGGTCTCGGTGAGCCTTCCACTCCTCCATGTGGTCTCTTATGGGGAACTTGTCCTCCTGTCTCATCACTTGTTCCAAGAGCGGGGCACTAGCCAGATTCACATTGGTGGAAGTCCCAAAGGAGGTTGTCCACATTGGACCATACTTGGCCTTGTTCAGCACCTGGAGGTGTTAAGCAAAGTGGAATAATTGGGGTTCAGTTGAGATGACTTTTCTGGAAGGAAAGATGGGGTGGGAGAGGGTCTGATGGCCATACCAGTACCATCGTGCGAGAGGAAGATATGGTGGTGGCCAGCAGTTCTGTAGACAGAGACAAAACAAGTGGCCTCACAACAAGTAAGATTACTGAGAACAATGTTACCTGTAAGAGGTGGGAGGATCTGAGGCCTGTGGAGGAAGGAATATGGATATATGGGAAATTAGGGTTGTGGTCTGTTACAGATTAGATGCAGATATTTGTTTTAAGGAATTTGAGGCTGTTATTACCAGCCTGAGGTTTAGTAAGCCTGAAGGAAGCACTTAAATCTTCTGTAGCAAAAATGTGTAATGACATATTATGCATGGAAATGCCGTAATAAACCCCATCACTTTGCATACCAACTTAGATGATAATAAAAATAAATGGTGATGGCGAAATGGCTCAGTGGGTAAGGTGCTTGCCGCCAAGCCATGACCTGAACCCACATGGTAGGAGAGAACCAATTCCTACGAGTTGTCCTCTGACCTACATACGCACACACACACACATACACATATGCACACACAAATAAATAAATGTATTAAAAAAATTTTATAAAAATTTAGTAAACAAACATTATAACAAAGTAATGTGTGTGCTATGCAATTCCTAAGTCTTTTCTAAAGAGCAGGGAGAGAGTAACTCAAAGGCAGAGAGTTACCCAGGAAGAACACGGCACCCAGCTTGGTGCCCTGCAGACACATATGGGACTGGGTTGGGGTGAGGTCCCAGACAGGGTTTCTCTGTGTAATAGAGCCCTGTCTATTCCAAAACTCACTCTATAGACAAGGCTGGCTTTGAACTCACAGAGATCCACCTCCCTCTGCCTCCCAAGAGCTGGGATTAAGGCATGCGCCAGCCACCACACCTGGCTATATCTTAGACTTTCTAAGGCAGTTGCTAACTGATGGTCTTAGTTAGCATCTGCTGAGAAATTAGCATTGTGATGGGCTAAGAGCATTGCTAAGGTCATTCTGTGGTACCGAGCCTGCTTACCTTTAGCAAGGCCCTGGTTGATAAAATGCATTGATCGTTGCTGAAAATGAGAGAGAAAGGAAGATGGAGGGGAGTCCCAAGAGGAACCCACAAATGGGAATCAGAATTCACTGGCTAAGTTAACACCCATATCATGAAATAAAGCCCCATGGTTTCCCAGTCCCTTTCTCTTTCCCAGTTGTTGCTGAAGAGACTCAGCAACAACTGGGAAAGAGAGTCAGCTCCAGTACAGAAATTAAGCTGGAGGGTGTCTGTGAAACAAACAAGAGAGTTAGAGAGAAGAGACTCATCTCCAAGGTTACAGAAGGGAACTCCTAATCTATATAGAGTCCAGAAAATGTCAATCTTACTGGTCCAAACTATTAGCTTTAAAATGGGTTCTCTCAGGACCACTACAACATAATTGCCCCCAACCCATTGCTCAGTTGTCCAGAATCCATCCTGAGCTAACGATGGTCAAGGCTGTCCATTGCCTAGCAGCCAGTCTGGAGAAGCTCTCAGACCCACTTGTTTCACACTTCCGCCTCCCAGGGATATGGCCACCGTGGGGAGGCGGGATCCTGAAGAGTTGCTTCAAACACAGTAAAAATACCTCTGCTTCCCCCAGGAAAGTCAAACTGTGCAGGCCTGACTCAAATGGCTCGTCCCCATTCGGAGGACAACCATTGGTATTTATATATTGATCAATATATTTATATTGAATTTCTGAGTTCGAGGCCAGCCTGGTCTACAGAGTGAGTTCTAGGACAGCCAGGGCTACACAGAGAAACCCTGTCTTGAAAAACCAAAAAACAAAACAAAACAAAACTATATCTATATCTATATCTATATCTATATCTATATCTATACCTATACCTATACCTACACCTACACCTACACCTACACCTACACCTACATCTACATCTACATTGATATCAATATTGATATCAATATAGATATCGATATAGATATAGCTAGAGAAAGAGATATATAGATAGAGATATATAGATATATATTTATTCATCATTTCATTTACTGAGCAAAATACCAAACACATTAACAATTACAATGGGCTATTTTTAAACAGTTTTAGATATGTGATTACAGTATATATAGTTGTGTAGAAATTATAGTATAGTTACAAGTTTTTCATTATAAGGTAATTTATTCACTACAAGTTTATAAACAAAGTACAGGATATCCACAGAACAGAATACAATAGCAGCTAAAAAAAAGCACGAAGTGGCCCCTCCTGTACTAACACAGAAAGACACCCAAAGTAGAGTGTCAAACAAAAAGAGTAGCACCTCCTGCCTAAGAAAGCAGGGCAGGGTTAGGGAAATAGCTCCGGGTGAAAGCCCTGTAAAAGGACCAGCATCTGGATCCCCACAAACTACATAAATACAGGCACACATGGCAGCCCACCTGTAGTTCTGGCCTTGGAGGGTGGACAAAGAGATCCCTGGAGCAAGCTGCCTACTGAAACTAGCTATGTTGGGGAGCTCTGGGTTTGGCTGAGGCCCTGCCTCAAAGGACAAGGGGGAGGAATGAATAAGGAGGATTCCTGATATCAACTGTGGGTCTACTTGTCTATCTGTGTGAACATGTACATGCATCTGCACACACATGGGAGCACACACACACACACACACACACATACCACACACAAACACACACACACACACACACACACACACACACACACACAAGAAGGAAAGAAGGGGGAGGGGAGAGGCTAAATATTCACTTTCACTGAGAAATACTAAACGGATACTTTAGATGCAAGAGGTTACCCAGGGCAGAGATGAAGGGATGTATTAGTGATTTTGCTGCTGTTGTGACAAAACCCAAAACTCATGTAAGCAAGAGTTCCAGAGGGATGAGTTCATCATGGCTGGGGCTGAGGGTGGGAGTGGGGCATGGTGGCAGGAGCAGGACACTGAGACTTCACATCTTGGACCACAAGCTGAAGCAGAAATCGTGAACTGCAGTAGGGTAAGGCCTTGGTGCTCAAAGCCCACTCCCAGTGATGTGCAGCCCCCAGCAAGGCCCTACCACCTAAACCCCCCCAGCAGCACTACAGACTGGGACCACGTGTTCAGGTGTCCAAGATTATGGGGGGCATTTCTCATTCAGATCATCACAGGGAGGAGGACTGTATAGCATAATACGTTGTTTTAAGTTTTGAACTATGAACATGTCTAAGGAAACAATATTTTCTGAAGTGGAAGTCACTAACCATCACTCAGATAGTTCTAGAAGGCAGGGAAACTTGTTGAATCCCTGGATTCATCCAAGTGCTCCTAAAATTTTAAGTAAGCCCTAGCTGTATCCACTTGCCTGTGAATGAGTTTTACTTTGGGTTTTTTATTTTTATTTTTGTTTTTGTTTTTGTTTTGTTTTTTGTTTTGTTTTTACTTTTCTTAAAGTTTCCAGGAAGAAGAATAGGAAGAGGAAGAAGAAGAAGAGGAGGAGAAGAAAAGAAGAAGAAGGAGAAGAAGGAGAAGAAGGAGAAGGAGGAGGAGGAGGAGGAGGAGGAGGAGGAGGAGGAGGAGGAGGAGGAGGAGGAGGAGGAGGAGAAGGAGAAGGAGAAGGAGAAGGAGAAGGAGAAGGAGAAGGAGAAGGAGAAGGAGAAGGAGAAGGAGAAGGAGAAGGAGAAGGAGAAGGAGAAGGAGAAGGAGAAGGAGAAGGAGAAGGAGAAGGAGAAGGAGGAGAAGGAGAAGGAGAAGGAGAAGGAGAAGGAGAAGAAGAAGAAGAAGAAGAAGAAGAAGAAGAAGAAGAAGAAGAAGAAGAAGAAGAAGAAGAAGAAGAAGAAGAAGAAGAAGAATTAAAGGTCTGGAGATGTAGCTAAGTGAGTGGGGCAGCTCTTGCCTAGCACACTTGAGGTCTGTAATCCTAGCACTTGGAAGGTAGAGTCAGGAAGATTACAGGTTCAAGACCAGCCTGGGCCGCATAACAAAAAAATGACCAAAAATGTTCATGTTACATTTTTATTACAATGTGAACGGTGACCTTCTGCACTGACAAATACTACTTTGTAGATAAATTTACTTCCTTCTTTATACTGATTTGTTTCCCAAATTTTATACCACAATCTTGGAATCGGGTGTCGGGGGTGGGGGGGCGGAATCATTTTTAAAAGACTTGGTAAGGGGGCTGAAGAGATGCCTCAGTAACAAGAGCTTCTCCTCTGAGGACCCAGGTTTGATTCTTAGCACCTACATGGTAGCTCTCACAATTGTCTGCTTTGGGGGAAGCTGACCCCATCTTCCGGCCTCCACAGGCACCAGGCACACCCATGGGGCACAGCATGTATGTGGGCAAGACATGGGCATATAACGTGAAAATAACATTTAACATGAAAATAATGAACATTTTGAAGGGAAAAAAAAGACCAGATACAAAGCCACTGAGTTGGGCACAAGTACCTTCCCTGAAACCCAGAACTTCCAAGGTTCCCTGGCTATCAGTACAGAAGTTTCTGGAAGATTTCTCCCTTTTCCTTTTAGACTTCTCTTGGTCAGTTTAGTTGGTGGCACTTAACAAGGACCTCCTTATGTAAGGACTTATTTTAGAAAGACATCGGGACACTTGCTGAGAGATGTGTGCTGCCCTGTGTGCTGAACATTAGGAGGTAACCTGAGCCAGCCAGCCAGCCAGCCAGCCACTTCCAGGGCTCGTACAGGGTGCTGCCTGTGTTGCCTCGGAACCGCTTTGCTGAGTTAACATGTCACTGAGATGGATGAGAAGGCTGGTCCTCACCTGGTAGGCGGAGGGAGCAGAATTCATCAGCATTCACCTGTGGAGCCCCCAGCCCATCCTGGGCCCAGGCAAGCACGGCAGAAAAGAGGAGTCCACATCCTAGTGTGTAGACAGACAGATGAGAAGTGGGCTACCTGTGCTCCCAAATTACTTCCTCATTATTTTGTAGCTATCTTTGTGTTGTTGTTGTTGTTTTGCTTTAAACTGTCTCCTGAGAGGTTCATCCAGCAGCAGATGCAAGATGGAGAGACCCACCTCTCCTTCTTCCACTCTTGTGTAAGAGTTCAGGTTAGGATTGAGGGAGCGGGAGGAGTCAAGGTCACCACAAGAAGACCCACAGAGTCAACTAACCTGGGCCCAGGGGAGCTCACAGAGACTGAACCACCAGCCAATGAGTGTGCATGGGCGGGGCTAGGCCTCCTACACCTTTGTACCAGATGTGCTGTTTGGTCTTCACGCAGGTTCCTTAGCAATCCGAGCTGGGACTGACTCTGACTCTGTTGCCTGCCATTGGATCCCCTTCCCCCACTTGGACTGCCTGGTGGGAGAGGATGTGCTTGGTCCCGCTGGGACCAGATGACCCTGGGTAGGGGGTACCCAAGGGGGCCTCTCCCTTCTCAGAGAAGGTAGTGGGGGGGAGGGAACTGTAAGGGTGGGACTGGGAGGAGAGGAAGGAGGGGGGCTGTGATCAGTTGTAAAGTTAATAAAAAATAAATTGTTGGAAAGAATTCACACCAGCAAAATTATTATGCCTGTTGTCTGACTTCTACATGTGTGCCACGCCCCCCACTCATACATACACACACACACACACACACAAATCAAAGTTACAATAATATATCATGATATGTCCATTAGGATATCTTGAAAACTTCAAGCAAACAAAACCCAAACAGGAAATAAGCATCGATGAAGGAGAGACAACAGCACTCACATATTGCTAGTGGAGTGTACAGATAAGGTAGCCCTATGGAAAAGTCTGACACAGAAGGACACATGATCCAGCAATTCGAGTCCTAAGTACACAAGAAACGAAAAACATGTCTACACAGAGTTATTCACAATGTGTACAGAGACGGAACAGCAAATGTGTGCCAACCCAAACAACCACCATGAGATGCCCAGGTAACCATGAGATGCCCAGATAACCATGAGATGCCCAGGTAACCAAATGACATTACGTACAGTGGGGTGTTGTTCAGTCGTGAGACAAATACTGATACAAGCCATAACCTGGGCAAATCTTAAAAACATATGACAGAGGACAGACAGAACAAAAGGTCACGTGTTGTGTGAGTCATCCTCTTCCCACCCCTGTAGAACTGCTTTACCCACACATTGAGCCAAGGTAGAAATGGTGGTCAGGGATGCCTGTCATCCCGGCATTCCAGAAGTTAAGGCAGGAGGATTGCAAATTTGAGACCAGCCCAGAGCCTGTCTCAAGAAAATAAGTCTTTTCATGAACTTGTACATTTATATTGCTGTATTACTCTGTCTCAACACTAAAAGCAAAAGGTCTTATGTATGTATGTTGACATGTGTTACTTTCATGTACATATTAAATGTTGTCTATATGCATAACAAACTCTTTAATGCTTTCCTTTCAGATTAGTGTATAGAGGAAAGAGCATATAAACTAAAATTGTTGAATTAAACCAAATGCCTTGTACCCACATGAGGAATAAATTTTCAAAATAAACAAGTTGGTGTAAATTGGTTGGTGCACTAAAAGTGAAAGTGTCTTCACATGTTTCTGTGCCTGGGTGTTCCAGTCGGAAGGTTATGTTTATCTCTGCTAGGACTTATGTGTCACAGCTTGACCCAAAGTCATAAAACTATAACTCCAGCCTGGAACAAAATGATCTCTTCTGTAACCCTGTGATAAACAAGACTAATACTCTTGGCTTAATGAAAGCACAGCTCCCAAGCTGTCAGCATGCAATGCACGGGAGACACCCAGCTTTCTCCTGTTGGTTATTTTAGATCCCAGAAGTCTATGTGTGACCTAAGAATGAATATGCACATGGGAGCTTAACACTCTGCTCACCGAATCCTGTGCAGCAAGTTAGCTTTAGGGCTGGTCCTCAGCCAGGAAACATCTCACATCCTCAGCTGTCATAAAGAATCTCGAAGTAACAGCTCCAATCAATTGTGTAAACACTTATAAGTCAGCTTCCCACATACATTAAAGCCTTAAAGCTACATTAAAGTTGGTAACAGGTAGTAAACATTGGAGTGATTTCTAAGTTAAAAGGCTGAAAAAAGTCACAGAAATTCAGGTATTTTGGGATTAAATTTTATAGAAAAGACCCTATATTTGGATCCATGTTTTTCCAGGATTTGATAATATATGGAAAACTTGGGTGCTGGTATCTCCCTGGGTTTTCACCCAAAAGTAAAGGACTAAAGATTCCACCATCCTAATTACTATATATAATTTTTATGTGAGAAATTGAGGAAAAGAGTAATTCTGTCTAAATTTTGAGATGATAAGGGGTAATTATGAGTGACCCCAGCGATCCATGCATGCAGGCTGCATGAGTGCTCAGACCCTGGGTTGGTTATACCATGCATGCAGCTGCATGAGTGCTCAGACCCTGGGTTGGTTATATCATGAATGCAGGCTGCATAAGTGCACAGACCCTGGGTTGGTTATACCATGCATGCAGGCTGCATGAGTGCACAGTCCCTGGGTTGGTTATACCATGCATGCAGGCTGCATGAGTGCACAGACCCTGGGTTGGTTATACCATGCATGCAGGCTGCATGAGTGCTCAGACCCTGGGTTAGTTATACCATGCATGCAGACTGCATGAGTGCACAGTCCCTGGTTTGGTTATACCATGCATGCAGGCTGCATGAGTGCACAGTCCCTGGGTTGTTTATATCATGAATGCAGGCTACATGAGTGCTCAGACCATGGGTTGTTTATATCACGAATGCAGGCTGCATGAGTGATCTTACCCTGGGTTGGTTATATCATGCATGCAGGCTGCATGAGTGCACAGTCCCTGGGCTGGTTGGTTATATTCACAGCCCAGACACTTTTTACTTGTTTCTACTTAAGACACTCTTTAGGCTGAACATGGTGGCACACACCTTTATTCCCAGCCCTTGAGGCAGAGGCTAGTGAATCTCTGGGAGTTTGAAGTCAGCCTTGGCTACATAGCAAGTTTCAAGTTAACCAGGGCTACATAGTGAGACCCTGTCTGAGAGGGGGGAGTGGGGGTGGGGAGAGACTCTTTTAGCCAAGAGAGGGGGAGGGAAGAGGAGGGGAAGGGAGGGATGGGGAGGGTGAAGAGGAAAAAAATTGAGATGGGGAAGGGAGGGAAGGAAGAGAAGACTGATGGTTTTTCAAATTCTATACAGAAAATGAAAAAAAAAAAAATACCTGCTTGCTTGTTCTGGGAGGCTGCCACACAGCCTAGGCCTCACAGGGCCTGGTAGGCTAGGTCCAGCCTCTGCTCCTGCTGCTGCTGCTTCTTCCTCTCCTCCTCTTCCTCCTCTTCCTCCTCCTCCTCCTCCTCTTTCTTCTTTTGTTGAGACAGTATCTCATTAGACATCCCTGGCTGGCTTGGAATATGCTATGTAGAATCTGCCTCCTAAATTCTGGGGCAGGCGTGTGCCTGATTTGTGCAGTTGTGGCGATGGGGCCAGTAGTGTTTCATGAGTGATAGGAAAGCCCTCTACCAACTGAGCCACATTCTATTCTCCAGAGGTCTTTTAAAAAACTACTTTTATTAATTATTTAATTAATTGATTTAATTATCTGCAGGTACCATTACACATATGGTGCACAAATATACATGCAGGAAAAGCACTCATACACATAAAAGTAAATAAATCTTTGAGAAAAAAATTTTATGCAATGCACTTTGACCATATTCATCTCCCGCTTTTCCCCCATTACTCTTTCCCAGATCAACCCCTTCTCCCTTACTACCCAACTCTATGTGTTTTGTTTGTTTGTTTGTTTGTTTGTTTTAATAATCCATTGAAAGGGCTGGAGACTCCTGAGACTGGACAAACACCCTCCATACCCCTTTCTCTAGGTTCCCCAGAGACACATCGCCCCCAATGTCAGCATGAAGCAGTCAGATATCACAACGACAACCCTATTCCTGCTTCAACATCGTGTCTTTTTAATTTTTTCTTTTCTTTTTTCTTTCTTTTTCTTTCCTTCTTTCTTTCTTCCTTCCTTTCTTTCTTTCTTTCTTTTTTTTCTTTCTTTCTTTCTTTCTTTTTTTTTTTTTTTTTTTTGGTTTTTTAAGACAGGGTTTCTTTGTGTAGCCCTGGCTGTCCTGGAGCTCACTCTGTAGACCAGGATGGCCTCGAACTCAGAAAGCCTGCTTCTGCCTCCCAAATGCTGGGATTAAAGGCGTGACCACCACCACCTGGTTTAATTTTTTTTTTTTTTTTGGATTTGGTTTTTTTTTTTTGTTTTTTTTTGAGACAGGGTTTCTCTGTATAGCCCTGGCTGTCCTGGAACTCACTCTTGTAGACCAGGCTGGCCTCGAACTCAGAAATCCGCTTGCCTCTGCCTCCCGGAGTGCTGGAATTACAGATGTGCGCCACTACTGCCCCACTATTTTCTTTCTTTTTTAATTAAAAAAATACTAGAGAATGTTAGTATTATGTCTAAGCTCTACCCCACAATTACCTGGCAACAGCCAGGTATGCCCCTCCCCATAGACCTGGCCCACTATAAAAGGAGCTGCTTGGGCTCCCCCCCCCCCCCCCCCATCGCTCTTGCCTCTTGGCACTCTCACCTCTCTGCCCCTCTTGGGCTCCCCTCCCCCCCTCTCTCTCCATGTGGTCAAGGCCTCCACTTCTCTTCTCTCTCTCTCTCTCTCTCTCTCTCTCTCTCTCTCTCTCTCTCTCTTGCCTCTCTCTGCCTCCACTACTCCATTAATTTCCATCCTCTGCCCTGAATAAACTCTATTCTATACTAAAAAAAGAAAAAAAAAAGAAAAGAAAAGAAAGGGCTGGAGAAATGGCTCAGCAGTTAAGAGCACTGGCAGCTCCTCCAGAAAAGTCAGGTTCGATTCCCAGAACCCCAAAGGTGGCTCACCACTATCTGTAACTCAAGTTCCAACTCCTCAGGCAGGAGTTAACTGTCAAGAAGACATGAGTGCGATTGTTGTGGACTCTTTAGTTGTGGACCTGAAACTTGCTTGACACCATCACCCAGGATGTTCCATTTGAGGGATGATTGCCCGCCAGATGTTGTTGCTCACATCTGTAATTCCAAGCACTCAGGAGGCTAAGGCAGGAAGACCAGGAATTGGAGGCTAGCTTGGGCTACAGAGCAAGCCAGAGGGAGAAGGCAGGAGGGAGACAGAAGTATGCTGTGATAGCCATGGTGGTGCACTTGGGAGACAGAGGCAGGCTGATCTCTGTGAGTTCAAGCCAGTCTGGTCTACAGAGTGAGTTCCTGGACAGCCAGGGCTACACAGAGAAACCCTGTCTCAAAACACCCTTCCCTGAAACTGGGGAGTAGGGGGAAGTACAGTGTTTAGTGGGCAAGTCTATGGCAACAGTCCTAGGGAAAACCGACAATGCTGTACCTTATCCAATCTTCTCTGATTCCTGGCAGCATGGGCGGGTGTCTAGCCACAGGATGACGTGATGAAAAGTCTCAGTCCCTTCTAGGATGAACATTACATTCTTACAGTATCACAGTTATGCAAGTCCCGTGCTACCTATTTGTGGGAAAAGTCTGCTTGGAGTTAACACAAGAGGAATGAATAGCTTGATCCATAGTCTACTGGCTGCACCATTGCTCAGGGCACAGGAGCAGGCAGTTCATCCTGGGCCACAGAGCTCAGGCTATAGTGCACAAGGCCAAGGAGTTCCAAGGAAACACCCAGCTCCCTTTCCAGCCACGCCTACACGCTAGGGACGGAAACTGTGAGAAATGGTAACTAGCAGAGATAAGGAAGAGAACGGCAGGCTCTAACTTGCTGATTCTAGGCAACCGTGGCGGGCAGCGAGGAAGAGATGTAACTACCATGGGGATAGAACACACTGAACTGTGGCAGGAGAGCAACTACTCTGCTTTAGAGGATGCTGGGCTGCTACCCCGCCCCCGTTTCCAACTTGACAAATGGCCAGTGGAAAAAATCTTAATTCTAGAACTCATAGAAACTTCCCAACAGCAAGACTTCTTTGGGAAAGCTCAGCCTCCATGAAAGATGATAGCACAAGATCGATTTTCTGATGTGATCTCTTTGATCTCATCCTGCTGTTGACCTCTTTGATATTTTGTCAGAGCTTGTTTGCTGTTCAAGACAGGTGCCCCTGGCTGCCCTGGAACTCACGTATAGACCAGGCTGGCATCAAGCACAGAGATCTGCCTGCCTGTAACTCCTGAGTACTGGATTAAATGCGGGCATCGCCTTGGCACTTGGCCTTGTCAAACACAGGTCTTTTGGATGTTGGCAACCACATAAGGGTCAACTGAGTTAGTACAGGGGGTTGGCAACAGCTCTAGTTATTTTCTAAAAAGATGCTGGGCCAAACCTGTTCTCTAAGCAAGCCTAACCAACCTTTGCAAGATCATGGTTGTATACAATGTAGTTAGATGTTACTTATGACAAACAGTGCAGTTTTGATACAAGCCCTTATTAGTAAAACGGATTACATTATCTGAGAAGAGTGACCTGTTTCTGGAATTTTTTAAAACCAGATTTAAACATCACAAGAAAATTATTAAAGAATGAACTCCAGCCCATCAGCTTCGTAAATGCCTATGCCAACAATACCTTGAACCTCAGACTCTGAACCTCCTGGAACAGGACAGAATCAGAAGCCTGCCTGGAGCTAACCATGAGGCAACTTTTTGATTGGTGTTTATTTCACTGGGTTCTGAGGTGGCCTGAGACTTTCTGCCCTATTCATTTTAGAAAGAAGATTTTTTTTTTTTGAAGATGTTGTTTTTAACAAAAATCTCAAGCCAGGCGGTGGTGGCACACACCTGTAATCCCAGCACTCTGGGAGGCAGAGGCAGGTGGATTTCTGAGTTCGAGACCAGCCTGGTCTACAGAGTGAGTTCCAGGACAGCCAGGGCTATACAGAGAAACCCTGTCTTGAAAAAACCAAATCCAAAAAAATAAAATAAAATAAACAAACAAACAAACAAAATCTCAAACATTCGATTTTACCAATAAAGACGATGGAGCCAGGTGCTGGGGTGAAAGCCTCATGGGTCTGTGAGGCAGAAAAAGCACCCAGCTGACCTTCCTCCTCAGCCTATGTCCAAAAGCAAGCTCTCCTTCTCCACATCATCTCAAAAACCCCTCAGCTGAAAGCCCCTCCCTTCTGTCTCCTGCGTGTCTCTCTATGCCTCCCCTGAACTCCCTGCTCCTCTCTGTCTCCTGCGTGTCTCTCTATGCCTCCCCTGGACTCCCTGCTCCCCTGTCTCCTGCGTGTCTCTCTATGCCTCCCCTGGACTCCCTGCTCCTCTCTGTCTCCTGCGTGTCTCTCTATGCCTCCCCTGGATTCCCTGCTCCTCTCTGTCTCCCGCGTGTCTCTCTATGCCTCTGCGTGTCTCTCTATGCCTCCCCTGGATTCCCTGCTCCTCTCTGTCTCCTGCGTGTCTCTCTATGCCTCCCCTGGATTCCCTGCTCCTCTCTGTCTCCTGCGTGTCTCTCTATGCCTCCCCTGGATTCCCTGCTCCTCTCTGTCTCCTGCGTGTCTCTCTATGCCTCCCCTGGATTCCCTGCTCCTCTCTGTCTCCTGCGTGTCTCTCTTTGTCTCCCCTGGACTCCCTGCTCCTCTCTGTCTCCTGCGTGTGTCTCTCTATGCCTCCCCTGGATTCCCTGCTCCTCTCTGTCTCCTGCGTGTCTCTCTATGCCTCCCCTGGATTCCCTGCTCCTCTCTGTCTCCTGCGTGTGTCTCTCTATGCCTCCCCTGGATTCCCCGCTCCTCTCTGTCTCCTGCGTGTCTCTCTATGCCTCCCCTGGATTCCCTGCTCCTCTCTGTCTCCTGCGTGTCTCTCTATGTCTCCCCTGGACTCCCTGCTCCCTTCTGTCTCCTGCGTGTCTCTCTATGCCTCCCCTGGATTCCCTGCTCCTCTCTGTCTCCTGCGTGTGTCTCTCTATGCCTCCCCTGGATTCCCCGCTCCTCTCTGTCTCCTGCGTGTCTCTCTATGCCTCCCCTGGATTCCCCGCTCCTCTCTGTCTCCTGCGTGTCTCTCTTTGTCTCCCCTGGACTCCCTGTTCCTCTCTGTCTCCTGCATGTTTCTCTATCCCTCCTCCTGGCTCCCTGTCCCTTGCTATGTGGGTGGGCAGTTTCCTTTGTTCACTTCCTGCCAACTGGTTTCTTGCTCCAACTCTTGACCTATGATTGAGTTTATTTAATCCTGTTTACAATAATCAAAAAGCTCTTGGATTAAAGTGTGCTAGGGCTGAGCCAACCCACAACTAGAAATAGGTTTTTCCAGTAAACAACACAATCTCAGCGTTCACAGTGTAATCAAACATTCTTCAATAAGCTGGTGCAAAGCCAAGCAGTGGTGACTCACGCTTTTAATTCCAGCACGCAAGGGGCAGAGTCAGGCAGATCTCTGAGTTCAAGGCCAGCCTGGACTACAGAATAAGTTCCAAGACAGCCAGGGCTACACAGAGAAACCCTGTCTTAAAAACAAAACAAAACAAAACAAAAAGGAGGAGGAGGGAAGAAAGAAAGCAGGTTTAGAATAAAAATTCCTGGAAAGGGCTTTTTATTTTATTTATTTATTTATTTATTTATTTATTTATTTATTTATTTTTTGGATTTGGATTTTTCGAGACAGGGTTTCTCTGTATAGCCCTGGCTGTCCTGGAACTCACTCTGTAGACCAGGCTGGCCTCGAACTCAGAAATCCACCTGCCTCTGCCTCCCAGATTACAGGCCTCTGCTGGGATTACAGGCGTGCACCACCACCGTCCAGCTGGAAAGGGCTTTTTAAATTGGAGATTATCCTGCCACACACACCGAGTTCATAGTTGCCTGGGGTTTGGGTGTTGGGAGGTCTTGGGCTTATTCTTTTTACACTAAATAACAAACTATCTAAACCTGAAATATCTCTTCATGTTTTTAATTATTGATTTTTTACTGTTTTATTTGCTTATTTATGTATTATTTTCCTGGTTTTGTGTTTTTTTTTTTTATACTAAGTAACTATCTAAACCTAAAAGTATCTCTGAGGTTTTTACTGGCTGAATCTGTCAGGCCTTGGTTTTCTTATATGTATGAATTTAACTAACACACACACACACACACACACACACCTGTCCTTGTCAGTTAAAGAGGATTGTCTGAGTAATTAATCCCAGAGATGTACAGTAGCTAGCCTATATATTTAGAGTGGAATGCTGAAGGCAGGTCTTGGAGACTGTTAGTTAAATTATTAGTATAGTGCCTAGCAGGCGTAAACCTGGCTCTCAGCGAAGACATAAGGTGTGCCTACTAAATTGAATCCTGTTTCTCTCAGGGGTGAGAACTACATGAGTCAATAAGTTTACCAAAGCCGGGCGTGTTGGCGCACGCCTGTAATCCCAGCACTCTGGGAGGCAGAGGCAGACAGATTTCTGAGTTCAAGGCCAGCCTGGTCTACAGAGTGAGCTCCAGGACAGCCAGGACTCCACAGAGAAACCCTGTCTCAAAAAAACAAAAACAAAAAACAAAAGTCTACTAAAAAAAAAAAATTAAGTGTTAAATGACTGAGCAGCATAGTATGTGATTATCCCAAGGAAGTTATTCCTGGGCTAAGGATGCAGCTCAGTGGTAGAGTGTGGACTTAGCGTGTGTGAGCTCTGAGGCCTGATGCCCAGCACTCCACAGAGGAGGGGGAGGGGTAGAAGGGAGGGACAGAGAGAAGAAAAGGCCTTTCAACTCAAAAAAAAAAAAAAAAAAAAAAAAGGCCAGCGGCATTTTGACCTCTTCTAGTTAGAGCCCTGTTTGGTTTGGTGATGGCAAAGCAGAAAACTCCCAAACCAGCCAATAGCCCTGACAACCAAAGCAAACTCACAAAGACCAAGAGCCATTTTGCCAAGTCAACAGCCAGGCCTTGAGAGCTGACAGTGAAATAAACAAGAGTGACCTAACCTCAGGCACAAGTTGCTCCTTTATCTGGTTGGCAAATGTCAGAAAGATGGCTCCTTCTGGGATCCCAGGCAGAGGAAGCACAGATGGGTGGGCCTGCCTCAAGTGCTGCCAGAGTACCACGAGAAGGTGCCACCAACCCCTCACACAAGCAGAATCCACAGCTCCAAGTAACCAGAGGTGCTAAGTAACTCACAGCATTCCAGCTTCTCCTCGCTCGGAACCTGGACTCGGATGAGTTCCTGCCACATCAAACCAAGCCAGTGACACTGTGGTATGTGGCATCTTGAAGATGTTCCTGTTGGAAAGTCGAAATACTATGCAAACCAAGCACCACTATAATTCTAACGGTCAGAAGCTGAGGCAGGAATCCCCTGAGCTCAGGAGTCCAGCAGCAGCCTGAGCAACTCGAGATCCAGTCTCAAAAGGAGAGGCCTGGAAGCGGGAGTGCTGGTGTGTGTAGCAATCTCAGTACTTAAGCCATAAGCAAGCAGGAGGATTTTGAGTTCAAAGCCAGCCTTGGTTACATAGAGAGTCTGAAGCCAGGCCAACTGGGGTACAAATACCCTGTGTAGAAAACAAAACAAAACAAAAAGCAAAAAAAAGGGTTATGTATTCACTACAACTGTTACATAGAAACCCACTGTGTGAATACATATAATTTATTATCCAGGGGGTGAGTATTTCACATGTTTTGATTATATTTATTTCTTTATCATGACTAATTTTCAGCACTGGAGATAGTATCCAGGGCCTAGCACAGGCTAGGCAGTTTCTCTATCTGCCACAAGCCCTACAAAAGGACATTTTTGTGCAAATGTGTACTGATGACTTCAATATTTTTTTTAAAATGTCTGTTTTTAATGCAAGAAGACAGAACTACTGGGCAGGGTGGTGCATGCCTTTAATCCCAGCACTTGGGAGGCAGAGGTAGGCAGATTTCTGAGTTCAAGGCCATCTTGGTCTACAGAGTGACTTTCAGAACAGCCAGGGCTACCCAGAGAAACCGTGTCTTGAAAAAAAAACAAACAAAAACAACAACAACAACAAAAAACCCTCAGCAACAACAAAATAATTGTCGTAGACTTCAAAGATTCATATCAAAGATCCTGACAGGAAAAATGGCCCAGTCAGTCTGCAGCCGGGAGAAACAGTGGGTTAGGAGCCGTGAGAGTAGAGGAGGGCCTGAGGGTGACTCAGGAGAAGCCTTGTCTGTAACGCACTCTCCTGAGTGTGAGCACTGCTTCTGACCGAGCTCATCGCCCACGGCCCAGCCCCACAGCAGAGCACAAGCATAGCTTTGTTGACAAGCACCAAGGATCAAGGGCAAGGAGCAGGTCACTCCCAGATGCTGAACCCTGAGGCAAGCAGGTCCCAGTGCCCGGAACTTGGGGGACAGACAGAAGTGGACAGATATAGGCTCAGCCCTTCATTTTATGACAGGTTTTTTCAGCCATATTAACAATGATGAAAAACCCAACCCACAAACTGACAAGTATTCAGAGGCGACTGGGGGCCGTGAGGGAGGACCTCAAGCCAGGGAGCTGAGAACAAGATATTAACTAGATGACATCTTATCATGCTCAGGATCAATATTTTTGGAAGGCAAAATTTTAATAGAGAGGTTGGAACAATAGCTTGGCAGTTAAGAGCACTGGCTGCTCTTCCAGAGGAACTGGGTTCAATTCCCAGTTCCCCAGCATCCCAACAATCTGTTATTCCGGCACCAAGGGATCAAGTGCTAACTTCTGGGCCCCTTGACAATGGAGGCACATGAAACACTGACATACAGTCAGGAAAACACTCATACACATAAATTAAAAAAAAAAAACTCAACAAGTTTTAGCTTAATAGAAACTTACAGCTGGGCAGTGGTGGCACATGCCTGTAATCCCAGCATTCTGGGAGGCAGAGACAGGAGAATTTCTGAGTTCGAGGCCAGTCTGGTCTACAAGAGTGAGTTCCAGGGACAGCCAGGGCTATACAGAGAAACCCTGTCTCGGAAAAAAATCAAATCCAAAAAACAAAACAAAACAAAAAACAGAAACTTACATATAAATTGGGGGCTGGAGTTATGTTTCAGTGGTTAAGAGAACTTACTACACTTTAGGAAGATGGGACTCAGGTTTCAGCACCCAAATTTAGTATACATAAACTTTCTCTCTCTCTCTCTCTCTCTCTCTTTCTCTCTCTCTCTCTCTCTCTCTCTCTCTCTCACACACACACACACACACAAAATAATTAAATAAGTATTTTAAAGGCAATTATATGTAAATTTAACATATGTTCACATTGTACTTTCCTCCAGCATGCTTGGTATTACTTTTAATAGAACTATGCATTTGTTCATTTATCTCTAAAGAATCTTTTGCCCTTAGCTAGGGAGATTGCTTTTTTTAAAAGATTTATTTATTTTTATTTATATGAGTACACTGTAGCTGTCTTCAGACACACCAGAAGAGTGCATTGGATCCCATTACAGCACCATGTGGTTGCTGGGAATTGAACTCAGGACCTCTGGAAAAGTAGTCAGTGTTCTTAACTGCTGAGCCATCTCTGCAGACCTCAACCAACTTCTATAATACAGCAGAGCCTAGATACCAAAAGGAAAACAAAACGGTGAGTTCTAGGACTCCATAAATCTTGCTGTGAACAGGTTTTATTGCTCCAAAGTCTATGAGAGCTGGAAACCTGGCCCTCAATTCCATGGTGTCAAAAAGTTATAGTAGAGTCTGGGTTGATGGCTATGACTAAAGCCCTTTCTGTATAAGTGCAAATACTGCTCTGTATAAGTATAAATACTGAGCAGGTTTGGAGGCCCACATGTAACACCAACCTTGGAGGGTAGATATGGGGGATCCTAGACTAAGCTGGCTGGAGACACTGGCCTCAGAAGCTTTGCTTTAGCCCAAAATGAATGCAGACAGAAACTTCTACTGGGATGGAGTGGTGTTTGTAAAGGCGACGCTGACAAGGTCACAGATGATAGGTCAGAGGAGGTGAGTAGGGGCACCTTGTTCTAAAGCAGCAAAGAATTTAGCTGAATTGCATTCATGTCCAAGGTTTATGGAAGGCAGGATTTAAGGGTAATAACTTAGAGCATTCAAAAGAAACTTCTAAGCAATATACAAACCACATGCAGTAAGATTTGAGAGCGGCGTAGACCTAGAGGCTGCTGTCCAGAGGCACCTAGGCCTCAGCTCTTTCTTTCCCGGCCACTGCTGAGATAACCCTGTATAGCTGGTGCTGTTGGTGCACAAGAGGGTAAACTAAAAGTTCTCACAGAGTGAGTGCAGCTTACGTTCCCTGCACACAGAACCTAGTGGCTATGGGACCACAGTGATTCAGAATGTTAAAGTGAGGAGGAGGAGGAGGAGGAGGAGGGAGCCTTCTGATATCCTGGCCCAGCTGCCTTGCTGCAAAGCCTCATGACCTGTGTTAGATCCCTGGCACTCACATGATAGGAAAAAGCCATCATGTTCTCTCAACATGTGTCATGTCATGCTCATGCATATGTGTACACATGTACACACACATATACACCCACACACTAAATGTAAAACAAACAAACAAAAACAAAAAAAACCTTGTAACTTAAAACAAAATAAGAAGCCTAGGTAGACAGGCAAGAGTTTGCCAGAGAAGCAGAACTACCACAGAGTCTTCATTTAAAGCCCTAAAGGAGCCATAATCAAGACCCCAAAAATGTAGGGTAGCATACTAGAGAAGTACAGCAGGCAGGGAGATTTGGGGGGAGCTATCTCCAACCCAGTGTGCCCAGGATGCAGGACTTGGGGCTTCAGGACATGTCCACACTGTGGGGTTTCAGTTTTGCAGGGCTCTGTGACCTCTCTCTTCTGGGCCACTTCCCACATTGTGTGATAGATACTGGTAAGTTATTCACTTTACAGGGTAACAGCAGAAAGGAGTCGTCTTGAACGTCAGATCACTCTAGACGTTTGACTTGATGCTCAAAACAAGACTTTGGGGACTATTGGCACAGTTGAATGCATTTCTCCCTGTGAGAAGAACATGTAACTGGGGTTTCTGGTGGAATGCCATGGCTCAGATGTGGTCTGTCTTCCTCAAAGGTGGGAGTTGAAAGCTTGATCCACAAGACCAGCATGGGAAGGCTCTGGGACCTCTAAGTGGTGGGGCCTAAAAGAGTTTGGGGTTGGGTTATAACCATCCTGGGCTCCCAAGAGTAGATCAATTCTCACAAAAACAGACTGTTAAAAAAAAAAAAAAAAACCAGGCAGTGGTAGTGCACGTATTTAATCCTAGCATTTAGGAGGCAGAGGCAGGTGGATTTCTGAGTTCCAGGCCAGCCTGGTCTACAGAGTTAGTTCCAGGACAGCCAGGACTACACAGAGAAATCCTGTCTCCAAAAAAAAAAAAAAAAAGAAAGAAAGAAAGAAAGAAAGAAAGAAAAAGAAAAAGAAAAGAAAGAAAAGAAAAGAAAAGAAAAATTAGGCCGAGCGTGGTGGCACACGCCTGTAATCCCAGCACTTGGGAGGCAGAGGCAGGAGGATTTCTGAGTTCGAGGCCAGCCTGATCTACAGAGTGAGCTCCAGGACAGCCAGGGCTACACAGAGAAACCCTGTCTCGGGAAAAAAAAAAAAGAAAAGAAAAGAAAAATTAAAAAAAAGCAAGCCTGCCTGGACTTGCTGGCACATGCCTTTAATCAGCGCTTGGGAGGCAGAAGTAGGTGGATCTCCGAGTATAGGGCCAGCCAGGGTACTCCTGTCTTCCAACAACAACAACAACAAACCAAGCCTGTCTTTTCCCATATTCGCACTACAGCTCTTCGCTCCTACCATGTGACCACTCTCTTGCTCAACACAGGCAAGCTCAAGCCATGCGATGCCACCCGCCGTGACACATACAGTCACAAGACCTTCATCAGAAGCTAGCTAAGTGGAGGCACCTATTTGGACTTTCAATTTCCAAAATCGTGAACAAAATAACCCTTTCCTTTATAACGTAGTCACTCTTCAGCACTGTGTTATGGTTAAACCAAACAGCCTAAGATTCGGGAGCAGATCACAACCAAAGGACACTCAACGATGGGAATTCTCCACCTTAGCGTTTAAAACTGTTTAAACGACAAGCCAATGCGAACGATACAAAGCAAGTTATTGAAACACACGGTCTTCCTCAATAATGCTGTTGCCGTGTTTTAAGGATGTGCCACACTCTGCTAACTCACAGCAGCCCCAAGCACAGGAAGTGAGGATTAATGCATTCCTCATGGGCAGCTCAGAGTCATAGGATCAAGATGTTTAGAGTCCTAACACTGCTGCCTGCCACCTGTGCCCATTTAAAGGCCATTCACAGGGCTGGAGGGATGAAGCAGCAGTAAGTTTTCTTGCTGCTCTACATGGGACCTGAGTCTGGTCCCCAGTACCCATGAACTACCTGTAACTCCAGCTTTAACAGACAGACATGAACACTCAAACACATATAGGGAAATAAAATAAATCCTTTTTTTTTTTTAATCTATCTCTGGGGCATGATGATAAATGTTACAGAATCCCAGCACTCAAGAGGCTGAGGCAGGAGCAAAGAGTTAAAGCCAACCTAGACTACACAGGAAAGCACTGTCTTAACAAAACAAAAGCAAACAGACAAAACACTATATACTCATGGTTTTAATCCCCCTGAGAAAGCTTCAGTCCCAAGCTCCTAGGCATCAGGCAGTCTCCAGGCCTCTCAATTTCTGGAGACTGAAATCAAGAGGACTTTTCAGCTCCTTTGTTTCTTGGCCTAGAGATATCAGGTCTGCAGGAAATGGTTCATAATCCCACACACACACTGCGTGCCCCCCCCCTCCTTCTTACAATGTAGCATTGGCTGGCCTGGAATTTATACAGATTCTAATGCCTCTCTCCCTTCTGATTTCTGGGCCTGAAGGTGTGTGTCACTCCACCACACCAGGTGTCCTTCCTGCTTGCTCGCTCACGATTACTTCTAATTATGCATATGTGTGTCGGCAGATATGTGCTCACAAGTGCATGGTCCTGGAAGGGCAGAGACATCAGGTTCCCCTGGACCGTTGTAAACTGATTGACAAGGGTGCTGGCTGATTCAGGTCCTCTGGAAAAGAGACACTACTCCTAATTACGGAGCCCTCTCTCCAGTCCCAGGGAATGATTGTTTCTTTATTTGTTTGTTTAAATCATCTCTCAGTACCTTCTGGGCCTGACAGGGACAGCAGCAGGGACCGCTCTCCTGGCCGCTGGTTTTGTCCACAGATACTTCATTTTCTCTTTCTCGGCTCCCCATCCTCACTCTCCTCCTCTCCGACCTCTGGCAGGATCAAGGTGCAATTACATTAGAAGTTCCTTTCCCTGCTCCCTAACATGTTTTCTTTCACTTCCTGAGAAGCAACCTTCTTCTTTTTTTTTTTTTTCCTTCTGTGGACAAATGCGTCCTGCAAATTGCAAAGACGCTTCCAAAGTTGTCTTTTGGAAGAAGCAGGAGGGGAGTGGCATCTCTGAAGTAACAGGGCTCTTCAACATCGGGCAGTTTATGCATTAGCATGAGTCATTCTCTTCCAACACAACCTCTTCCCCTCCCAACTTGTGCCCGCCGCATTGCTAGTGGTCTCTTGATCGGTGACACCCATCACCTGTTTTAGCTCAAAGGAGTCTGTCTCTCTGCACCCTGCACACCCTTCCAGTTTAAGGCTTGAGGGCAGTGGCAAGCTAAATTCTATTCACTATTTATCCCTCTTCTCTCCCATATCCAGCTTCTTTCTCCGCCCCAGTGCCCAGCCCCAGGCGGCGATGCAGCTGTCGGGTGGTTACCTGGAGCTCGTGTAAGCGCAGCAAATAGCCTCGAGGAAATAGCTGGAATAAAAAGTGTAGCGTTCCGGTCCCCGGAAGCTCCTCCAGACTCCGCAAGCGCGGCCGATCTTGACTGGTCCCTGGACTCTCCGTACTTTCTTGTGCCCCGAGGGCTGCAGGGATCGCGGCCTTGGCTCTGGCCCCTTGTGGGCAGAGGCCACGGCTCAGCACACGCGAGTCCAGGAGTGCCCATGTCAGCCTCGTGCGGCTCAACGCAGCCATGGATTGTGCCTGAGAAGCCAAGAATTTAGATCCGGAGACTATGCGCCCTAGCCAGGCAAGGAGACAGAACTCGGGCTTTGCGATCTGGCGACTTTAAAGGCAGAGGCGATCCCGGGGCGGGCCGATAGAGGACCAGCCAGATCCTTTCATAACCCCTTCCAATCAGGATCTGTCGAACACACAAATGCCGCCTTCTCTCGCTGCAAGACCCCTACTAAGAAAGCAGGCAGAGGTGGACAAGGTGGTCTGGGGAAAAGCCCAGCGCTCTCTGGAATTAGCAGCCTCCTCCTCCACGGATTCGCAAGAACTTTGCTCGCTCTCAGTTGTGGGGGGGAGCACAACAGTCAACAGTCAACTTCCAAGTCCCTCAGGCCCCACCCAGCTAGGCTCGCCTTTGCTTGAACTACAGAGCGCCATCTCTGGTGCTCATTTTCCAGAAGGCTCCGCTCCGCCTTCTTGCCCCAACCTCCAGAGTGCAGGGAATAAAGATTTTTGCATAAACTAATTATTGTGGCGCAAACCTTTAATTTCAGCATTTGTGAGGCAGAGGCAAGTGAACTCTGAGTCCCAGGCCAGTCTGGTCTGCATAGCTAGAGTTAGATAATCAAACTCTGTCTCAAAAAAAAAAAAAAAAAAAAAAAAAAAAAAAAAAGCTGGAGAGATAGCTTCTGACTGTTCTTCCAGAGGTCCTGAGTTCAATTCCCACCAATCACATGCAATCACATGGTGGCCTACAACCATATGTAATGGGATCTGATCCCCTCTTCTGGTGTGTCTGAAGACAGCAACAGTGTACTCACATACATTAAATAAATAAATAATTTTAAAAAATTAGCTGGGCGGTGGTGGCGCATGCCTGTAATCCCAGCACTCTGGGAGGCAGAGGCAGGTGGATTTCTGAGTTCAAGGCCAGCCTGGTCTACAGAGTAAGTTCCAGGACAGCCAGGGCTGTACAGAGAAACCCTTTCTCAAAAAAACCAAATCCAAAAAAAAAAAAAAACCAAAACAAAACAAAACCAAAAACCACAGGGCTATAGATGTGGCTCAGCAGTTAAGAGCACTTGTTGCTGTCGTAGAGGGCTTGGGTTCGATTCTCAGCACCTGTGTAGTGGCTTACAGTCAGCCACAACTCCAGGGATCAACTGTCTTCTTCCAATTTCCATAGCAACCAAACACACACATAGTTCACATGCATACATGCAAAGAAAAAAATTACATAAGATAAAAATGAATAAATCTGATTTTTTTAATGAAAAACAAGACTCGTGCAAATGTAAATTAAACACAGGGATTGGGGATATGGTTCAGTGGAAGAGAACTTCCCTAGTGTGATGAAGACCTATGTTTAATCCCTGACATCCTCCGCTACACAGCGAGTTCTGAGGCCATCAGACATTACATGAGACCCTATCCCAAAGGAAACAGGAAACAAACACAGGCTCAATGATGACTTAACCAGGAAATATAGGAACCAGAAAGATGGTGAAGCAGGTTCTAATAACATGAGGAGAATTTTTTTTTTTTTTAGTCACCCAGAAGGAGGAAACATGTATAGTGATTTCAAATAACTCGACTGACAGCTAATGTGGCTAGGTGTGGAGTTCTTATTTATTCTATAGTTCATCTTTTTAACCCAATGCAGAGGGTTAGCCTCTTAGGAAATGCTAAAGCTGTAAGCACAGCTGGGCAATAGAAGAGGCTCATTGCCTGCAGCAGGTAAGGAAAGCATTGGGCATAATCCTCAAGGCAGTGTCCTCCCCAAGGAAATAAACAAGGGCTCTTTATTGGGATAAAGCATGCTTCTTTTTAAAGGAAAGACTCATTACACGTAGAAGAGGGCACACCTGTTCACCTCCCTCACTTTCTCTTACCTGCTCCTTCCTGCCTGTCCTCGGTTCCCAAACAGCAGTCCCCTCTACTTTTATGTATTAAATGCATACACATAACATGGACACACACACTCACATGCACACATATACTCTTTGTGTGTGTGAATGTTCTTGTGTGTATATGCCCATTCATGAATGGATATACAGAGGCAACGGTATTAGTTTCTTTTCTATCGCTGTGATGAGACAACATAACCATAAAAGAGTATAATTGGTGGGGCTCTATAAACACAGGTCCTCCTAACCAGTCATGGATCTAGTCATGGAGTAAATGCAGACACCAAAAACTCCAACATGGGGTTTGGGGATGATACAGTGAAAGAGGTGGGACCTAGAAATTCAACAAATAAAAATAAAAACAACGCCAGTCTCAGTAAATCTGTCGGTGTGTCTAACCGGCAGAATAAGGAAGTAGAAGAGGAAGAAACGTTGCTGAAGCTCTTTCAGGGAGTAAATAGAGCCCAAGATGGATTTACCCAGTGGTGTGAACAGATGCTTCATGCCCTTAATACGGCAATTAACTTGGATGTTCCCACATTTGTTTCTTTCTTGAAAGAAGTGGAGTCTCCTTATGAAGTCCGTGACTATACCAGGGCCTATTTAGGAGATACTTCTAAGGCCAAGGAGTTTGCCAAGCAGTTTCTTGAACACTGTGCCAAACAGAAAGCCAACCACCAGCACCAGCAGCAGCAGGACTCTGTCTGGGGGATAAACCATATAGTACACTCCACTCGGTATTTCAGACCAATCAAAGCAACAACCAACCATCAAATTTTGAGGCTGTGCCAAAGGCAAGAAGAAAAAGCAGAAGATGGTTGGAGCCGATTCCAGTTTATTAGGGTTTTCAGTCAACACCTTTCAGAGTGACTGAACATGGGTAAGATTGAGACTCTGGATGACTCCTGCCACTGTGCCAGCCTGCCCACTCCTGCCTAGTGACCATGGTTTCTCTTCATTGGACACAACATACGTTCACCATTTGCTCTGTCACTCTGCAACAAATCACAGAACCAATCATCTCAGGCTTTTTTTTTTTCCTAGCCCTTTGTGTCCAAGATTACTTTAAGTCACTGTTGGTGAGCACCTCAGACTGCACCTAGTGGAGCAGACCCTTGTCTCGGGGTGGCAGTTGGGATTGCTCCCCAGCAGAGCTACTGTTGCCAGCACACATTGATGTCATCTACTGTCCCCTGGAAGTGTGTTGGAATCTGCCAATAGCAGATCACTTTCTCTTGTCACTTTTCTTGTTCTGTTTTGTTCTTTCTCCCCCATCCCTCCATCCTACCACCCCATACAGGCAAAGGGCCTTAACTGGTGCAGTCGTGAAGAGAATTAATGGTTAATAGACATTGGCCAGCAAAAAACACCCCCTGGACAGTGACTTCTCCATTGCCACAGACAGGCAGAACTCTGTCTGGAGGTTGCGTGGCCATTGTTAATGTGGGAATTGCATCAGATGCCCCGAGGAGAGGTAGATTGGCTTGTTTGATGTTGCACACCCTCTCTGTTCTTTCTGGAGAAAGGATTCATATGTTCTTCATTAGATAGTGACTTTCCAAGCAAGCTGTGCTCTTCCCTGACAGACTCCAACCTTCCTACTGGACAAAGGAGAACCTATTGCTTGGGACAGGGACTTAATTTTTCCTTTCATATAAAAACGGATCTCCCCTCCTCCCATAAATATTTTTACTTCAAAGGACTAGGGCCAGTTTGTTTTGGGCCCTTATGTGAAAAATTTTCTCGTTTAAGAGGCATCTTTACCATATATATGAATTTGTGTAATTTCAACTCAGATAGGGATAAACTTTTGCTTCTGATAAAAGCTGGGGAGTCATCTGTCCCTCAGAGCACCGTGTGCATGCTTTGCCATGGCCCTGACAAGGTCTTGTGAGAAGATTCTGGGATGGCAAATTTCTTGCCTTTTCTGAAAAGAGAAGGTACAAAGCCTGACCACCTTTAAGACCTTCATCCATGGAAACCACTCTGCAGGAGGATGCAGTGGGGTGTGGGATGGGCAGGCCCGGGGGCAGGAGGCCTGCGCCTACACTTCCATAGCGAGGCTAAGTGTACTCAAGCTCAGTATAAACAGACTCTGACTGCTGCTGCTCCAGCCTGGCGAGCACCGCCTGGGATAGTCTAACACCTTGGCTGCAGCTGTGAGTCGGCTGGGCCTGTGCAAGAGGCACTGTGGTGGGCAGCTTAGCATCCGTGCCTGGACAAGGCTGGGGCTGCTCTCAGAGCAGTTTGGTATTGGAAGATTCTATTTGGTTTCTATTTTTATTATTTTGGATCACCATTCTCCCTATCCCTTCTTGACTCTTTCCTTCCTAAATGTGTATAATAACTATACAAAGACTGCTACATACTTGTAAATAGTTTTTGGATCAAATAGCATAAGGAGATAGGGAACCATTAAAATGTGAGATTCCTCTCCTTTGCTTTGTAAATTCAAAAGATATGGGGGAAGAGGGATAGTTAGAATGTTTTCAAAACTTTAAGCTCCCTTGGAACTTTTGCCAGTGTGGAGGAAAATAAAAACCTTAAGGAAAAAAAAAAGAGAGTATATCTGGGAGGCAGAGGCAGGCAGATTTCTGAGTTCGAGGCCAGCCTGCTCTACAGAGTGAGTTCCAGGACAGCCAGGGTTATACAGAGAAACCCTGTCTTGAAAACCGAGAGAGAGAGAGAGAGAGAGAGAGAGAGAGAGAGAGAGAATAATTGTGCTTATAGTTCCAGGGTGTTAGAGTCCATGGTGAAGAAGACCAGGTGACAGGCAGCTGGAACAGTAGCTAGGAGATTACATCCTGATTCACAAGCAAGAGGCGGTCAACACACAGTACAATGGGAATTACGTGAGTATTTATTTATTTATTTGGTTTTTTAAATACATTTACAGACCATTTTTAGTTTTGGGAGTTTGTATATTCTACCTATCAATTCCCTGTCATGTACACTTGAGTCCAAGTGTACTCAAGCTCTGTATAAACAGACTCTGGCTGCTTCTGCTCCAGCCTGGTCAGCATTGCCTGGGATAGTCTAACGCCTTGGTGAGTAGTGTTCCAGCCTGCAGGCTGTCTTTTCTTTCTTTTTCCCTTTGCTATTCAAAAGCTTTTTAATTTTATGACTCTATTTGTCAAATCCTTGTTATTATTTCTTGGACTATTGGAGTGCTTTTCAGAAAGTTCTTATCTGGTTGTGCCCTGTAGAGGTGGCACACACCTTTAATCTCAGCACTAGGGAGGCAGAGGCAGGGAGATCTTTGAGTCCCAGAAAAACTGGTCTAGAAAGCAAGTTCCAGGACAGCCAGGGCTACATAGACAAAGCCTGTTGAAAGAAAGGAAGAAGGAGGAAGGAAGGAAGGAAGGAAGGAAGGAAGGAAGGAAGGAAGGAAGGAAGGAAGGAAGTCATTGTCTCTGTCATTTCTGAAGAAAAAAATTTAACTTATGTGTATATGTATTGTCCTGGTTGGTTTTGTGTGTCAACTTGACACAGGCTGGAGTTATCACAGAGAAAGGAGCTTCAGGTGAGGAAATGCCTCCATGAGACCCAGCTATAAGGCATTTTCTTAATTAGTGATCAAATGGGGAGGGCCCATTGTGAGTGATGCCATCCCCGGGCTGGTAGTCTTGGGTTCTATAAGAAAGCAAGCTGAGCAAGCCAGTAACATCCCTCCATGGCTTCTGCATCAACTCCTGCTTCTTGACCTGCTTGAGTTCCAGTCCTGACATCTTTTGGTGAGAAACAGTAATGTGGAAGTGTAAACTGAATAAACCCTTTCCTTCCCAACTTGCATCTTGGTCATGATTCCTGTTTGTGCAGGAATAGAAACCCTGACTAAGACATGTATGTACCTACTTGTATGTATGTATACATACCTTCAATGTGCACTACACCTGTACATCTCTCAGAGGTCGGAAGAGGGTATCAGATCCGCTGGAATTAGAGTGTAGACTATAGTGAAGCTCCCACACGGATGCTGAGAACTGCCCCTAGGTCCTCCGCGAGAGCAGCAAGCCGTCTAAACTGCTGAGCATTTTCTGCAGCCCTGTGTCCATTTCTGTATAGCAGGCAACAGAGATCTTGCTCCATTCTTCTACTTACAGTTGTCCAGTTACCCAGACTATTTGGTGGAGAAACTTGTCTTTTCTCCAAAACATATCTTTCTTGAACATCTTGTGAATACAGTCAAATGATTTTTACTTCTCCAATCTATTAAGTTGTTCAACATGTTTTTGGGTTGTTTTCATTTTAATTTGTAGATCCCTTTAGATAATAGTCATCTTTATGATGTTAATTCATCATAACCAGTTTTTGAGAATGGGAGCTCTTTCCATCTCCTAGTGTCTTCAGATTTTTTCTGCATTTTAAAGTTTTCATTGTAGAGGTGAAGAAACTGTGCTCCAATAGGTGCATGTGTTGTATCTGGGTCTCCTACTCAATTCTATTGATTCCATGTTTATTTTTGGGACCGTTATCAGGCTATTTTTGTTACTGTTTACTCAAGTCAGACACGAGACCCAGAGCTTTTGTAACTATGAGTACTTTTCTTTCCAACCTCAGGTCTACAACCCGAATGGCTCTTCTACTCGTTAAAGTGGTTCTCAATCTTCCTAACCCTGCCACCCTTTAATACAGCTTGAGTTGTGGTGACCTCCAACCATAAACATTATTTTTGTTGCTGCTTCCTAACTGTAATTTTGCTAGTTATGAATCCTAATATAACTCTCTGATATGCAGGATATCTGATATGTGAACCCACAGGTTGACAACCATTACTTTTAGAGCAAGGGAAACAGGCTATCAATAATTCAGTGGTTTGTGGGGCTTATTGAAAGAATCTACATGAGCCCAGGACTCCACAGAACAAGTTCTTAGGGCAAAGATTTATTTGCTCCAGAGGGACAGAGGACAGGGAATAAGAAACAATGACAGGAGACAGAGGACAAGGGAGAAGGGGAAGGGAACAAAGACGAGGGAGGAGTGTCTCTGGATAGGAGACAGACATGGGCCATAGGAAAATAGTGGTTTATAAAGGTAAAAGGGGAAACCCTGCGTTAGGATGAGGTGTCTAATTTTGATTTGGTTTGTTGGCTAGGTAAGTCAAAGGGTTTATTTTTTTTGTTTTGTTTTGTTTTTGTTTTTTTGGTTTTTCTTTCTTTCTTTCTTTCTTTCTTTCTTTCTTTCTTTCTTTCTTTCTTTCTTTCTTTCTTTCTTTATTTTTTGATTGCTGGACTTCAGTACTTTGATAGTTGAACCTTGGTTTTCAACACCTGGAGTGGAAGTGGCCAAGTAAGAGAAAACCTTGGTGGCTAGCTTTAGGAATGTAATCTAACAGGTTTTAGCAAGGCCTGCCAGAGTCATGTTTGCCATGCTCAGGCTGGCCAGTCCCTTCATTTATACCGCTCTCTAAATATCTCATTCTGTTATGTGATATTTAACATAACACATATCAATGTCAAACAGGTCAATGCAGATGACAAACATTTATTGTAATTAAGTTGCTACTGATCAATTCGGGCCTCAGAACAGATCACATGAGTATCGAGCCAGAAGATCACAGAATATTTAAGCTGGCAAATCATAAACATTTGTGCCAAGTTGTCGTTACATTTCTCCACCAATCAGGATAGGAGCTGGCTCCTGGGTCTAGAAACATGAACTTAATTTAAAACTCTGCCAGCGAGAGGAAATTGTGCTTGAGATAGCTGGACTCGGACAGCTGGCTTCTAATAACAGAAGCTTTTCAGTTATTGGGAAGTCCCCAGCTCCCCTAGGGTCTGGGACCTTAAACTTTGTTCCCCTTATGCTTAAAACAAGTTTCTTCTGCTTGTTCTCAACAGTTCGATGTCTGAGCCTCAATTTTTACAAAGCAAGGAACTATTTTTGTTCTCTGCTGTGGTACATTTCTAAAGGGAATGCCATGAGATAGATGTTCCAGCTGCTGCCATCCTCCGTGCTGGGCCTGCAAGTGTGGACTGGGGGCGGGGGGGGGGGGGGGGGATAACAAATGACTGGAATGTAAGAAAAGATTTAAAGATAATTTAAAAAAAAAGAGTACAGCTCACACTTGAAAAGATCGTAGAACAATGACATAAATGTTTGTTTGTTTTTTGGTTTTTCGAGACAGGGTTTTTCTGTGTAGCCCTGGCTGTCCTGGAACTCACCCTGTAGACCAGGCTGGCCTCGAACTCAGAAATCTGCCTGCCCCTGCCTCCCAAATGCCGGGAGTAAAGGTGTGTGCCACCACTGCCCAGCGACATAAAAGTCTTAAATGTGTGGGTCAAGGTTGAATGGCAGGCATGAATCTGGAGTGGTGACACCCAAGCCCAAGCTTTGAAGTGGCCTTTTGTCAATGACTCCTATCAGATTTTATGGGGCTATCTTTTTTTTTTTTTAAAGATGTATTATTATATATAAGTACACTGTAGCTGTCTTCAGACACACCAGAAGAGAACATCAGATTTCATTAGGGATGGTTGTGAGCCACCATGTGGTTGCTGGGATTTCAACTCAGGACCTTCAGAAGAGCAGTCAGTGCTCTTACCCACAGAGCCATCTTACCAGCCCCAGCCCCCTTTTTAAATAAATGTCTTTTCTTTTTTAAAAGATTTATTTTTTGTATATGAGTTCACTGTCGCTGTCTTTGGACACACCATTACAGATGGTTGTGAGCCACCATGTGGCTGCTGGGAATTGAACTCAGGACCTCTGGAAGAGCACTCAGTGCTCTTAACCACTGAGACATCTCTCCAGCCCTTTTTTTTTTTATTATTATTTTTTTTTTTGTTGTTGGTTTTTTTCGAGACAGTTCGAGACAGGGTTTCTCTGTATAGCCCTGGCTGTCCTGGAACTCACTCTGTAGACCAGGCTGGCCTCGAACGCAGAAATCCGCCTGCCTCTGCCTCCCAGAGTGCTAGGATTACAGGCATGCGCCACCACCGCCCAGCTGGGGGCTATCCTTTTTAAGAGACTTGTATAAGAGTCTGGAGTCATGACTGGTAAACCAAGAAGTCTCCTATGGCTGAGAATTGCATAGGTGATTAAGTCATGACAAACTTTAGATCAGATAAACAATTTTTGTATGTAGAAATTGAATTGCTAAAAGTGTTTTTTTTGTGTAACAATAACTTAATATTCAAAAAAGAAAGGAAGGACACTGAAGATAAGTTCTGAGCACTTAGGGATAAGGCTTCCTATCTTCTTGAAGTATTTTGTTTTTTGAGGCAGGGTTCCACTGAATAAGCCCAGTTGACCTAAAACTCTCTATGTAGACCAGGCTGGCCTCAAACCTGCTGTCATTTTCCTGCCTCTTCCTCTGCTGGGGAATTATAGGTATATGCCACAATGCCCAGCTAGGCTACCTATCTTGAAACAGAATTTACTAGAACAAGAAGTTCTGAATGGGGAGCTGAGAAAGCTCTGAATGTGTATATTGTTAATATGGGCACAGTCATGTCAAGGACCCAATGCCTCAGACTCCAGAATAACAAAACCTTCTAGTGTGAATGTTGACACTGCGTGCAAGTAAGTGCTTAGGGATGACCAGCCAGTGTGTGCAGAAACCAGCATCTACAGTCTCCTCCTCCCCCGCGTTTTAGCCTAAGAGTATTCTCCGCTGTTCTCCCACCCTGTGCTGTACATAATCAAGCTGTGTCTCACCACTGTGGTGTAGGCTGTGTGCTCTATCACTGTGTGTCTGTCCTTCGTTCCCTCACTTGCCAGTCAGGTCAAAGTGCCGTGCTGAGCCCTGGTGACTGCAGAGGCACTGGAAAAGGCCTGGGTCTCACGGAAATGCTGGCATTTCATTAAGACACAAAAATCAAGTCAGCAACTCTCTCACATGACCGGAAGGACACATAGAGAGTTGGTAATGGTGATAAATCATATATTTCATTTTCTATATATTTCCTGGCATGTGTAATTATTTTAGAATAAGAAAAAAAAGTTCTAACATCAAAGTACATGGAGCATGGAGTCTCTACCAGTTTCACTTGTGATGAGATTAATATTTGGAATACATAAAGAACTAAGATTTTTTTTAATCAAACACCAATATTCCCAAATGAGCTAATCAATAAATGGGCAAATAAACTGAACAGTCAGTTGTCCCCCCTACCCCCCACAAATTACAAACAGTTGCAATTTACTTAATTAAAAAAATATTGATGGCCAATAAATACATCTTAAAAACTGTCCTGTCTCCTTAACCATCAAGGAAATACAACCCAAAACTATGTTGAGATTGCATTTCTCCCAGCCGACTGGCTACCCGTAAGAAAACAAACAAATGCTATTGAAAATGTTGGGCGAAAAGAACACTCACACACTGATGGTGGGATGTAATTAGTGTGGCCACTGTGGAAATGAAGTATGGAGTTTCCTCAGATATCGAAAACTAGAACTACCATACGGCCCAAGTCTACTCCTGGGAATACTGGTGGACTCTAAACCACACAGCAGCAGACTCTGACATCTCAGTGAATGACAGCACGGCCAGGCACCACAGCCAGATACTGTCCATCAGCTGACAGACAATGCAGCGCATGTACACAATGGCTTGTGCCCATCTATAAAGAACACAACTGTGCCACCTGCAGGAAGATGGATGGAAAATAAGGCAAGCTCAGAAAGATAAACACCAAAGCTGGGTGTGGTGCACACACCTGGAATTTCTGTACTCAGAAGGTTATGCTAAGAGGATTGTTTAAGTTCAAGGCCAGCCTGGGCTATGAAACCAAACCAAAAGTTTCAAGGGTTGGAGAGGTAGCTCAGTGGTTAAGAGCAAGTACAGCTGCGGCAGAGAACCCAGTATGGTTCCAGCGCCCATACCCGGTGGCTCAGGACCACCTGCAACTCTAGCTCCAAAGGGATCTGACCTCTTTGGCCTCTGAGGACATCCGCACACAGAAATTAAAAAAATAAATGTATTCTTTTTTAAAAAAAAAAAAAAAGCTTTCCCTCACGCACTCTTTTCTCACACTAATGTAGCCTTTATTCAAAGAACACACACAAGGTAGTAACTGTCAGTGAAGGGGAAAGGGACATAGGAGATAGATATATGATGAAAATGTCATGGTGAAGCTAATCAGTTTCTACCATTAACATGTACTGGTAATATAAAGAAATGAAGTGTCAACTTGTTTTACAAAGTGAATATTGAAACCATGCTAAGTCAAATACAAAAGATTACAATCCAGAATGGGTGAACCTATAGAAACTGAAGGGTCGGTGATTACAGAGAGCAGTTTGCTTTTCAAGTTTAGAAAAATATTCTAGAACGTGAAAGGAGGACGTGAAAGCTGTACAATAAAAATATAATGAATGCCACTGAAATGTACACGTAAAATGCTAATTTAACACACTGAAATGCTGTCAACAATTACACAGGTCTTACATGCACAGTTCAGTGTTTTAGCAACCATGTTAACCACAAATCCAACAGCCAAGGTATAGATAGGGCTGCTCTCGCCCCACAAGGCTCTTCCTTGGCAACCACTGACTTCAGCAGCCATAGCCGAGTTTCCCGCCAGAGGACAGCTAACCAACCAATATGTCCTCCTGTGTCTGCTTTCTCTCAATGTTTTAAGACACAGGTAGATATGCTCTTTATAAATAACTGCAAGGATTCAATTGGGACCAACATCTTATGCTTACACAAGTCACATATGCAAACTGCAATGGCTTTGTCCTCTCCAACTGGTCACGGCTGCCTTTCAGTCTTAACTATACTCCATTACCTCATTGTGACCATGGCTTTAATTTCTATGTCTCAACAAAGTGGTAACGGCTCTGGGTGTGTATGTGTCATTCCTTAATCAGATTTGGGCCAGGGAGTGTGGCTCAGTAGTACACTTGCCTAGTGTTGTTTGAGACCCTGGGTTAGATCCCATCACTTGAAAAAAAAAAAAAAAAAGAAGTTAAAGAAAAGAAAATCAGAAAATCAGCTTTATTTATAAAAATTTGTGTATAATACTCATTTCAACAGGACAATTTTGAGGTCAGCTAACTCTATACAGTTGTTAGCACAACTACAATTAAGACAGAGTATTCCCATGTGCCTCTAAGTCAATGCTCTGCTCCCCTCCCCCCAGGCATACCCCACCCAGGAAGCCCCGCCTGCTGTGAGCTGTTTCCTCTTCTAGACTGGAGTCTGCACATGGGCTTGTTTCTGGCTTCTTTCACTCAGCACAGTACTGTAGAGATCATCCCAGCTGTGCACTGGTTTTTCCATTCTGATGTTTAGACAGTATCTACTCAACAGTTTGTTCTTCCATTGGCTTCTGCACACTTGGGCTGTTCTACTTTTTAAGAAACTACCAAACTATCAATGGATCTGAGCACCCTTGCCAGGGATACTGGCATTCCTACCAATGGCTCTGCATTTCCAGACGCTGGCATTCCGGTTGTTGGGCCACTTAGTGTTAAGTTTTACTTGTGCCCCTCTGACAGCAGAAAGGGTTCTAAACTCTTAAGCTAATTATCTTGATCAAATCTTCAGCTCTAATTTCGCACAGACAGAATTACAGCACAGTTCTCCAGCCTCTGTGGGGATGGGCTCTAGGACTCCGATAACAGAGCACACAGATTTTTCAATCCCTTAGGTAAAATGGAGTTGCATTTGCTGCTGAAGTTTAGCCTGCACACATCCTCCACTGGACTTCAAATGGAGTCTAGATTAACTACCATACCCAACACAATGTAAACGTTATGCAAATAGTTGCACAATTTAGGAAGACAAGCCCAGCCCTATCCAACGGCTCCCACAGGCCTGAGCACATTTGCTGAGCCTACTGCTCTGCCACAGAACTGCTAAGAGCAGTGTAAGGCCTGGCCCCGCGCCTGCTACTCTGAGGAAATGGTCTGGAGGAATCATTTGGTATTTTAGGACTTATATGATGAAATCTGCACTGTGAGGCACTTTATTAAAAAGTTGTTTTACACACAATTTGATCCTCATAACTACATCTAAGAAACTGATATCCCTGGTTACTAAGCTGAAATTTCTAAACTAGATACATTTCAAATGTTGATTTCTGTGGTGATCCCTGGTGTTTCAATCTTAGCCCATTCTGATGTCTAAAGCAGACAGGTCAGTCTCAGAATGTCATGTGGCTGCTGATCTGCTGTGATCGCTCACAATTCACTCACAATTCCAGGACTGCTTGCTGCTTCCACTGATCTGAAGCTGACGGAGGAAGTCAAAAGCACACGCACTGGTCCCCAGGGACTACAGATTAAGGTTCAAGGCTAAGCACTGCTGGAGAGGCTGGGATCAAAATTCCAAATGACAAGATACTCTCTGAAAACCATTGTTTCCAGACCCAGAGTAAACTAGACATTCATTAGAGCAGTAATCAGTACTAACAAGAAGCCCACAGGGTAAGCTCCCTAGCAGCCTTTGACCATCATCTTATCCCAGGGAAGGAAGTGTAAATCACTGGCCCTCAGCAGTGAACTGCCACGGAAACCACCAAGAATGTTCTTTGGCTATAGTGATGGGATGTGACTTTCAGCAAAAGAGCTGCCACCCTGATAATGGGCCTGAAGTGACAGAATACCCTGGTAGTTGCTAGGTCCTCACAGCAGCCCTCATGGTTTGTCTTCTGTGCTATTTTTGTCCCAGACACTCTCATTATTCTTTGCCAATCAAGGCTCTTGGGATAACCAAATCATCACTTCACACACATATTTAGGTTTACGGCTCCCTTTCCTGGGATGCTACAGAGATGAAGCCAGACAAGACTCCCACTGAGTGCTATGAGGAATAATGAAGTGCGCTTCAGCAAGCCCTGGGTAAAAGGTGAGTAGAGACACTGCTCTGGCCTTTTCTGAGACCTCGGTAGCAGTTTCTCTTCTTTAAAGGGAAGGTTTTATCGGCTCACCTCTGCCTCCTCAGAGTGCTAGCATTAAGGGTATGAGCTACCACACCCAGTTTCAAGGAAAGATTTTTTTTACATTTCTTGCACAAAACAATGTTTGGATAATAAACCAACAAACTGGAAACTCCAATCCCCAGTGCTTTGGCTTAGCTTACTAAACAACCTGCAGGGTGGGTCTCATGTCCCTATTATAAAGGAAAAGATGACTTTATTCCCTGTGTCAGTCTTTGCTTCCCCCTTCCTCTGGAGGCTGGGTATCTTATCAACTTGGGAAAACAACTGATGCAGATAAATGTGTATTCCAGTACACTTACAAATTTAAAACTTTCAAAAGCTATTACTTAAAAAAAAAAAAAAACCTCATTCAGCCAAATGCTATTTATTGACTAGCCAGTGCTAAAACATGCATGTGAAATAAATTAAGGTTACACTCTTGAAAATAAGATGATATACAAGCCCCATCTTTTCTCCCACTAGCAAAACAGATCCATCGGCCTTCAGATGTAAGACTGAATACTGTGTGTTTAGCTGGGCACAACAGCACACCCAGACAATCTGGCATTTTTGAGGCAAAGATTACAGTCCCCAGGCAAGGCTGGGTCATCAGAACAGAAGACAGAACTGCCAGTGCGCTGCAGGTGTCCCATCAAGGGGTCCCCACGGGCTTTGTCTGGTGGGCTCCAGGCAGCTACTGTGCTGGTGAGCACTTTCAAGGAGTAAACCAACATGAGCACTAGGATACTGTAACCAGGACAAGAGGGTGTTGTTGGCGGTTGATATCAGAACAGATTTTCCAGAACGGCTTGGACTCTCCCACTGTGGTCTGACTTTGAAGCATTTATCATTGAGCAGGAGACACTGCCTAGGACTTTGTTATCCAGCTTTCTTCACAACTGTCAACACAGCATTAGGACTGACCGTCATGTTCACCTACGCTGTGGCCTTGAACCCAGTTAGGTCTCTCTTATCTTTCCAGGGCTCCATGCCAACTGACTAAGGACTCCAGGGGCCACGTGGAAAAAGCCTTCCTCTTTCCAAAACTCAGATGAATGAGGATAAGGCCAGTAGAGTCGGCCAGCTTGGTGTACGAAGGGCAAATCTTGTTTCTCAGATACAGGGCCAATTGGCTTCTTGCGAGCCCCTCTGCTGGGAAAACTAGAGTCTACAGGTCCCAGGGAGGTGAGTGCTGCGGGAATGCTAAGCTAAGGAGGCCATGGCTCTAGTGAAACCTCTTCCAAGCCAAACTGTCCCGCCTTGGCCTCCTTGAGCTCTCCTTTCCCACACTGGAGAGAACAGCAGTGCTGCAGGGGCCAGTGTCCTTTGGAGATCTGTATGCCCAGTTCACTCTGTCAAGTGTTTATTCAGTGCTTAGTGTAGGTGAGTCCGGGGTGGGGGGGGTAGGGGGGTGGGGGGGGTGGAGGTAGATGCAGCTGAGTATTGACTGTCAGAGATGAGAAGCCTGTCCTCTAAGAGTGACTGTGCTGAATCCACCCACCAAGGCACTAAACCCTGCTCAAAGCAAAAGAGACTATAGGACTTCCCCACACTGAGGAAAATAGAGTTCATTCCACCCCCACCACCTCCGCCCGCTACATAGCAGCAACTAAAATTATCAGGATCCTTCACTGGAGCCCTGGGAGACTCACAGGTAATAGCAACTCGCAGGTGATGGCGCTCATTGGGTGTAAGCTTAAATGGAGATATGGTATGGATGTCACCCCAAGACCAGGAGGCCAGAAAATGGGATAGCCGGTCATGGTTTCTTCTGCTTGTCTCTGAAGAAATCTGAAAGTTTCTAAGACTGTCTCTTCAAGACAAGGCTAAGCAGGGGACAGAGGTCCTAAGGAAATCAGGACCTTCAAGGAATTCCTCTCTGTTACAGAACAAGAGACTTCTGTGTTTAGCATGTTTTCTCCTCTTGAGCTACAACTCAAACCTTGTACCAGGGCCTCAAATAAATCACACATGGCTCTCAGTGTAGAAACCAAACCCTGCTTTATAAGGCTGCTTGGCTGTCACTGGCTTCTCTACTGAGATATGAAGTGCCAGCCAGGCAGTAAGGTGACAGACAGAGGGTGAACCTTCCTCACCTTCTCCCCATCACCACCGCCCCTCCAGCCCTCCAGTTGCCCATATCTACAATAGAAACACTTCAAAAATACTCTGATGAGGGGCAAAGTGGAGGCGGGGTGGAGGCTCAGGATGGTCAGCAGGCTGGTTCCCTTGAGGTAGCTGAGTGCTCCTGTGCAGGACCAGTCATGGGCTCACAGCAGTCAGGAGGGAGTCAGCGACTGACTGGGAAGCAGAAGAAGCAGAAAGTCTGGAAGTCTGCCCAGAGTACTTGAGAACAGGCAACCCTGGGGTAGAGCGCTTGGACTGTTTGCTGGAGCTCTCATTGCTCTTCGAGGACAAAGTCTTCCTGGATATGGGGGACAGGCCAGCTTGACTCTTCTTGGACTTGGGTGTTAGCTTATCTTCAGAGGATAGCGTATTTCCCTCGGAGCAGTTCTTCTTTCTGAAGGGGAAACATAGCTGAGGCTAAGACTAGCATGACACGGCAGGGCAGGGGAGGGGATACTCGCTGTCTATATGGCTAAAAATTCTGACATTCCACTTACAGGTGAAGAGTTCTTCTCACTGTCATGATCTTGGGAAAGAGGAAAGAGACTCCCCAACTCTCTAAGTCTTCTCTTGCTAAACTAGTACTCACCTTGACTTGTTGTGTTCTGATCTGCTGATGGAATTTGGTGTCCCATCACCCTTTGAGGAAGTCATGAGCGATGTTGGCAGAGACCACTATAACAAAGGAAGCAGTGTTTAAGGGCAGGCTGAGTCCAAGGAGGAATGCTTAGGATCTTGGGATTCTTGCTCAGCTCTGCCACTCTCACCTGAGAACACGGGGTTCTCACCTGCCCTACACCACATCATGGAGCATGTGACTAACTCAAGAAATCAGAAAGTTAAGGCTACTGATCACATTTTGATCCTTCAAAGATAGGCACCTAGGGCATTCTGTGACTAACTATATCCTTGAAAGCGAGACAAAGAGGTAGGACTGGGAGAGGAAAGGAGGGTACCTACCCATAGGCCAACCATAATACAGTCAGGAGCCGAGAAAAAGCTGTGACCCTGCATGGCATCACTTACCAGTGGAGCTGAGTCAGAGACAATCCCCGTGTGGAAGCCTTTGTAGCACCAGTTCCGAAGCAGATCTACTCCTGGACAAGATGAGCAGAGGCTGGGACTTAACGGAGAACAATCAATTCCCCACCTCCTGTCCAAAGAAACCTATTTCTTGGCCTAATGGGATTTAATCTACTAAATATGGCCTCCTGTGGACCAGAAAGTCATATCACCTTTGAGCTTGTTTCCATGGTACTTCTGTTCCCACTGGGTGGTGAGAATGTTGAAATATCGTGGCTGCTCAAAAAAGCGAAGATAGCGAGAAGAGATTCGGGAAGGAAAAATTCTTTCAAATTGACCACGACGAGAAAACTCATCTTCCATCTCCACCAAAACCCGAACATCATCTGGTGTCAAGACATCCAGCACAGACGCATAGAAGTCCTGTGCCCCAAGGAATAGGGAGAAGGGCAATGTGACCAACAAGGAGAGACATGGGCATTGAAACAAGAACTGGGGTAGGGAAGAAAGCTCTGGTGCTCTAAGTTTCCAGGATTCCCCTGGGACTACAAAGGACACCTGATCTGAAGCATGTGTTTCTAAATCCAAGGAACTGAGTGAGCTATTGGCGAAGACACTCTTGGCTTGAGCCAAGGAACCACTTGGGCTGAGTCAGTGTGTTGTTGAGTGAAGGCTAGCACCCAGCAGCTCAGCTTTGGCAGCCCAGACCCCAGACCTGCTTTGAGAAGCGCAAGCCTCCTAGGCCTGCCACAGCTCTTGGGAAGAAGTCCACAGGGTTAAAGGTTGATGGTTTTCACCAGAGTGAGCCAGTAAGGCACAGCTCTAAGAGCACAGTGACAACCATCCACTTTGCCAGAAAGATACACGTTTCAAATCTCTGTGCATCACATCATCCCACTTCTTGGTAAGAAACTCTGATCTAGACAGGAAAGCTCATCTCCTTCAAGTCTATGATGCTTGACTGAGGGCTTCTGGTAACTAGAGGGAAGATAAATTTCCTACCTGGTCAGGAATTTTCTGGGTCAGGTAATAGGCTTTCTTCATCTTCTGTGCAGTGAAGTGCTCTGGAGTCATTTGACATTTGTCTCTAGGAGAGCTTGGCAGGCTAAGGCAGACACAGGCAAAAAATAAAAGATAGGTCAGCAGCATCCTGTGCTGTCAAAACTCCAGATCCAGTGTAAGACTCCTTCCCAAGCACAGATGAAGACACAAGAAGATACTTACTTGTCCCTTAACTAGATCACTCTACATTCAAACAGCTGTTATACACAACTAAGTGCCCACAATGACGAAAAGAAGCAAGGGTTACTAATTTGACAGAAGCAGCTGGAGTGAACCTGCTCATGGGATGCTTCAGGTACCACTCACTACAGACCAAGCTCTATTGCGTGTAGGACCCTGTGCAAGAGACTTCCTCTCTTTTACTTCAGTTTCATTATCCACATCACAATGAATTCTATATCACTTTATATATACATATATTTTTTTAACTTTTAGAGTGAAACATAGTCTAACTCAGGAACTCAGGATGGCTAGAAATTCACTAAGTAGTCCAAAACTAGCCTTGATTTCAGGTCAATCCTCCTGCCTCCTGATTTATGGGATTATAGACATGGGTCACTACATCACTGAGATATGAAAATGGTTAGAAGGCCAGTGAGATGGATCAATGGGTAAGGGTGCTTACCACTAAGCTGATGACCCAAGATCAACTTGGGGGACATGTGTCTGGTCCCCAAAGAAATTTTTTTTTCTCAAAGTTAGGCATTTAGACAGAAGTCAGCATTCCTTCAGGGGCTTGAAAAAAAGTTATTACTACTTGTAAAAAAAAAAAAGGAGTCATTCTCCTTATCTCTGGAAAAAGAGATCCATTAGCTTGTTCTGGTGTGTATTCACTTGTCAGATCAGCTCTAGCCTCTAGTCTCAGTCATGCTCACAAGGCTCGCCCAAGCTCACAGACTCCCTCTCTCTACCGGACCACAGAACCTTCCCCATCACTTCTCTCCGCTTCCCCGGGAGACAGCCTTGGCACTTCAGAATGGCCTTTTCCCTTTTCCCCACAGTGCAGTTTCATCCATCTGGTGCCAAAACTCCAAGTGGCATAAGTGAGATCCCTTCCAAAAGACTCGCTGCTCTGAACCAAGCTGCTGGCCCTACTTTGTGAAAGTATATATGGATCATCTGTTTCTGCTGGCTTCTGCCACCCACTATATTTGGCCTCATTTCAAATTCTAGAGTCTACCTCTCCTCATCTCTTCATTTCTCTGTCTGCTAGAGCCTACTATTGGTCTGCTGAGTTAAGTGTCACCCTGGAGCTCCCTGCTTTGTCTATTACTACAAAAGCCACACCAGTGCATCAGGAAGTTCCTCTCACTCCCACTAGGTCCCAGTCACAAGGACAGAAAACACCTTTCTTCTGGTTTGGAACATTTCTTGACAAGGTTCCCATTCAGTTGGGGACACCCCAGATGGAAATTCTTGTCGCAACAATACTTTAACCACCTCAGCTCAGCTAGTTTTCTCTCACCTTCCCCTAGACCTGAAGCTCTTGCTCCAGTCCCACCTATGCCACCTCTCGCTGCCTGCTGTCTCTTCCTTGAGCTCCCAGGCCTCTCATTCCTCAGGCACAGGCCCTCTAAGCGCACACCATCTGCTCTCAGTTGAAACTTACGAAAACTCCCTCCTGTGGAACTTTATTTTATGACCCTCTCTCTCCTCCTAAGACTACAAACTACTTGGAATCAATACAGATCAATGGCCAAAGACTGTATATGATAACAACTTCTCACACTGTACAAATGATCCCTAATCTCTTATATCTAAACTTGCTTTATCCTACACTTCCAAGACTCTTATCTCTAAGGTTTTTCTACTTCCCAATCCTAAAAAAAAAATCCCTGTCTTGAAAAAGAAAAAAAAAACCTTTGTGTCAACAACAACAACAAAAAAATCCATACATGGGTAATCTTAATTTACAACTTAATATATGAGGGATTCAACTCTTGTTTAGAATATGTAACTTGTACTCAATTCTTATTTAAAAGAAACAGATCTACTTTTAAAAAAAGTAGATATTTTAAATAGTAACCACATAGTTGGCAGTCATCTTTACTAAGTTCAAAGGATATACATGTCATGTGACTTTGTCATCTTAAGATAGCTACATGGTATAACCAACTAAGGCAACACCTGTATTGAGAATTTTGGTTTCTTTGAAAAAAGACACAGATATCATGGGAATGTCTTAGTTTTAAGCCCAGGCGTGGGCTATGGGGAAGCAGAACTGCTTCAGATGGCCACGGCAACTGTGATTTGCCTTGTGCTCTAGCAGGAGTGTGATTTCTGCCAGCTGTACGGTTTCATTTAGAATTCATTTAGAATGTGTGTCATTTAGAATTCTGTGAACTTTTCAGAGGGTCTATAAATGCTAGGGCCCTGAGAGGTAGGGTAGGTTGTTGGTTTGCTGAGACTTGTGGTTTGCAAAGAAGAAACAACAGAAGCAATCAGATAACTGACTTGCCACAAGAACTCCACTCCTCTCATCAGCAGGAGGCCGTCTAATCATCCCCGCTATCCTTTTCTCTCTATGCAGCTTTAGGGGGTAAAGGTGGAAGAAAGGAGTAGAGAAGGGCAGAGAATGAAGAACCACAAAGCCCGGCTACAACACCTGTAAAACATCTTAGTCCTACTGAGCCCTTGCCTTATTATTATATCTCCTTTAGACCAGGAAAACAAAAGCACATTTCCAAAATGTTTGGGATCAGGGTGGATTTTTATAGATGATAAGTTCCTAAGGTTATAAAGGTCTACTCAGGTTAACAGAACTAACTTAGAAATATATGTCTATTTTATGTCTTTGTTAATTCTGTTCAACATCAGGTTTCTAAAAATTTTTAAGTAAGAAACAACAGGGGTATGTTTGATAAATAAGCTTTATAAGTTGCTACAGTCTACTCAGGTCACAGTAATATGTCTAGTCTCTTGTCTTTGCTAACTTTGTTAAGCTTCAGCTACTTGGATAAACTGAGTCAGGTAAAACACTGTGATAGTCTATAATGGATCCACTATAAAAGACTAAGTAAACAGTTTAAGACAGGTATACTTAATAGATTATGCTCCTTAAACTTTTCAGAAATCTCTTGAACATGGCATTTAAAATGTTTCATGTTTAAGTGTCACATGATAGAAATGCCAGGTCCTAGCAGAAACCTCAATGTCTCCAAAGAAGACAGATGGAGCATGATTCTACCTGATCTACAATAACACTAACCACTGCTACCAGGGAACTGCCCAAGCTATGGGCACTGTTGGGTTTATCTCCTCAAAGTTAACACTCATTAGTCCCCCATGCTTCTCCTCTACAGAAAAATCTCAGACCTGGCTCTGGCAGCCAAAGGCTAATACCTCTTTATGTGGTAGTGGAAGATTTAATGCTCTCCTATATGATAGCTAAAGATAGATCATTGCCATCAAGATCATGGGAGCCTAGAGCAGCCATCTAAGTAGTAGGTAAGTCTGTTATTTTTTAACTGGTACATAGATCAATTTTATCCTTCTCAGATCTGATACTAACTAACTACTGTAGCTTTAAGAGCAAGACATACTAGCTTGTATCCCAAGGCCACACATAGCTGCCTTCTCCAGACTCACTTTCATAGAACCACTAGGTCTCCAGCAGAAAGAGTTTACCTTGCTCTGAGAGGAGACAAACTCATTTTTAATGGTTTTAACCTAAAGTCATATTTGGGTCCTCAAGCTTTTATTATGACTCAAAGGCATAACTCTACTGTTCAATGTGGATTCCAATACGAATTACAAACAGTGGTAGGTAGTGCTAACATATCTAAAACTTATCTTTTTGGAAACTTATAAAAAAAAAATTCCTGCTGGGCGGTGGTGTCACACGCCTTTAATCCTAGCACTTGGGAGGCAGAGGCAGGCGGATTTCTGAGTTCAAGGCCAGCCTGATCTACAGAGTGAATTCTAGGACAGCCACTGCTGCACAGAAAAACCCTGTCTCGAAAAAACAAACAAAATACCCAAACAAACAAAAAACAAAACAAAACAAAAAAACTTAAGATTCACGGAGTCAACGTGGATCCACCTCTCCAGTCAACTGAAGAAAGCTGTTCCCTGGGCCAAGTGGTATTCTGGATAACTGAAGGACAGGGTCAATAATATAATATAATAATATGATATATATCCAGAAATACACAGTAGGCAAAGTAGACTAGTCCCCAAGTGTACTGGCTAGTTTTGTGTGTCAACTTGAGATAGGCTGGAGTTATCACAAAGAAAGGAGCTTCAGTTGGGGAAGTGCCTCCATGAGATCCAGCTGTGGGGTATTTTCTCAATTAGTGATCAAGTGGGGAGGGCCCCTTGTGGGTGGTACCACCTTTGGGCTGGTGCTCTTGGGTTCTATAAGAGAGCAGGCTGAGCAAGCTAGGAGAAGCAAGCCAGTAAGAAACATCCCTCCATGGCCTCTGCATCAGCTCCTTCTTCCTGACCTGCTTGAGTTCCAGTCCTGACTTCCTTTAGTGATGAACTGCAACGTGGAAGTGTAAGCTCAATAAACCCTTTCCTCCCCAACTTGCTTTTTGGTCATGATGTTTGTGCAGGAATAGAAACCCTAAGACAGAGCCATAGAGGAGACCACCTGGAGAGAGGCTCCAGAACCCATCTCCTCCCCCAAATCATACTGGGCTGCTTGTGCTATGATCCCAACCTCAGGGAAGCTGAGAAACAGACCTGGTGCTGGAGCCACTGGAGCTGCTGGGGCTGCTGGAACTAGAGATGATATCCTCCATGTTGGGCAGAACAAAGCCTGCCAGGTTCAGAAGATCTCGGATCATCTGGCCTTTGATGCTGATGTCCAGGGGAGAGTTGGAATGGAGGCTTCAGGAGAAGAATGCAAAATCAGGACTTCTTTACAGCAAACACAGCTCCCAATATCCACATTTGTGGAGCATCCTCAACAAATACCCTCAGGTGTGTATGGTGGCACATGCCTTTAATCCCAACACTCAGGAGGGAGAGACAAACTGAGTTTGAGGTCAGCCTAATCCAGAGTTTCAGGACAGCACAGAACTACACAGAAAAAAATGAATACCCTCAAAGACAACAAATGCCCTTAATCAGTTTGGTGAACATGCCTATGCCCTTGGTTTGCGAGAAAATGGTAGCAATCTTTTAATAACCTTTCTCTAATCTCAATCATGAAGGGATGATATACACCCCTAATGAAGGAAAGACCTTCGTAAGTCAACAAGACTATATTGACAAGGACTCTGTGGATAAAAGATAGATTCTACTGAGAAACTGAAAAATACTACCTACCTTGGGGAAATGTTGACTTCTAAGACCCAGGGCTTCAGGTTCTCATCCAGCATGATGTCAAAACCAAAGAGTTCATGACAGCTATAGGGGCGCCGCACATATAACTTCAGTAGGTTAGTCACATAGGGCTCTGACCTGCCAGTGGGGTGTCTTGAATTAGGAGAGCAGAAGCAACTTTCTCTTCTAAAGTGCCTCCTTAGAGCCAACATGGAGATACATGCATGCAATGTTTCAACCCAACACTTCAAAGTCAGATGCAGAATGGTCAGGAGTTCCAGGCCAACCGTGGCAGTATCAGACCATCTCAACCACAAGCACTACCCTTTCCCATCCCAACACTGGTGCTTAAGGGATGTGCCTGATCTGAACTATCACTACCTTGATGAAGTTGGTAAATAAGCAGCATGGTGATTTGAGTAAGAGATGCTTCTATAGGCTTATATATTTGAACACTTGGTCCCTAGTTGGTGGAACTTGTAGGGAAGGAGTAGGAAGTGTGCCCCAAGGGGTGGGCTTTGCTGTTTCTAAAGTCCACCCATTCCCAGTCAGCTTGCTCTGTCTGCCTTGTGCTAACTCCCTGGAATTCTAAGCCCCAAACGAAATACTTTCTTTTATAAGTTGCCTTGGTCATAGTGTTTTATCACATCAACAGTAAAGTAACTAAGAAAGCAGAATTGAACTTTTCTTCCTACCCCATCCTCGGAAATGAAACACAAAATGGGCTCAGCACAGAGGCAAGGAGAGAGCATGAGGCTTCATGGAGCACCCCACATCTAAGTAGCACTGCAACTCACGAGATGATGGTTTTGACAACAACATCCTTTATCTTCTCCCAAATGGCATCACTATTAATTCCTTTCTGGCTCAGATAGTTCCACAAAGCCTTCAATGCCCTGAATGTAAAGGATAAGTAATTAACGGGGGTTATGTCCTAGAAATGAGTGACAAGAGAAAAAAATGAGTATGAGGCATACAGATACTTCCTTTGTATCTCACCAGTGATATTTTGTAATAGGAAATGCTCATGAATGCAAACAGACCAATTCTGAAGTGACAAGCACTTACATAACCCCCAGACTCTGTACTAATACTCAGCAACTTCCCCAAACCTCCCAAAGGCAAAGCCCTTCCCAGATTCAAGATGGGAGTCTGTCAGGGACCCACTGCTCTCAATACCATTTGTGGCCTTGGCATGCGGTCTCATCAGCATTGGCCTGGTATTCTGTGTTCTTCTTATTGACACTGTAGTTGGTCAGGTGCATGAACTTGTTACTAAGACTCTTCATGGAAGGGGAATACCTGCAAGTGAGAAGAACCGCAGAGCAGGACGGTAAGAACAGAAACATCAGGCCAAGTGCTTCCCTGGAAGGAGATGAAGGACAAGTGCACAGACCTGTTCATTTCCAGAAAAGCCTACGCTACAGAAAAACAACTAATCTCCTTGGCAGCCTTAGTCCTGCAGGAAAACTTTCCTTGTTTCCTAGCCTCCCACCCTCCTCCTTACTGATGAAAGCCACCATGACCTCTTGTTTTCTGCTCACTGTCCTCCTCCCAAGGAAAGAAAATCTCCCAGTGTCAGAGGAATGCCTCACCACCAGCACATACTTGCAACTGGCAAAGCGGACGAGTCCATCCGAAAAGAGGTAAATCCGTAGAGGATCATAAGAAGTCACGTAAACATAGATCCGAAGATCAAATTTGCTGCCACTAATGAGGTAGGGCTTGTGTAGATACCTGTCAAAGGAAAGGCTAACTTTACTTCCAGCCAAATGATCCTAAACAGATGACAAAGGAAGGTCTTTGGCTGGGAAGACATGAGGCACAATACTCTACGAAGACTTACAACAGAGACCAACAAGACAGGAAGATGGAGAGAGGACTATGAGCTATGGGCTCACCTCTGTACCAGGAGGGGCCTGCGCTTGGGAAGCTGACTCCATTTGTGAATGACCTGAATGCCAATGCCTCGAGCAGATGCTGGCTACAAGTCAAAGGGCAAGAGATGAGCTCCGCTCTCTCTCCACCCTCATCCCACCATCTACTTCTCCCGCTGCCTCACTTACTGGCTTCACAATCCACTTCTGGCGGCTGCTGCTCTCCCAGGCTTTTCGCAAGAGTTTGGAATCCTGGGGCAGGATAAAGGACTGGGGAAAGAAACTGAACTCCTTCTTGCCAAAACGGCTTTGCATTCGAGACAGGTTCCGCCACAGCCGGTCCTTCCTCCCAATCTGGAAGGAGCCTGGGAAGTGATTTAGCTGCAGAAGGGACAAGAGGCAAGTAGAGGGAAAGAGCAGAGGTGAGACCAAGAGGAACAAAATAAGCCCTACCTCATCATTTCAACCCCCCAGCAAAGTTCATGTTCCCTTTTATCTTTTTACCACCACACTCACCTAGAAAGAGTGAACTGATTAAAGAATTGCTTCAACTAAGGCTAACCTATGGGTATGCCTGTTGGGGGCATTTTCTTGATTAATTATTAATGTGAGAGAGCCAGGCCCATCTTGGGCGGAGCTATCCCATGGTAGGCAGTTCTGGGTTGTATGAGAAACAAAGCTGAGAAAACCATTGAGATTTGAGCCTGTAAGCAGTGTTTCTTTCTCCACAGTCTCTACCCAGCTCCTGTGATGGACTGTATGTAAGCTGTAAACCAAAGTAATCCTTTCCTCCCCAAACTGCTTTTGGTCATTGCTTTATCACAGCACCAGAAAAGTCAACTAGGACAGATGTGATAGTCACCTTGAGTTCAATGGCTAAAGCTGTTAAATATGTTTCCATGATGGGAAAGTACCAGGCTATTAGGGAATCTAGGGGCAGGAAGCCACACTGTTCAAACAGAACCATGGAATCCTCTTTATACACACCTAGCGTGGGGAGTAGAAGCAGTTAGCCACGGTAATGGGAACACACCCAACTAAAAACAGACAATGCTCTCAAGAAATGGACTGAGAAGCCTGAGGGGCAACAGGACCTACTGTGGCCTTCCTAGAACACTGCTCTGGAATTGACCTCACTTAAATGCTCCTCCCACACTGCCCCTCACTGCCCCAACACCACCCTCATCGTGGGCCTAGCCCATAGGACAGGCTCCTTGGAAAAAAAACCCACCTTCTGATGCTCTCTAATGGATCGAAAACCAGGAGACTTCATGTGGTGACCCCAGCAGCCCAGCCAGTCATCATTTCCTGCAGAAGGTAATTAGAAAGTCAGTCTCACAGAACAGCTCAGACTCTGGGACAGAACAAGCCTCACCACTGAACTCAGCAAGCTGACTTAAGGGATTTAAGAGTTACCATGGAGCTGCTGTCCATGAGGCCCTAGGATCAGGACCAGAACAATGTTCCTCAGACTCCCAATACTGGACAGCTGGATAAGCCCAGGGAACTTTCAGAGCTACAGCCTTCCAGAGTTAAAAGCTTTAAGACAGAGTCCCCACATACGACAGGATCTTTAAGGATCTCTTCCTGTCCAAAACCCATTTGGCAGGGCAAGGAGGTCAGGTTCATAGTGGGGCAAGTAACTCACTCTTGCTGATTTTGAAGTGTGACCGTCCGATGGTCTGTTTGACAATGTTGGGGGTAACTGTGCTCATCTTCCACCGAAGCAGCCTCCTCTGTTCCCAAGGAAGTTTCTCCACTGGGGAAAGGCAAGGCAGGGTGGGGTGAGGAGATAAAATCGATGGCACTGGTGCCCATCCTTTCCTGGGCAGGCAGATCACTACAAACAGTTTCAGAGCAGGTTTTAGAGGAGTACATTTTATGGAGAGGATACAGGAATGAGGAGCAAAAGAAAGGCTGGAAAGAAAAACATGTGCTAAGAGATTAGAGACTGAGAAAGGCCAAAGAAGGAGGCAAAGTCCTCTATGAACTTAAATCCCCATGTGAACTGAGCACAATGTAATAACTACGTCAACAGCTATTGTGGAAGGCTCACCCACCTTTGTCCCTTTCACCCAAGTTAGTCGGGACCCTCTGGATTTTGTCAAATGGTCACATTACCTCTTTCATCCCGAGTCCCAAAATAGATGGTGGGGGTCACATTGGGGAAGAGGCTGTAGATGAGGGCTGGCCGCACAACTTTCTCGTGACTGGAAAGGGATTTGGACATCAAATCCACACAGTTCCTGTGATGAAGAATAAGCATGACAGAATGGGAAAGCCACAGCTCTGAGGTGGTAACAGGACTGCATGAAACTCTGAAAATCATTGTGCAAATACAGACTCATATAGGATCTGTAATGGGATCCTCTTCTGGAGTGTCTGGAGACAAATACAGTGTACTCATACACATAAAATAAATAAATACATTTTTAAAGCCAATTTTCCATTATTTTACTTTTTAAATTTTTTACATTTATTTATAATGGGGTGTGTGCACGCACACCAATGTGCATTCAAGCCAGGAAACAGTTGAGGGAATTCTGGGGACCAGACTCCTGTTGTCAGGCTTAGAAGCAAGCAGCACTCTCGGCTGAGGCACCATGCAGCTCGCATGTGTTTGAATGCCTAATAGTTCCAAGTGCTTTACAGTCCCTCTAGACACAGCACTCCAAAGCATTTGCTCTACAAAATTACTTAAATGGATGGGCATGAAAGTGCACACCATTAATCACAGCCTGAGGGAGGCGGAGGCAGGCATAGCTCTGAGTTCAAGGCTACCCTGATCTACATAGTGAGTTCCAGCACTTCCAGGACTACGCAGAGACCCTGTCTGATAAAATCAAAACCACTTAAACTACAATTACAGACAAAAACATACAAATAAGAAGCTTGATGAAAAATGAATTACAGTTGTCAGGGCCAGTTAGGTTAATGTCATTACAACCTTCAAGCCACAGACACGAGCATCTGCCAATGATCTGTGTAGCACTCACCGAGATATTAATGCCACTGACTCGCTGGGGGAGACAACACTTAAAGAAGAACACTCGGAGTCTCCTGTAGACAAGAACAGAGCAGTCATTACTGGAGGGGAGGGCTGAGCTGCATGTCCCTCTCCAAGCCCAGGCAGCTGACCGCCACTGTAACATCCTGAGCACTGCCCTTCTTGATGGAGTAAGGAGCATCCATGCATTCCTTAAACTTAGCAGAGGCAGCAAGACCGGTGGGACAAAGGAGTAGAGACCAAAGTCCCTCACAAATCCCCAGTTAGGCCCTCAAAACAAACAAGTGATGCAGATGATGTCAGTAAAGCCTAGCGCAGACTCATCCCTGCTCCCTAGTAGATGGTGAGCAAGCCCGACAGCTGGAAGCAGAAGGATCCCTTCCTCACCTTCCTCTTCTTCGTTCTCATCATGGCTGCAGCTATCTTCCAAGCCATCTCCCAGCTCATCTTCGGTATCTTCAGGCTCCACCTGGTTTGGCTGGAGGTCAGCAGCTGAACTGAAAGAGAAACATCATGCCTCCACCCACGTCACTCTGGAGTCTCCCGACAGCCTCCTTATCACCAATGTGGTTATCTCATGCTCCCATCCTAAGCCTAGCCATAGTTCCTCATCTGCATATTTTCTCAGAAGTCTCTTAACAGTATATAAATATAAAATTCTGCATATAAAAGTCAATGAGCCGGAGCGATGGTGGCACACGCCTTTAATCCCAGCACTTGGGAGGCAGAGGCAGGTGGATTTCTGAGTTCAAGGCCAGCCTAGTCTACAGAGTGAGTTCCAGGACAGCCAGGGCTACAGGGTTATACAGAGAAACCCTGTCTCGAAAAAGCAAATAAATATATAAATAAATAAATAAATAAATAAATAAATAAATAAATAAATAAAAATAAAAAAATAAATGTCAACGAATATCTGATAATTTACATATTCCTTTTGGGAACTCAGAAGGCCTTGGTGGAAGGTTCTAGAAAAGTAACAAGACACAGAGAAGGAACCAACTACATCTAGGTCTTCAACTCTTGAGTTGCTATCATTCCAGAAATGCATGAGAACCCAGTTTGGTTTGGGGAAAGTAGGACAGTAACAGACCCTAAGATGTGGTCTCAGGAATTATTACTTCTCCTGATGGTAAAGCCTAAAACCAGAAGGGACAAACTCGCTAAAGGACCCATCAGTAAATATCTTTAGTAGATCAGCCTCAGCCACAACTTCCCAACTCTACTGTTGTAGCAAAAAATCAGCCAAAGACAACAGTAAATACATGAACAAAGATGCATGCCAGTAAAGCTTAATTAAAAAAAAAAAAAAGCAAGATTTAGTCTGCTAGTTAGTTTTCTAATCCTCACCTTACAAAAAACATACTTTAAAATGAAAACTAAAACTTCTAGGACAGCTAGCCAACTATGAGATATACAGGGCATCAGTGTCTCCAGACTATGGTGAAGCTACTGCACTGGTCCAAGTAATCCAAGGACAGGGTGGGACTTACCAATCACTCTTAGTACAAGAGTTCAGGTCCTTGGCTTCCTCAGGCTCCTTCGCAGGCTGGCCAAGATGAACAGAAGAAAGACGAGTGGCCACTTCAGCTACACCAAGAGGCTGGAGGGGAGAAGGGGGAACAGGAGCTCTGTCTTCTCCAAGTAATTGGGGGTCGACTACAGAGCCACAGGTAGGGCTGGGGTTGAGCCCATGGACATGTGAGGCAAGGAGGTGAATGCTGATCCTTTTGGTACAAAAGACTGTACTGTCCAACCCCAAGGTGTCTGAAGCACCAGGAAGGATCCCACTGTCTAATCCAATATCCTCCTGAGGAAGCCGCTGGCCCATCAGAGGTTTCCACCGCCTGCTTCTGTTGAGAAGACCCCACTGGAAGCTGGGGTTCACAAAACAAGCCTGTTCAAACTGGTAGCCTTGTCGTGGCATCTTCTCAAAGCCTTTTGCAGCCAACTTCCTCACAGCCTCAGTGAAGTGTACCTCTTTAGTAGCACTCTGGGAATCCGGGTTTTCATCCAGGCCACAGGGATGTGCCTCCATCCTAAAGTTACTCTGACTGCACTGGGAGGAGGTAACACTGGCTGTGGATATGTTGAGGGTGCTAGGGGTAGATGGGGTGATAGGGGCAGTGACATCATCTAAGACAGTAGCAATGTTCTGGGGCACCTTATGGTCACCAGGTTGGGGTACACAGTCTCCAGTACCCCCTGAATGATGCCATGAGACAGGCTGCATCTTGGGTGAGGATACTGGCTTCAGGCCATCTGTGGCTTGTGATAAGGGCACTTTAGTGCTATTTGGCCTCATGAAGGAGTTGTTGTTCAGCATGGGCTTGTAGGAGGACAGTGGAGATGCAATCTTCCCTGAGATGGCAGAGGACAGGCTCTTCCTTGAAGGATTTTCCCCAGCGGCTGCCAGTGAGAGGTATGGATCAGTGGGTGAAGATGCCAGGGGCTGGGCCATGGGGAAGACTGGAGAAGATGTGGCTTTATTGGCAGTGACACTGACAGGGAGAGTCTTCTGAGGGAGAGAAAAAGATCTTTTCTCTGATGGGCTGGAAGGCAAGCAGAAAGATTCCAGTTGCTGGTATGGTTTTTGCCTCACGGTGCGGCGGTACAGCAGAGTATTGCTGAACAAGTCAGGGAGAGACTGCAGGTAACAGGGATTGCTGTGGCCTGCAATGACAGCTGTAGTCCCAGAGCTACATAGAGTGCTAGGGCAAAAGAAATAGGCTGGTTGGGATGGGACTCCCAAGAGGCTGGTGGTGCCCAGCCCTGCTGACAGTGTGCCTACGTGCTTCCTTTCCAGTTTCCAGATTGGCTTCACCTGCTGATGGGCCTGAGACCAGACTTTGACCTCCGAGGGTTTCTCAGATGGGGAAGCAGACACTGTGCCTGAGGGATGTCTCTGCTTGAAGCTGTTTCCTCGGCGCAGGCCAATACTGTAGTGCTCTGTTCCTGCTGAGGCCATGAGGGGCCCACATCATGGCAACATGGCCTCATGGCCTGCCTCAGATAAGGTGCCACACACCTCTAGCACCAGCTGCATCCTTGACTCCGTCAGCCTGCAGGGAGAGGAATGATTAGAAATGCTGCCAGCTTGTGACATGGGTCCTATGCTAGATATGTGGTAGGACCTTACTTCAGCTTTACCAACCAGTCTCCATCCCTGGGCAAAGAACACATTTCCAGTGAGCTTGTAGTGGCCTTCCTGAGGCCTTCTTAGGATCAAATCCAGTTTTAAGAAGTACTAAGCCCTTAAGGGTCCACCAGCACAAGGCTGCTCATATATCCACTCTCAGAAAGCTTGCCTCTCTTCAAAGAAATACAGTTGTTGGAAAGGATCAGGAGACATCCTGTGAGTGCATGCGTGTGTGTATGTGTGTGTGTGTGTGTGTGTGTGTGTGTATGTGAGTGAGAGAGAGAGAGAGAGAGAGAGAGAATATTTGTGTGTGTAACTGTCAAAGAAAAAAAAGTATACGGTTTAAAGAAAGAAGAAAAGCTGTCTATCACCATCCCAGACTTGACCTTTTGTACCTAGTAAGGCAAGTCTGAAATTGGCTAAGACCAGTCTGTGCTCCCCTCTCAACTGATGCAGTCAGAAACCTCTAAGGCTGTTCAAGAACACATCCACTCTACTGTTCTGTGCTACTATCAACTATTTTTATCTTTACTTTGAGCCTTAAAAGAAGAAAAGAAAATTCAGACAGAAACAGAACAGACCCAGCAATGTCATCTCTTCAAGAATCTTGTCAAGCCTGCAGACTACTAAGTTCCAAACCACACACTGGTTGGACCACAAGGCAGATGGGACTACACACTAACACTATTTTACTTATAGGACTTTATTCTCAGCAGCCATAATGGAACAGAGAAATAAGGAAGCAAAGAGAAAGGGCCAGACTATAGCTGGATGTTCTCTGGGGTGGGGAGCCTGCCTTGTTTCACAATTTCTTCAGTATGGTAACTTTCTAAATAGACTCACAAAACATTATCTAGTTTTCAAAGTTGCAGGGAAAGGTGTCTACCTGCATGTCCACACTCACAGGGAAATAATTCATACCTGTCTATTTACCACAGATGACAGAATTCTGATCAGAGTACTGTCCAAGAACCAAGATTCCAGTCTACATACAACTACTAGGAGGAAGATACCACCAAAGAACCTGTAGAAGCCATGTGACACTGCCCTCCTTTCCCACAAATGCTGATCCACAGGAAATCCTTTTCAAGAATACAAACAGGCACAGCACAACAGAAAGACAATGTTGAGCAAAAAAAACAGTGAATGCTAAAAACAGTATTGAGGTCAATGTCCTCAAAAAGAAAAGGCAACAATGCCCCTCAACCAAGTCCAAACATGGAAACAGTGTATGAGGGACAATCACTCTGTATGCATACAATAGAGAAGCCTAACACTGAAGGAGCCAGACTTTGTAAGACTGTGTATGCATGCATGCATGCTAGGTACACTCAAAAAGCTAACAACTCAACTCAGTCCTCTTTCTGATCCTACCAATGTAACACAATAGATACACCAAAGCAATAGGACACAGGAGCTAAGGAAATAAAACCCAAACCAATATGCCCTTTTTAAAAAGCAACCTCACTAATGACTTCATATTCATTTCCATTTTTTTTGTAAGTTCTAGTTCAAACCTTCATGAATGAAACATCTAAGAACATTCCATACATTTCTTACCAATACCACAGGCTTTCCCACCTTCCTCCACAGCTGTAAGAACCACTACATAATTTCCTCTCTGCATCCTACCAGGTAATCACATGTGCTGAGAACACCGAACACATTGGCCTGGCACCAGCTGGTTTTTTGTTTGTTTGTTTGTTTGTTTGTTTGTTTTTTGACGGGGTCCCACTATACAGCTTTGGCAATTCTGAAACTCACTGTGTAGATCAGGATAACTTCCAGCCCAAAGACATCTGTCTGCCTCTGCTTACCATGATCTAGGATTAAAGGCATGTGCCACTACACCCAGATGGCTTGTCTTTTAATACAACTAAGGAAGAAATAAAGAGCCTAAGGCTGCAATTTCATCCCCTTAATGTCTAAGGGTAGTTTTATCCCAGATGCTGTCAAGGTGTCAAGCTGGGTTAGCTCCAATGTAGGTGAGTTCTCTTCTAACTGATGGGATACCAGCACCCATGTCTCTGAGATGATCATTTCCACTTCTTTGTCTCTTCTCTCGACGTAAGGGTGTGTAGAGTAACAACCTGGGGAAGTTCATATATCTTTACGTGTATGCAAGGGCCGGGATGTGAGAGGGTTTCTTTAACCATGACAAAAAGTTCCACAACTCATTAGAGACGTGCAGGGTTGGTTAACATGACAGTGTCATGAGACAAAGACAGGCAAGGACATACTTGCCATGTTACACACTTTGTAGACAGCAGCTCCAGGAACACAGTAAACAGTCCACCATTAGTAAGGTGCAGTATCAGAAGCACCTTAATAATGCTTTTAGTTCACAAGCAGTTTCTGACTCAAACAAGCAAATTATATTTGCTAAAAGCAACTTCTCTTTGTGGAAATTCCTAATGAAACCACAATTCAGTGTCATGGGAAGCAGAAATGCAGTGGGTAATGTCCAAGCAGCCTGTGTCCTCCATCACCACAATTGCTACAGCTCACATTTTCCCAGGGGATGCCCAACGCCAAGAAAGTCTGAGACAGTCCAATCCTAATAATTTGAGGAAATCAAATTATTTCCAAATCAGTTTGAAAATAGTTTCAAAAGCTAACACGCTAAAAAGGCTGAGTTCTAGCTGGGTGTAATCGTGTACACCTTTAATCCCAGCACTCCAGAAAGCAGAGGCAGGTGGAGCTCTGGGAGCTGAGGACCGCCTAGTCTGTCTACACTAGTCTGTCTACACATGAGCTCCAGAGCAACCAGGCCCTACACAGAGATCCTGTATCAAAACAAAATAACAAAGACTGATCAGTTCTGTCATCAGGTCAAAATCAATATAGGCAAATAATGCCTGGTACCCAGATGGTAAGGATAGCAGATCCTCTCACAAGATAGCTTCCTACTGGGTCAACCTGTCCTCTGAAGTATTCTCTTGACTTCAGATACTCGTGTTATTTCTCAAGTTTTTTTCCTAGCGCCCCCTTACATTTTTAAGTATACTGTGAAGACATACTCTATGAATCTATCTGTACGCTTTTAGAATCCAGGGAACAGACTGACTTTCTCCCAACCAAAACTTTAGAATGAGCTACCAAGGGAAAAAGACCAGGGAGGAAGGCCACAGACAGACCATTAGTAAGTCTTATTTCACAGTACCCAGGTTAGCTGGGTGTGGTAGTGACACACCTTTAATGCCTGAATTTAGGAGGCAGGCTGCTCAGAGTTCAAGGCTAGACTGGTCTACATACTCAGTTCTAAACCAGTTAGAGCTATATAGTCTCAAAACAAACAAAGACAAAAATACCCAATTTAGCCAGGCATGGTGCACGTGTCTTTAAACTCAGCTCTTGGGAGGCAGAGCCAGGCAGAGCTATGTAAATTCTAGGACTGCACAGTCCATATAGTGAACTCCAGGCCAGCTAGGGCTACAAAATGAAATCCTGTCTCAAAACATACAAACAAACAAACAAACTTAGCATACACAAGGTGTACATACATACATGTAGGCAAACTTCATACACATAAAAGTGTTTAAGATTAGTCAACTTAAATCAAATTTCATAAAAGCAAATTAAGTAAAATTAAGCAAATTAAAAAATTTTCTGAGGCTAGAAAGATGGTTTAGTGATTAAAAGCACTGGCTACTCTTTCAGAAAAATCTAGGTTCAATTCCCAATACACAAATGATAGCTCACGCCCATCTATAATCCCACTTCCAGGGGATCTGTTGCCGTCTTCCGGCATGCAAAAGAATATATGAGAGAGAATTTTCCATAAACTCAATTATTTCCATTTAATTTGCATTCTTTTAAAACCACCCACACACACACACACACACACACACACAAACTGGCAAAGGCACCCAACACTGCCTTATCCTCCAAATCAGCACCTTGCTAAAAACTTACTTAGGGAGCAAATAAATGACCTTACCTGGAAAAGAGCAGTTTGAATAATCTAACATTTTAAAGAGTCAATAAAATTACATGATTCTTGTCCCTGTGTATTATTCTTGAGGAACTCGATCTAGAGGAAGAGGGTATACAAACACTGAGCTCAGCTACAGCCTTCCCAGTTCAAGTTTAAAAGAAAACAAGTCTGTTTTTGTGGCTAAGTTCCTCCACAGAGATCCAAACAGGAAACTGCCCCGCTGAAAGGAAAGTTTACTGAGAGCACAGTAGTAGTCCAGGAAAGGGTCTTGGACAGCTCTCAGGGCATCTACTGTGTAAATCCATAATATGCCCCCCCTGTTAGTGGCAGAGGGATGGGATGAAGGACTGAGCAGGGGAACGTAAGGGGCATTATATGATAATGTACTTCAAGTCACCGGCTTTGTTTGACAGTGCAAACAGAAGCATGCATTACTTGTGTGAAGTCTCCAGGATGGCTCCTCTTCCCAACCACGCTGCATGAGCAGCCACACCTCACAGGAGTGCCTGCCAAGCGTTAGTCAGCAGTTCATCACATCCAGAGCTCAGCAATTAATCACTTTCAGTGCTAGGCCTCACAGTTGCAGAATGCTGGGAAAGACAGGAGAGAGGAAATACCATAACCCTACTGAGCAGTTATGTGAGAAAATTCACATAAGACACATTGAAGCACATACAGTGTACCAAGGAGAATGACAGCACACCCATAACCACTAGAGAGGCAAAGGGTTGTGAATTTTAGAGTAGAGTACCTGACCCACAATAAACACTGGCAGCCTGGTAGTTACTAACTTTATGTTGATACCTGTCTCTTTTTTGGTTTGGTTTGGTTTTTGTTGACTAGACACAAGCTAGAATCATCTGGGAATAGGGAACCTCAACCGAGAAAATGCCTCCACCAGGTTGGTCACAGGCAAGTCTGCAGGGCATATTTTTCATTAGGATGTGGGAGGGTCTGTCTACTGTGGGCAGGTGGTCCAGGCTGTGAAAGAAAGAGAGCTGAGCAAGCCTTGGAGCACAAGCCAGGAAAGTAAGCAGCAGTCCACTATGGCCTGTTACAGTTCCTGTCTCTGGTTCCTGTTTTGAGTTCTTGTCTTGACTTCCCCGCAGGATGGACTATGGCTTAAGATGAAATAAACCCTATCCGCCCTGAGTTGCTTTTGTTTGTGATATTTTATCACAGCAATCCAAAGCTAACTGGGGCAGTATCCAAAGTCTCCATTTTTCCCCCTCAGCCTTTTTATAGGCTGCCATGAAAGAAGAAAAACACAAGGAATAGGTAATAATTATTCCACTAGAAATTTCAAAATCAGCTAGGACAAATCCTTTTCCCTTATAAAGACATCACTGGAACTGCACAGGGTAGTGGTTCAGGCTATAATCCCAGGCACTTGGAAATCTGAGGTAGGAAGACAGCCTCAAGTTCTAGAGCAGTCTGGGATATGTAGTCAGATCAGTCTAGACTAAAAAGTGAGAGAGACAACGGTCTCAAAACAAAAAGACATAATTGCTTTTTTGTAGCTTTTGTAACATTTATTATACAACTAATACTTATATTCTTCATCTACAAAAGATTTTCTATTAAAACATACCCAAAAGGCCAAATAGTTCAGTAGAAGTGCTTGCCACCAAACCTAATGATCTAAGTTCCATCCCCAGTACCCACATGAAAGAAGTAGAAAACCAATTCCCTCAAGTTTTCCTCTGACCTCCTCATACACACCTTGATATGTGTATACAGATACATACATACATACACGTGCACACACAACAAATAAACAAGTAAATAAAATGTAAATGTAAAAATTAAAAACAAGCCCAGCACTTGGGAGGCAGAAGCAGGTAGATTTCTATTTCTGAGTTCAAGGCCAGCCTGGTCTACAAAGTGAGTTCCAGAACAGCCAGATCTACACAGAGAAACCCTGTCTCAAAAAAACAAACAAACAAACAAACAAACCAAACAAAAAAACAAAACAAAAAAATGAAAAAAAATCATGCTGTGAGTTATATGATAAATTAAGCCCTTTCTGTTCTCTTGCTTCTGGGTCTTACTGGTTTTTATAATTAGATACTTAGGACTCCTGAAACACTGTATAAGAAAGAGCTTTAAAAGCAACTTTTATTCAACTAATGCCTAGACTTTGGCTTCTAAACACCATCTGATAATAAAAGGAGTCAGAGCTGTCTAAAAGTGGCTGATTCTAGATCTGTGTCAGGAAAAGCAAAACACAGGCTAGAACATTTGGTGCCACCAGAAAAGGAAAGAGAAAGGTAAACCAAAAAGCAGTGCTATTCTACAGTTGACAGGATCAAAAGATCCCAGAACACCTATCAAACTAATATGAGACAATGGGCGCTATCCTGGGAACACTGGGAAGGAAGCAAGGATGGCTACTTGACAGTGTTAGTCAACTCTGTACTGGAAGGCAAAAGAAAATCAAATATAAACTGAAAAGGGACAAATAACTTTGGGAGCAGTAAAAATAGAACTCCGTAAGAAATCAGAGCAGCACAATGATTCAGAGAACAAAGCTCTTGCAGACAGGCTTGAAGACCAACTCAGTTCAAACTCAGAACCCACATGGAAGGAAAGAATTAACTCCTACAAGGTGTCCTGACTTCCACACAAGCACCATAGAACATATCACTTGCACATGCACAAAATAAATGTAAATAATAATAGAAAGTCTATAAGAGATTTATAAAACACCAAGAAATCTACCAAAGAAAATCTACTAGAGTGAAGCAGCAAGTTAAGTAAGGCTAGGGGGTACAAGACTGATACATAAAAACAACTTAAAGTTTTTAAAGTTCATTATGTGTGTGTGTGTGTGCGCGCGCACTTGTGTGTATGAAGACACAAGCATTCAAAGTGTATGGAAGTCAGCTTCTACCTTGTTCAACATGAGAGCCCTAGGATTTTGTCGCCTATGCCAGATATCTGCAAACTCCCAGGGATTCTCCTATCTCTGCTTCCTACCTCCCAGTAGGAACTGGGACTGCAGAAACCTGAGCTACTGCCTCTGGCTTTCCTGTGACTTCTGCAGACTCAAACACTTCAAGTTCACACTTGAATGACAGGTGCTTTTACCTACTGAGCCATTTCCCCAGCCCCAGAAAAAAACAAAACCCTCAGCCTCACTCCATGCAGCTAGTTCCCTGTGGACCTCCATTGCTAAACAGTGATTTGTTTGTTGTATGTCACTATCAGAAGGTGTGGCCCTGTTGGAGTAGGTGTGTCACTGTGGGTGTGGGCTTTTTAAGACCCTAGTCCTAGCTGCCTGGAAGTCAGTATTCTGCTAGCAGCCTTCAGACCAAGAAGTAGATAGAACTCTCAGCTCCTCCTACAGCATGCCTGCCTGGATGCTGCCATGTTCCTGCCTTGATAACAGACTGAACCTCTGAACCTGTAAACCAACCCCAATTAAATGCTGTCCTTTATAAGATTTGCCTTGGTCACAGTGTCTGTTCATAGCAGTAAAACCCTGACTAAGACAATCTGCCTGCTTTCTTGTACTCACAAAGCATTGCTCTTTCTTCCTCTTCTCTATCTCTCTCCTGGCTGCTGCCAAGACTTACAGCTTGCCTGTCCTGTTTTTTTCCCAAACACTAATGGGGGGTTCAGTTGGTAGAGTGCGGACCTAGCATGCAAGAAACCCTACATTCAATTTGCAGTACCACATAAACACAGCAGTGGCCCTTACCTGTAATCTGAGATGGAGGTAGGAGGATCTGGAGTTCAAGATTAATCTCAGGGCTGGGATTTGGCTCAACAGTTAAAAGCACTTCTTAGAAGACCTGGGTTCCATTCCCAGAACACACACAGGAGCTCATAACTGTAACTCCAAGTCCCAGGAGAGCCCACACCCTCTCCTGACTAATTTTGGGTACTAGGCATGCACATGGTACACATACACACATGCAGGCAAAACATCACACACATAAAATAATAAATCTAAAAAAACAATTTTAAAATATTATTCTCCGTTCAAGGACCATGTGGGTACATAAGACTCTGTCTATAAAAACCAAACCAAGACTAGACACAGTTACATGACACAGTGAGCACCTAGCTAATGAAATAAACAATGTCATCTACAGTGTGTCATTAAAAAGAATTAAATCACATAGGTTCTTTTGTGTGTGTGTGTGGGGGGGGGGGGGTGTTAAGGTTTCTTTAGGTTGGCAAAGGGCCTTGCTGTGTTGCTCAGGCTAGGTTCACTCTCCTGGGCTCAAGCTAGTCTTCTACCCTACTCTAAGTAAAGATTATCACTGTGCCCAGACTTAGGAATAGCTTTAACAATAAAAAAAAAAAAGTATAGGTCTATACAATAAAAAATACAGGAACTGGTAAAAAAGAAAATAGATGTAAACATACAAAGAGATATAACATGTTCATAAATCAGAAGTCTCACTATGAAGTTGGCAAGTCTTATCAAAATTTCAAAAAGCTTTTCTGAAGAAACTGACAAGAGGATATGAAAATCTGTCTGCAAATGTAACAGATCTAGAATAGGAGATGGAATAGCTAGGAGACGTACTCTGCCTGGTTTCACAATCTAGAACAAGGCTATGACAGCAGTATTAATAATAGACATTTAGGCCAACAGGACACAACAGAGTTCAGAAGTAAACCACACTTCAGCCAATTAAAAGTTACCTCTGCAATTTCATGAAGAAAGGAATGTTTTAACCAATGGTATTGAAGCAACAGGATGTTCATGTTAATACACACTCTACACCTAAAATAGGATTAACTGAGGAATCCACCTGTCTTGTTCTAACGGTACAAAACGAGGTCACATGCCCACATAAAAAGTCTTTTAAATCTGCCTGGCAGTGGACTTGCAAACTGGTTCAAGGTAAAGCTTTAATAGAAGCACTTTCTGGGACCAGTCAACATAGGGTCTTCATTGCTTGGAGAATGTCATTAAAACTTGATTTTCCATGGAAGCCTCACTGCTCACAAAGTCTTGTCCTCAACAAGTAACAGATACTGTCTACACACGGTTGAAAAAACACAAACCTGGGCTGGAGAGATGGCTCAGGGGTTAAGAGCACTGACAACTCAGGTCCTGAGTTCAAATCCCAGCAACCACATGGTGGCTCACAACCATCTGTAATGAAATCTGATGCCCTCTTCTGGTGTGTCTGAAGACAGCTCCAGTGTACTTAGATATAACAATAAATAAATCTTTAAGCTGGAATGAGCAGGGCCAAGCCGGAGGGAGCAGAGGTCCTGAATTCAAATTCCCAGCAACTACATGATGGCTCACAACCATCAGGACAGCTACAGTGTACTCATATACATAAAATAAATAGATGTTTAAAAAAAGAAATGTGTAACAAAGCTACCACACTTTTATAAGTACCCACAATGTTTAAAAAGAAAAGCAGGAAACTGAAAGGGGAGTTCAAGGGTTTCTATAACCACTGCCACTCAAGAGGGAATGACTTACCTTGTAATCTTTTTGAAAGTAGATGGGACTGTTAGCCTTTAGGCAAGTTATACTGAAGGACAAGAGAGCCAATGACACTAGAACGAAGCCATCCAAACCATGTGGTGACAATGGCATGTAATTTCAGCATTCTTGAAGCTGAGGCATGAGGCTAACTACATGGTGAATGAAGCATTTTTGAAGTATCTAGAGGAAAGGGAGGTCTGTGGCCCAGGGACAGACAGCCTGGAAATGAGCAACAAGGATTTCATCCTGACCTCTGCTGACCCCTCTTCCAGTCAGTCCATCACCAAGTGTTTCCAACTTCAAAGTAGTTTCTTAAGTCTACTCTTCCCCATCTCCATTTACCTTAATAAAGCCACCATCATGTCACCAGCTGAATTCTACTTCTATACTCAGCCTCCTTACAAACTTTTTTTTGGTGTTAGTGTGTGTGCATTCAAGTGCATGTGCCATAGTAGTCACATGAGGGGAGAGGACAACCTCAGGTGCTGGGCCTCACACCCTCCCATTTAAGGCAGTGTCTGTTTGTCTACTACATATACCATGCTAGCTGGCCCATGACTTTCTAAGTATCTTGTCTCTGTCCTATCTCCTCATAGGAGCACTGGGATTACAGATGCTTGTACTAACCATCCAGTTGTTACATGGGTTTTGAGAACTCAAAGCCATGTCCTCACTTACCATCTGAGCTATACCTTCCCAGTTCTGTCCTATGTCCACCCGCCCTGTTGTCCTCATCCCCCATGGCTCACAGTGCTCTTTTTAAAATATAGCTTAAAGCCAGACTGCTGAGTCTGCCAGGCCTGATAGCGCACACCTGTAATCCTACTCAAGGATGATAATGGCTTCAAGGCTTACAGGAGTTACAGGTAAATTCAAAGCCAAGGTGGGCAACTTAGTGAAAGACTACCTCCAAATAAAAATTAGTGCTGGGATGCAGCCTAGAGTAGAAGAGTTAGTTGCCTGGCATTTGTGAAGCCATAGGTTCAATCCCAAATCATATTTTCATTCTTTCTCTCAGACACTCAGACATTTTGTTCTGTACAATCTGCAGGGATACTTGCCCTGTTTCCTATGGCAAAGAAGCTATGCTGTCTCAAATCAGCTCTCTAGGGGCCAGTCCCAGCTAAACTTAGACAAGCACCATTTCTTTCTATAGAAAGGAATTATTCATTACACACTGATTAAATCACTCTCTTGGATGTGGCACTGAGATCTGCAGTTTCCTTTACCTCCTCCATCTATGTTTCTGTAGGTCAGCTGGGAAATCTGGGACACTAGAAATGGCTCATCATTTATATACAAGGTCCCTGATGGAATCACCTAATGGGACACAACTGGACGGACAGGGATCAGACCCACTTCCGCTGACAAGATAAATCCTAAGCTCTAGCTCCCTAAAGTAACTTGGAAAAGCAATAAATTTAATGTTTGTGGATTTATTTTTATTTCTCATTGCATTTATGTGTTAGGTATGAGTTTGAGAATGTGCACATCAATGCAGGTACCTTTGGAGACCCCTGGAGCTGAAGTTATAGGCAACTGTGAGCCGCCCAATATGGGAGCTGGGAAGTGGAGGCAGGTCCTCTGCACTTAAAGTTATAAGCTTTTAGCCACTGAGCCATCTCTTTAGGCCTGGGCAAATGAATTTCTGAAAGATACACAGAGGAAGGGCAAACTCTAGCTTTAAAGAAAGGGAAGGTGAAATCTCAGACAGTTTGGAGGGGCACAATACAGCAAGACAAACTGAAAGAGTAAACCAAGAAAGATAAAGGTTGTAACAGCCAGACCAGAGAGGGTAACACTACTCTTGGGCCTTCTTAGAATCTGACAAGTGAAACCAGTAAAAGCTTTCTATGACCAGCTCTTCTGAAGCTGATTTTTATCAGCTTTCACAGGCACCTCCTTCCTTGGGTGAACAGAGTTTCTCAAAGAGTGGTTCACAGAACATGAGGAGACCCTGAGACTCTTTCAGGTTGTGCTAGGTCACAACTGTTTGTATACCAGAAATAAAGGGCATGGGCCCTTTTCACTGTGCTGATTGTTTCCATGGGTGGTGTAAGAAAAATATCACTGAAGAAAGCCACTGGCAAGCGGGCCCAACTTAAGACAACGGCAGCTTCCATCCTTCCACAGGATGTTTTAACTGGCCACACAGTAAAAGAATGCCAATTTTACTGCATACCACGAATAAAATTCCTGTGTGACAAATGAGAGGTAGGGCCTGAGGGTCTAGCTCTCATACAGCGCTTTCCCAGCAAGACGCAAACTCTAGTTTCAATCCCAGCACCTGGGTGGATGAGGAAACATGCGTGCAAGACATACTAGTGGAGCCCAGTGGCCTTAGCACTTCCAAGGGAGAGAGACACAGTTCAGTGTTATTCCCAACCACATGGTGAGATCCAGGACAGCTTGGACTAGAGACCCTCATCTCAAATGAAACAAAACACTAAGAACGCTCCATAAAGGCCTGTCTCAGGGCAAAGCACCGGTGTGAACCAACGGTCAGGTTGTTCTGCGGAACACCACATTTACTCAAAAGAAAAGAGGACGCAAGTGATGAAGTCCTTCAGACTTTGGTATCTGGCAAACATGTCTGGAAAGTGAGACAAAGTAAAGCCTGCCACTCCAAGTAAAACAGCTGACAGTATTTGTTGCCAATGAGAAAATTTGAACTTTCAAGGGAAAATCGAAATTTTGGCAAAAACAGTATCTGCCACTCAAAGAGTGACTGCTTTTCTAGAAATTGTAATGCTGATACAAATATTAAGTACTTATTTTACTTAATATAAAACTTTAACATTCACTTATCCATTTGAGTTCGTGGGAGTGTCACAGTATCATGGTGGAGGCCAGAGGATAAACCCTCATGATTCTTCTCTCCATTATGTGGTTCCATAGACTGGACTTAGGTCATGAGGTTTGGCAGCAAGTGCCATTAGCTGATGAGTCACCTCAATGGCCCACTTAGGTGTCATCAGGCAAAGTCTTGCTATGTAGTACAGGTTGACCTCAAATGTATAGCCCTCTTGTCCCTGCCTCCCAAATGCTAGGATTAATGGACCTAATGGTAACATCGTGCCTACCCTCAAATATATTTTTTTAATTGTATAACAAAGCACTGACAGCATTTAGAAAAGCTGTTTAACTCAGTCAGTGCCTACCACATGATGTCATGGAGTAAGGAATACCAACAAGCCTACCGGCATGGTGGTATACACCTGTGGTAATCCCACACTGGTGAGAATGATGCAGAAAAATCTTAAAATTCTAGAAAAATCTGAGGCCGGGCGGTGGTGGCGCACGCCTGTAATCCCAGCACTCTGGGAGGCAGAGGCAGGCGGATTTCTGAGTTCAAGGCCAGCCTGGTCTACAGAATGAGTTCCAGGACAGCCAGGGCTACACAGAGAAACCCTGTCTCAAAAAAAAAAACCAAAAATCAAAACAAACAAACAAACAAACAAAAATTCTAGAAAAGTCTGGGCTACCCAGTGAAACCTTAACTCTAAACAATCAAATAACAAAGCTCTACCAGGTAAGCTGATCCTGCTTTTTCACAATACCAAAGCACAGCACCCACAAACTCCTTGACTGTCTTAGGCCCTTTTCTAACCATCTAAGGCTAAATTATCTTCTTTTTAATATTTCTGTTGTTTTACGTATATAAGTATTTTGTCTGCATGTACGTCTGTGCGCAACAGAATGCAATGCCCAAAGAAGCCAGAAGAAGTCTGAACAGCAGTGAGTTTGGTTTTCTGCAAGAACAGCCAGCACTCTTAACCACTCCAGCCCCTAAATCTTAACTCAAAAATGAACATATCAAAATAGAGTGAATGCAGAAATATGAAAATCCAGTTATCTTCTCTTAATATACAATAAAAACCACATCCAATTCTATTCTTCTCAAAAACATTTTCATTTAAAAAATATTTATGGAAGCTAGAGAGATGGCTCAGTGGTTAAGAGCACTGACTGCTCTTCCAAAGGTCCTGAGTACAAATCCCAGCAACCACAGGGTGGCTCATAACCACCTGTAATGAGATCTGATGCCCTCTTCTGGTGTGTCTGAAGACAGCTACAGTGTACTTACATATAATAATCTTTAAAAAAAAACATATTTATACTAAACATAATGTTTTATTAATATCTCTATTAATTTTTCCCAAATGGAGTAATATTTCAGTTCCTTGAGATATACCTTCTACATTAAAAAAATCAGTACTGTGTAATATTTGAACAAGCCTGTAATCCCAGCACTGGAGAGGCACACACAGGTGGAGTAAAGGCAAGGCCTCTGTTTTGTAGAGGGTGTATTTTTTCCTGTATTTCTCAACCTCAATAAATGTCTTCCTTTAACTGGTGTTCTTTTTGTGATGCTTGAGACTTCTCTGCTGCTACATCTGTTGTGCTTTAGATTTTTCCTGACTTTAATTCTTTAACTGGCAGAGAAAATGAACCAATCAAGAACCCTAAACTGTATCATCTCTAGAGTCTATCACTTGGCTCTAGTCTGATTTTTTTTTTTTTGTTTGTTTTTGTTTTGTTTTTCAAGACAGGGTTTTTCTGTGTAGCCCTGGCTGTCCTGGACCAGGCTGGCCTTGAACTCAGAAATCCTCCTGCCTCTGCCTCAGCCTCTGAAATGCTGGGATTAAAGGCGTGTGCCACCACCGCCTGACTCTGAAACATTTCTTGACCAGCCTACCCACCACCCCTCCTGTACTCTTAAACACAAACCTGATGCTATTTTCCTGCTTTTTTATCTTCACATAAAATATACTCATCTCTTTCCCTAAGAATTCTTAAAATTGTGTATTCCAAACCGGACTAAGAAGCAGCTAGGACACCGGGGGCAGTGGGTGGTGCACGCCTTTAATCCCAGCACTTGGGAGGCAGAGGCAGGCGGATTTCTTGAGTTCGAGGCCAGCCTGGTCTACAGAGTGAGTTCCAGGACAGCCAGGGCTACAGAGAAACCCTGGAAAAACCAAAAAAAAAAAAAAAAAAAAAAAAAAAAAAAAAACCAAAAAAAAAAAAAAAAAGACAAAAACAAAACAAAGAAACAGCTAGGACTACATAGAGTCTGTCTCAAAAACCAAACAAAAAAGTAATCATAGCTGGGAGGTGGTAACACACAGCTTTAATCCCAACATTCAGAAGGCAGAGGCAGAGACAGAGACAGGAGGAGCTCTTGAGTCAGCTAGGGCTACACAGAGAAAAACCTGCCTAGAAAAACAAAACACACAAGAAAAAAGAGGGGAGGAGGGGAGGAGGGAGGAAGAAAGAAAGGAAGGAAGAAAGGAAGAAAGCAAACGAACTTTATGTAGATACTTTTGCTCAAGTTTTACTTAAAATAAGTTTTCAAATTCCATGGTCCACAAAAGCCTTCCAGGCCTGAGACTATAATTTGGTGGTAGTGATTGACTGTCTAGCATGTATAACTCAAAAGGTTCATTCCCTAGTACCTTAAAGATAGAAAGGGCAGGGAAGGCAGAGGCAGATGGATCTCTGAGTTCAAGATCTACAGAATGACAGTCAGGGCTACACAGAGAAATCCTGTCTCAAAAAAAAAAAAGTCACTTGGAAACTACAAGTCAGGAAATACTCATTCAAACTTAAAGTGAAGTCCTGGGCCCTGTTATCAGGGCCTAGCCCACAGAATGGCTCCCAAGCAACACAAGTGAGCCCTGCACTCTTTTTCAGGCCATGCTGTATCTTTTCCAAAGCTACATTGTAACTTGAATATCTTCCCCCTTCTTCACTCCCAGAGAATATTTGATAACTTTGACCGCCTGGCTTAGAGTCCAATCAGTAAGTAGGTAGTTCCCGACAACAAAGGGAATAGTTTTTATGCAAATAATCTCAGTATTGCAACAACTCAAAGCAAGGGATCAGACGGTACCTTCTTTCAAAGATTCCTCCAGATTACTGCTGATTGGCCAAATCAACAAGCGCTGACACTGGGACTTGAAATATCCAAAATGACTCCATAAAGGAAGGGTTTCAAATGCTGATTAAAACATTTCCAAGATTCAGAACCGGAATGTAAAGACTGGAGGTGAGGTGACGTATTTTTCCAAACAAACCTCGGTTAAGCGCTTAACTTATATCACAGCACATACAGCAATATGGCAAGTGCTTTCTTGATTTAAATTCTCTCGTTCTGTAAACTCTCGAAAACACGTCTGTCTTGCTCAACAATGTACCCTCCCTAGGAACCTTACAGAGTGGCTTCGCTCGTTACCTATTTGTCGATGTTTATAAAAACTGTAAATGATTAAATGAAAAAAATGGCTGGATAAGTGAGTTAAATCGGGATCTCAGCTTCTGATAGACTCTGAAATGTAAGAAGTGTGTATGGATAACTCAAAGTGGGATAACTCCAGAGTGGCGTCGGGGAAAAGCAGGCCTTGAAAAGAGCCTGGATTTCAACCCAAGCCAGAATTTAAACCGCAGCGCGGCGGGAAAGAGGACACGCTGAAACCAAGACCGAGTAGGCTGTGGGGCTCGGGCGGCCCGCGGAGAAGCTAACGAAGTTCTCCCCGCGTGGATGCTGCCGAGGAGGACTCGGGAGAGGGCCCGGGAAGAGGCCGCGGCCTCGGCCTCACCGGAGAAAGGCAAGGTGGCGAACCGGAAGCGGGGTTGGGGGCCCGTGCCAAGGGCTGGGGCCCAGGCACGCGGGAACGGCCGGCAGAGGTCCGACGGCAGCTCTGAGGCCACACTCACCTAGGGTACCCTGCTTCACCGCGACTGGACGCCGGCTCTGCGCCGCTTCTTCGCTGCGCCTGCTGGGCGAGCGGGCGACCTCAGGTGTCCCTAGCAACCAAGCTCCGCCACGCGACCCACGCTCCGCCGCTTTCAGCCCCGCACAGAGCGCGCCCCCAGCGGACAGACCTAAGGCCAGAAAGGGATGGGCGGGGGAGGGCCCGAGGCAAGCGCGCCGAATCCGAGTCCTAGTGCTGCCTAGAGAATGGGGGGGAGGGGAGGGGGAGGGATTTTAAATCGGGGAGGGGGGGAAAAGAAAGTGCAAGAAATTTGCGCACGCGCAAACTTGTCGACACGGTGGAATTCTACGAGCAGAATTCTGGGAATTGAAGTCCTGCAAGTAAAGGCTCCGTTCTGGGAATCCACGATTCATTCTACCTAACCACTATGGACTCTGACCATGCCGCGCCCAGACTCTATTAAAGAATTTCCACTAAAATTCTATGAGTTTGAGACAGGTAAGAGGAGACGACTCAAGGCACTTTAACTCTCTCCCACTCACCTTTCCCTAAATTCAACGGGACAAGACAAAGCAAGACATAACTACAACTTACCAGCTTTATGGGCTTCAAGTGAGAACTTTACCTAAGTGTGAGTCCTTTCATCTCTCCACGCAGAATAGATCTGCCTGTTTCAGATGTCGCTGAACGAATTGAATTTAAAGAACTATAAAGACAGCTGGATGGCAAAAGGATCTTTCTCAAACAAGCTAGGATAATCAATGATAAAACTAACTTTGATGAGGCCTGGGCACCGGTTGTACACTCCTTTAATCACACCATTCCTTAGGCTGAAGCAGGTGGATCCCTGAATATGAGGGCAGCCTGGTCTACCGAGTGAGTTTAGGACAGCTAGGGCTACACAGAGAAAAATTAGCCTGGTGAAAACAATTTGAACCATAGCAAAAATACTTAGGCAGCATTCATTCACGGATGTTGAACTATGAAAGGATTACTTATCAATTTTAGATCAGGAAGCCAGGCAGAGGTGGCGCAAGCCTTTAATCCCAGCACTTGGGAGGCAGAGGCAGGCAGATAGAGGCAGGCAGATTTCGGAGTTCAAGGCCAGCCTGGTCTACAGAGTGAGTTCCAGGACAGCCAGGGCTACACAGAGAAACCCTGCCTCCAAAAACAAAACAAAACAAAACAAACAAAAATTTAGATAAGAAAATCTAGGGCAATTATCTAGTTTGTCTCCTGATGAGAAAGTGTGGCTTTTTTTTACATAAGTTACATTTTGGGTTTAGTTTGGTTTTGGGTTTTTTGTTTGTTTGTTTGATTTTTTGAGACAGGGTTTCTCTGTGTAGCCCTGGCTGTCCTGGAACCCACTCTGTAGACTAGGCTGGCCTCAAACTCAGAAATCCGCCTGCCTCTACCTCCCAATTGCTGGGATTAAAGGTGTGTGCCACCACTGCCCAGCATAACTTTACTTTTTAACAGAATTTAAAAGCTGAATCTAACCAAGCATTGGCTCCAACTTTAGTATACAGGATATAGAGGAAAACAATTGTATAATACTATAGAATCAGATAAATTCAGAATTTGAGCCAATGCACAGTATAAAGTGAACTTTCTTAGACAAAATAGGAGAGCTGGAGCTAAAGAAAAAGCCCTGTGGTTAAGAGTACATGGCTCTTCCAGAGTTCCTGAGTTCCATTCCAAGAACCCTTGTGTGGTCTGGCACCCAACTGCTGTTAACTCCAGCTCCAAGGGATCTGACACTCTCCTCTGATGGCCAAGGGCACCTGCAGTCACATGGACAGAACCACCTGTCCCCCCCCAACACACACACATTTTTTTCTAAAAGGAGAGAAATGTTTAGGTGATAAGATAGAAGAGGTCAGCAAAATGACTCACTCAGCAGACAAAGGTGCTTGCCAGCAGGCCTGAAGATCTAAGTTTGGTCCTCGGGACTCATATGGTGGAAAGAAGAAACTTCACAAAGAGAAAAATTTGACTGAATGGGGTATGCTCAACTCTCACAAGAAAGGAGAATAAAAGGAAGCTACTTAAGGGAGCAGTATGGAAAAAAGAAGAGAGAGGCAGACTTACTGGACAATGTTAGACAGGCTGTGAAAAGACCACCAGCTAGACACCCGTGGAGACAGAATGAGACAGAAAATGAGAAGGAGACTAAAGTAGATAGTCAGTTTGAGGCCAAGCAGAGCAAAGGGTCAAAGGCTGAGAGGAGCCAAATTGAATCAGTCATCTTGGAAAGGGGTTTTGAGCCAGCACAGCTGAGTTGACCAGCCAGCCAGAGATCAGAAAGATCTAGGACTAGGAAGGGGTGAGCTTATTCAGCAGTAAGTCTCAGAGGCTGAAAACATTCTAGGCCTATGTCAAATTGTACAGAGGCAACAAGCTTCCAAGACTCGGCCTAGGTTAGCAGATGGAGGCAGTAAGCCTTGGAGCCAGAGAATGGGAAAATATGTTCATCAACTCTACATCTGATATTGGGCTGATATTCAAAACATATAAAGAACTCAAGAGGTGGGCACACGCCTTTAATCCCAGCACTTGGGAGGCAGAGGCAGGTGGATTTCTGAGTTCAAGAAAAACTTGGACAGTTTTTACAGAAGAATAAAAGATACGTTTACACAGGCCTGTAATCCCAGTGCTTGGAAGGCAGAGACAGGAGTATCCCTTCAACCTCCTGCCAGTCCATCCAGCTTATTGGTAGGCTTTAGGTTCAGTGACAGACCCTATCTCAAAGTCGAAGATTCAAAGTGATGTAGGAAGCTTCCCCACACTCTGTACATAAACATGTACATGAATAGAAATGAAAATAAACAAATAAAGTGCTGTAGGAAAGTCAAGGGATATACAGCTCAGTGGTAGAATGTTTTCCTAGAGTATGCGTAAGGTTTTGGATTCAATCCCCATCACAAAAACAAACAAGCAGCTGGTCATGGTGACATGCACTTTTAATCCCAGTGCTCCAGAGGCCACCCTGGTCTAAATAGAGACTTACATTCAGATCATCTAGAACTACATTATGAGTCTCTGCTTCAATACATACATACATACATACATACATACATACATACATACATAAATACAGCAGGAAATCCCAATACCTACAGAAAACACACCTTAGTAATTGTAGTAAGAAGCACAATTGTCTAGGTTATAGTTTCTAATACATTTTAGATGAAAAGGGAACCTCTTTGGAGAAGAGAATGACTCTAGACTCCAGCAGAAAACACCTGAGCCTTGTATTAGTCAGGGTTCTCCAAAGTCACAGAATTTAGTTTAGTCTCTAGTAAGGGAATATTTTGATGACTTACAGTCTTAAGTCTAACTCCCCAACAATGGTCAGCAGCAGCTGTGGATTGAAGTCTGAGGATCTAGCAGTTGCGCAGTCCCACAAGGCAAGCAGGCAAAGAAGAAAGAGTGAATATTCCTTCTTCCAATGTCCTTATATAGGTCTCCAGCAGTTAGGTGTGGCCCAGATTAAAGGTGTGTGCCACCAAGCATTGATCTGGGACTTACTTTGTCCCAGATGACCTTGAACTCTGAGATCTCCCTGTCTTAATCTTCTGGAATTCATGGCCATTGTGCTTCAAGATCTCCAAGCCAAGATCCAGGTCCAGAAACTTGTATCTTCCAGCCTCCAGATTAGGATCACAGGCGAGCCTTCCAATTCTGGATTGTACTTCATTCCAGATATAGTCAAGTTGACAACCATGAATAGTCACTACAAAAATGAAGCCTCTTGTCATCAGAGAAAGAAGCCTTGTATACAGCCCCATGCACACATGCCCTCCACAGTGGTAGGAAGAAGTATGTCTCTGGAGTTAATTGAAAGAGATCCCAACAAAGCTGAAAACAAATTAACGAATAAAGCAATACTACTTCCTCATCCAAGTAGCCATGTGTCCATGGAATCACTTGGTATCATAGCAGAAAGGAGAAATCTGTTGTGAAGAAATCTATGTATGGAGACACTCCATTCTGAAGAAGGGATGGGCAAAAAGTTGTTTTATAGTGGAGACATCTGATAAACAAAGTAAGATGTAGGGTTGTCTGCCTGCAATCCCAGCACATGGGAGGCTGAGGTGAAAAGATTGTCTCAGGGCAACTTGGAATATATGGCAAGTTCCCTGCTGACTAGAGCAACATAATGAGACCATGTCTTAAAAATAAAATCACACCTCTGGGCAGTGGTGGCACACACCTGTAATCCCAGCACTCTGGGAAGCAGAGGCAGGCAGATTTCTGAGTTCGAGGCCAGCCTGGTCTACACAATGAGTTCCAGGACAGCCAGGGCTATACAGAGAAACCCTGTCTCAAAAAAACCAAAATCCAAAAAACAAACAAACAAAAAATTCACACCAAATACTTGATGGTTGATCAAGGGCAGCATCAACATATAAATCATGTCAATAGAATGTACTTTGAGCTGGTGTGGTGGCACACGTCTTTAATCCTATCACTTAGGAGGCAGAGACAGGCAGATCTCTTGCAATTTGAGGCCTGGTCTACAAAGTGAGTATTAGGAAAACCAGGGCTACATGGAGAAGCCCTGTCTTGAACCACACCCACACCTTCAAAAGAAAGAAAAAGGAGAAAAGACGCAAACGAGCAAAAGAAAATGTGCTTTGGATGTTGGTGTGATAAAATTACACTATAAATTAGGCTTTCTGTGTTTGCTGTGATATGTGGCACTGGCTTCTGGTTTGTATGTGCGTGTATTTATATGAGAGTGACAGTAAGCTTAGGTGATCAGCGACTGGTGTGATGGCTAAGCTTGGTTGTCAACAAGAATCAGGAAACTTAAACTAGAAGTTCCTGTGCAGGCCCATAAGAAACTTTCTTGATCAGATTACTTGAATCATGAAGATCTTCCTGAATGTGGGCAGCTCAGAGAAAAGGCCAAGGAAGAAGGACACTTTGCCTTTTTCTGCTCCTCTCTGCTCTTACTGAAAAGTTCATCTATCCTGATACTACCCTCTCTTACTGATATTAAAACCAGCTACGCAGGCTTCCAACATAGACTGCAGGAATCTTCCAGATCGCTACGCCTGACTGGGACTGCTGAGACATCCTGCCTCATGACTAAAAATCTACAAAATTTCAAGCTCTCTCTTGTGAGGCAGGCATTGTTGGACTACCCAGAGCATATTGTGTGAGCCAGTGTATAAGTCCTTTTTGATGCATGCATTCAGCCTATCAGTTTTGTTCCCGTAGAGCAGTGGTTCTCACGCTTCCTATTACTTCAGTGCTAACCACTCATATTGTGGTGACCCACAACCATAAAATTACTTTCATTGATAACTTTAACTATCAGTTGTAATTATGGTTGATAACTGTAGTAATTTTACTACTGTTGTGAACTGTCATGTAAATTGCTGATATGCAGAATATCTAATAGGCAATCTTTCTAAAAAGTTCAGTTTGACCCCTAAAGGGGTCAAGGCCCACCGGTTGAGAACCACTGCTTTAGAGACTGCTAACTACTCTAGGAACCCCCAAAAAGCAAGGTTTAAGGAGGAGATGGGAAGGGTAACGGCACACATGAGACATGAAAGCAGAAAGCTGACTCTGGGGATGGAAGGCCACAGGGGGTGGCGTGGAAGAGAACAGCAGAGAGAGCAACCGGAACAAAGTACCTATGAAAATGCCATAGGGAAACCTGCTGTTCTGTATGATAATTACATGTGCAAGTTAAGCCAGGAATGAAGGCACACGCCTGCTCAAGAAACCAAGGCTAGAAGATACTTGATTCTAGGAGTTTGAGCCCCACATTAAGAATAATAATAATATTTCTTTTAAGTATCTCTCCATTACTTGAGATTTCTATTTTGAAAATTCTCTGTTTAGATCTGTAGCACATTTTTCAGTTGAATTATTTAGTTTGTTGATGTGTAGTTTCTTGAGTTCTTTTGTTGTTGTTGTTGTTGGCGGGTTTTCTGTTTGTTTTTGGTTTTGTTTGTTTGTTTGATTTTTTTGAGAAAGGGTTTCTCTGTGTTGCCCTAGGCTATCCTGGAACTCACTCTGTAGACCAGGCTGGCCTTGAACTCAGAAATCCACCTGCCTCTGCCTCCCAAGTGCTGGGATTAAAGGCGTGTGCCCACCTCTTGAGTTCTTTATATGTTTTGAATATCAGCCCAATATCAGATGTAGAGTTGATGAACATATTTTCCCATTCTCTGGACTGCTGTTTTGTCCTATTGACACTGTCCTGTGGCTTCTAGAAGCTTTTCAGTTTCATGACATTCCATTTATTAATTGTTGATTTTATTGCCTGTGTTCTGCTCAGAAAGTTGAATAAGGAGATGGTGACACCTCCAGATGTTCATTTTGTATAGTATGGGACACTCCTCCATTGCTAGTGGGAGTGAAAACTTGTACAGCCACTTTGGAAATCAATATGGCAGTTTCTCAGAAAATTGGTAATCTACGTACCTCAAGCCTCAGGCTGTGCATATCACTCCTGGGCATAGACCCAAGAGGTGCCCAGGACATTAGCTCAACTGTGTTCAGTGCAGCTTTAACCCTAATAACCAGAAACAGGAAACAACCTATATGTCTCTCAACTGAGGAATGATTTTTTTAAAATGTGGTACATTTTAAAAACCATGGACTATTACTCAGCTGTTAAAAAAAAATGGCATCATGAATTTTGCTGGTAAATGGATGGAACTATAAAAAAATCAGCCTGAGTGAGGTAACACAGAATCAGAAAGACAAGTATAGTGTGTATTCACTTATAAGCAAATATTAGCTGTAAAGATAACCATACAACAGTCCACAGACCCAGAGTAGCTAAGCAACAAGGAGGGCTTGGGGGGCGGGGAGGACAAGAATGCTCTTTTGAAAGGATTAGGGGATGGGAGGAGCTAACAATTCTCTTATGTTAGAGAAGTTGCAGAGTTAGATAAGCATTTAGAGAGTCTGTGAATGGAGTTAGGAGAGCTTGGGAAGCAAAAAGAGTCAGTGGGAGCTGGGCGGTGGTGACGCACGCCTGTAATCCCAGCACTCTGGGAGGCAGAGGCCAGCAGATTTCTGAGTTTGAGGCCAGCCTGGTCTACAGAGTGAGTTCCAGGACAGCCAGGACTATACAGAGAAACCCTGTCTCCAAAAAACCAAACCCAAAAAACAAACAAACAAACAAAAAGAGCCAGTGGGAGAACAACAGGGGCTTGGTGTCTGGAGCCAGGAATATACCACTCGATGACGAAGGGCAGCAAATGGGCTGAAAGGTAAACTTTCCCTTGCCCTGCTCCACACACTTTCATTCCCAGGAAGAGCAGAAAATAGTACAGGTACACCAGATAGTGTTCAGCCAAGTATGCCAGCAGAGGATTTGCTTGGCCTACCTTCAGCCTTCCCAGTCTTGTGCAGTACATGCCTGTGAATGATGGTGGTCCTGCCTATAATGAGCTGACCTGGCATCTGACAGAAATGCTAGATATAAAGGATTTAAAAGAGGCTGTGATATTGTATGGCTTGAACTCTCTATTTGTTAAAGAAATGTTAAATACTTGGGTTACACAGAATTGGAAGGTATTGGTGTCAGATGTCCTAGAAGCTGGACAACAATTACAATGGTTGTCATGGTGGAGGCACAAGCCACAAAAATAGAACAGAATGTAGTGACAGGGATAAATGTTACTAAAGACCAACTGCTTAATGAAGGGTATTATGCTGATTTACAAGAACAAATCTGATCTGATGATAGAGTAATTGAACGATGTCATGTTTCAGGCTTTAAGAGCCTGGGATATGATTGAGGAGCCCGGGAGAAAGTCTACCTTTTTTATGAAGGTAATACAGGGACCTATAGAAGCACTCACTGATTTCTTACAGAGATTGGGTTCAGCTGTGAATAAAGCCATAGCCAACCCTGAAACCAGGCGGAAATTGATAATATTGGTCTTTGAAAACATGAATACTGAATGTAAGAAATGATTGAAAGCATGGGGAGCTCCAAAAGACAAATGGATAAGAGAGAGAACTGGTGTTGGTTTTCAGGAGCACCATGCTAATATCATAGGGTAAGCCATAGGTAGAAGTCTCAGAAATCAAAATGCCTGATGCCTTTATTGTGGTGAATTTGACCATTTCCAAAGAGATTGTAAGAGTCGAAGATTCAGAGCTCAAAATAGCAGGTACATTGGCTCTAGAGAATATGATGTTCATAGAAGAGAATAAGCAAGTTCTGGCTGTTATAAACCACAAAGGTTTCCAGTATACTGTAGCCACTATGGAAAGGACAAACATCGGTCAAAAGATTGCCGGTCCAAGAGAGACATACAAGGTAACCTTTTGCTCTGGAGAAATGAATAAAGGGGCCTGTCAGCTTGGGGTCTGAGCCATCTTCCTTTGGTCAGCCAGAAGGTATCAAGCAGGCAAGAAAATCAAAATTAAGTATTTTTGATCTTGTAAATACTACAGAAAGGAGTGCAGTGATCTGGCTACAGAAATGCCTCTTATTATATCCCCAAAAGTTGAATGTTACAAGTTAACCACGACATGTTTGGTCCTTTACCCTCAGGAATAGTGGGAATCATTTTGGGAAGGAGTGGGTTAACTTCTCAAGGATTTATTGTGCATCCAGATGTAGTAGATGGGGATAGCAAGGAAGAAATTAGAATCATGGCATATGTGAAAAATGAGATGCAAATTAAGCAGGGGATAGAATTGCTCAGCTATTGTTGTTTCCTTACATCAGGGGCAAGGCTGCTCCAGTAGAAAGGACAGGAGCTTTTGGGAGTACTGGAGAACATGTGTTCTGGCAAACAATGGTTTATGATCAGAGACCTAAATTAATGGTGCAAATGAATGGTGTTGACATAGACAGTTTGGTAGATACAGGATCTGATGTTAAGATACTTTCTCAAAGTCTTGGAATCCAGATTGGTGTACAAAGGTTTACACAGAGTATATAGGAATTGGTAAATTATCAGGAGTCAGACAAAGTGTCCGATGGATTACCTGCGTGAGACCAGAAGGGCAAACAGAGAAGTTGAGACCTTATGCAGCTGGCATACCATAAACTTATGAGGAAGAGATCTTTTACAACAATGGGGTATGTTAATTAATATTCCTGCAATTCCAGGAACAGCAAATGAGGCATTTAAATGTCATATAGTAGATGCTCCTGGAGAAGATATTGATGAGTGATGGTGAAGAATCATAAACTATGCCCATGATCCAAAAACAGGATATCACAGGGATTGAATTTCCAAATTTATTTTTTGTTTTTGTTTTTTTGTTTGTTTGTTTTTTGAGACAGGGTTTCTCTGTGTAGCCCTGTGGCTGTCCTGAAACTCCCTCTGTAGACCAGGCTGGCCTCAAACTCAGAAATCCACCTGCCTCTGCCTCCCAAGTGCTGGGATTACAGGCTGGTGCCACCACCACCCGGCTGAATTTCCAAATTTATAAAAGGGCCACTGCTGAATACCAACAGTCTTGCCCAAAAAAAAAAGTTATCAAACAGACCTGTATGGCAATATCAGTGGCCCATAACAAAAGAAAAATTGCAGGCACTTGAACTACTGGTACAAGAGCAGCTGGAGACTCAATATATACAAGAGTCTAGCAGCCCATGGAATTCCCCTGTGTTTGTTGTAAAAAAAAGAAAGAAAGAAAGAAATCAGGAAAATGGAGGATGAAAACAAAGTAATTCAGCCAATAGGTCCTTTACAGTCTGGACTTCCTTTACCATCATTGTTACCAAAATCATGGCCTATAAAAATAATTGACTTGAAAGATTGCTTTTTTACAATACACTTATAATATGTGCAGAATAGAGAAAGGTTTGCTTTCTCAGTACCTTCTTTGAATGATAGTTATCCACTGGATACTATCACTGGAAGATAGTTACTACCACTGGAAGGTAATTCCATGGGGAATGTTAAATAGTCCAACTTTATGCCAGTATTTTGCACAACAACCATTAGAAATAATTCATAAGCAATTTTCTCAGTCTATCATTTATCATTATATGGATGACATTCTGTTGGCTGGTTCTGACAAAGATGTTTTAAAGAATATGTTTAAGATAACACAAAGAATTCTGCCATGCTGGGGGTTACCAATTGCTCCAGAAACGAAGAGGAGATTCACTTAGTTAGTTGGTTTATAAAATCAATCAACAAAAAATTTGACCACAAAAGATTCATAGGGACCAATTGCAACAAATTAACAATTTTCAAAATTTGATGGGTGATATTAACTGGCTGAGGCCTACAATTGGATTAAGCACATAAGAGTTAAGTGGTTCGTTTCAAACATAAGGAGATTCAAATCTAAATAGTCCAAAATGTCTAACAATTGAAGCAGAAAAATAATTAACTCTTGTAGAACACCTTATTTATTTATTCAAACATTTATTTATTTATTTATTTATTTATTTATTTTAAAGCCTACAGCACCCAGTATTCCAGTATTCCTAGGCAGTCTCCCATCCAAGTATTAATCAGGCCCAGCCTGCTTAGAACTCTTGTAGAACAAAGACTAAAAGATGCATATAAGGATTGAATTGATTCTAAACCTGATTTTATTTTGGTTGTTTTGCCTTCAATTAATTCTCTTACTGGGCTTATTATGCAAAGATAGTATTATAGAATAGATTTTCTTAGCTCATAAAGTAAAAAAAAATTGAAGACATATATAGAAAAGATTTGCCGAGCAGCTATGGCACACACCTTTAATCCCAGCACTTGGGAGGCAGAGGCAGGCGAATTTCTGAGTTCAAGGGCAGCCTGGTCTACAGAGTGAGTTCCGGGACAGCCAGGGCTACACAGAAAAAAAAGAAAAAGAAAAAGAAAAAAAAGAAAAAGAAAAGAAAAGATTTTTGAGTTAATTATAAAAGGTAGAAGAAGATTACATCAATTGTCAGGGACAGATCTGGCTGAAATTGTAGTACCTCTTACAAATGCTGAGATTTTGTTATTATAGATGATCAATGAAGACTGACAAAAAGCTTGTAGTAATTACTTGGGTAAAATTAATAACAAATATCCGCAAAGCAAATGTATAGAGTTTATAAAAAGAACTAATTGGATTCTTCCACGTATTGTAAAGAAAACACCAATTTCAGAGGCACCAACATCCTATGCAGATGCAAGCAAGATGGGGATGGCAGGTTATAAATCCAATAAGCAAGGTGCTCAAAAGTCCATATACCTCAGTTTAGAAATCAGAATTGTATGCAATCTGTACTGGCTGGTTTTGTGTGTCAACTTGACACAGACTAGAGTTATCACCGCAAAAGGAGATTCAGTTGGGAAGTGCCTCCATGAGATCCAGCTGTGGGGCATTTTTTCAATTAGTGATCAAGCAGGGAGGACCCCTTGTGGGTGGTGCCACCCCTGAGCTGGTAGTGTTGGGTTCTATATGAGAGAGCAGGCTGAGCAAGCCAGGGGAAGCAAGCCAGTAATAAACAGCCCTCCATGGCCTCTGCATCAGCTCCTGCTTCCTGACCTGCTTGAGTTCCTGTCCTGACTTCCTTTGGTGATCAACAGCAATGTTTCCACAGTGTAAGCTGAATAAACCCTTTCCTCCCCAACTTGCTTCTTGGTCACAATGTTTATGCAGGAATAGAAACCTGACTAAGGCACAATCCTTATGGTATAATTAGATTATCCTGAATCCCTTAACATAATCACTGATTCTTTTATATGCAGAAAGTTGTTTTGCATATAGAGACAGCTGAATTTGTACCTGATAACTCAGAATTAACTGTTTATACAATTGCAATAGGCCATCAGAAGTAGAAAGCATCGATTATATATTACTTATATTCAGTTTCTTACAGGTTTGCCAGGTCCATAAGCTCAAGGAAATGATGAAATTGACCAATTACTAATAGAAAGTGCATTAGAAGTCTCAAAACTTTCATGAGAAATACCATGCTAATGAGAAATGTTTAAAGAATAAATTTTCAATCACTTGGCAACAGATCAAAGAAATAAATAAAAAAAAAAGTCCAGTGTGTTCTCTATACAACCAAACTCCATTACCTGCTGGAAGTATCCTTAGGGGTACCAAAAGAAATGACATCTGGCAGATGGGTATTTTCCATTTTAAAGAATTTGGAAAGCAAAAGTACATATGCCATGCCATTGACACATACACAGGGTTTAAACGGGCAACTGCTTTAGGTTCTGAAAAGGCTGATTGTGTAATTACACACTTATTGGAAATAATGGCAATTATGGGGTTACCTGCATGAATTAAAACTGATAATGCTCCTGCATATGTAGCCAATATAATGAAGCAATGCTTTATATATTATAATCACGTTACTAGTATACCACAAAATAACACAGGGCAAGCAGTTATAGACCCAACTGTACCTTAAAAGAAATGCTTTTTAAACAAAAAGGAAGAGTAAAAACACCTGGGGACAAGCTGAATAATGCTTTGTTAACTCTAAATTTTCTTAATGTTGGTGAAAAAAAAATCACAGTAGCTGAGAGATCCTGGGTTGTTGAAAAAAAAAAAAAAACCACCGAGGAACTAAGCCCAACCAATAAGGATGTGTTGACATTAGAAAGGAAATCCACAATAGTTTTAAGATAGGGACATGATTATGTTTATGTATATACAGGGAATGAAAAATATGGTTACCAACAAAGCTTATAAAAATTAGATCTGGGGCTGGAGAGATGGCTCAGAGGTTAAGAGCACTGACTGCTCTTCCAGTGGTCCTGAGTTCAATTCCCAGCAACCACATGGTGGCTCACAACCATCTGTTAATGGATCCAATGCCATCTTCCTGTGGGTCTGAAGATAGGGACAGTGTACTCATACACATTAAATAAATAAATGAATAAATAAATAAACATGTTTTTGATAAAGTTAGATCTGACCAGGAAAAACCTCTTATCATCTGAGACATGAATGTCTTCACAAAGCAAATAGCTCAGGTGATTCACTCTTGCAGACTGTCTCAGGTGCTGATTTCTCCAAAATATGCATGCACATCAGTTTCAAAAGGGCTAGCTCAAATGATCAGCCACACAGAGACTGCACAACACATGGACTTGATAGACAATATAGAGACTGAAGCAACAACACACAAACTGGATGGACTGGATAAAAACAGACTGGGCAACAAATGCTACACCTAGGTGTTGTTGTTGTTGTTGTTTCCTCCAGATTAGCCATATTTTTCTTTGGCCTCCAAACAGGAATTCCCCACCCCAATTCAGCATGAAGCAATTATAAGAATATCATGGTCCCAATCCCTCAAGTTGAGATGGGTGTTTTGGGGTTGTTTGATGTATTATGGTCATTACCATCTAGACTGGTAGGTTTAAATTATTGTATATTGTTAGAAATGTAAGGTTGTATTGTTTTTATTGTATATAGATAGAAATTTAATGTTGTCTTATTTGAATTGTTATTTATTGATAGGAATTTAAGGTTGTTTTGCTAGACTATATTGTACATAAACTGTTTGTTTAAAATATGTAGCCAGGCGGTGGTGGTGCACACCTTTAATCCCAGCACTTGGAAGGCAGAGGCAGGCTTATTTCTGAGTTTGAGGCCAGCCCGGTCTACAGAGTGAGTTCTTGGACAGCCAGGACTGCTAGAGGAGAGAGAGAGAGAGAGAGAGAGAGAGAGGGGAGAGGAGAGAGAGGTAGGAGGGAGAGGGAGAGAGAGAGAGAGAGAGAGAGAGAGAGAGAGAGAGAGAGAGAGAGAGAGGAGAGAGAGGAGAGAGAGAGAGGTAGGAGGGAGAGGGAGAGGGAGAGGGAGAGAGAGAGAGAGAGAGAGAGAGAGAGAGAGAGAGTAAATCTTCCTTCTTCCAATATCCTTATGTAGGTCTCCAGCAGAAGGTGTGGCCCAGATTAATGTGTGCCTCCATGCCTTTAATCCCAGACGATCTTGAACTCAGAGATCTCCTTGTCTTAATCTTCTGGAATTCATAGCCACTATGCCTAAGATCTCCAAGCCAAGATCCAGGTCAGAAACTTGTATCTCTGTCTCCAGATTAGAATCACAGGTGAGCCTTCCAATTCTGGATTGTAGTTATTCCAGATATAGTCAAGTTGACAGCCAGGAATAGCCACTATACATGTATATATTAAACTTGTAGTCATGTTAAGTACCAGTTTACATAATTACAAGAATAAGCTTTATTGCCAGGCATTGGTGGCGCAAGCCTTTAATCCCGGCACTTGGGAGGCAGAGGCAGGCAGATTTCTGAGTTTGCAGCTGTCCTGGTCTACAGAGTGAGTTCCAGGATAGCCAGAGCTACACAGAGAAACCATGTCTCAAAAAAAAAAGCATTATTTAGCCTCCTATATAAGTTTTTAAAATTAAACAGAGCCGGGCAGTGGTGGTGCACACCTGTCTCGAAAAAAAAAACCAAAATAAAAAAAAAATTTAAACAGAAAGTAAATAGCTAGAAACAAACATTTCTCTGTTTAGATAGACTTTAGATGGATAAGCGTTCCTCGAAGGCTTCAGAGATCTGTAGAAGATGGTATTTAATACGCTTAAATTAAAAAAGGCTTTTCTGACAGACATGTTAGCTCCCGGCAGCACCTCTATTCTATTCTGAAGAAGATTGGCACCAAAGAACCTCCACCTGGAGTTTGCTTCAAATGTGGCAAAGCTGGCCACTGGGCAAAAAACTGCTCCTTACCTTGACTGCTGAAAGCATGCTGTCCAAACTCTGGACTTCAGGACACAGGGAAGACATTGACTCACTTTCCTGAGACAAAGTAGGACCGTCTTTCAAAATTCACAAAAAGATTTCAGATCTTCTGGGCCTGGCAGCCAAAGATGGATACCACAACAACACAGAGGAACCTTGGGTGATTGTGTGTGTGTGTGTGTGTGTGTGTGTGTATTCAATTACATGCCCACCACAGCACTGCTGTAGAAGGTTAGAAGACAACTCTCAGGAGTTGGTTCTCTCCTGCCACCTTGTGGAATACTGTATTGAATCCAGGTGGTCAGACTTCTACCTGCTATTCTCCCCTGTGACAAAATATTAGCATGAACCTGGACAAAGGGTGGGCTGAAGTTCTCTGCACTATTCTTACATACCTTTAACTTTCAGATTATTTTGAATAGCTTTTTATTATTTTTTTATTTATTCGATATATTTTTTATTTACATTTCAAATGATTTCCCCCTTTTTTGGCTCCCCACTCCCCAAAAGTCCCACAAGCCCTCTTCCTCCCCCTATTCCCCCACCCACCCCTTCCCACTTCCCTGTTCTGGTGTTGCCCTACACTGCTGCACTGAATCCTTCCAGAACCAGGGGCCACTCTTCCGTTCCTCTTGGACATCATTTGATATGTGAATTATGTCTTGGGTATTCCTCGTTTCTAGGCTAATATCCACTTATTAGTGAGTGCATACCATGATTGATCTTTTGAGACTGGGTTGCCTCACTTAGTATGATGTTCTCCAGCTCCATCCATTTGAACAGCTTTTTAAAAACTACAATAGCAACAATTTTTTTAAGAAAAGAAATGCACAGAGCAATCCGGTACAGAAGAAACTGCACATGAGTAAGCTCATGCCTGGGTCGGGGCTTATGGTGTCACTTTCTCTAGTTCTGTGATTGAAGACTCTAAGCCTTCTTCCACTCCTGAAAAAGATAAAACACTCATACACACAAAACCAATACTGGCGCAGATTCTTCAGCCTTTCAGACATTCTCCAAATTCCACACTGTCAGACTGATTACTACAAATTCTCAACACTATGTCAACACTTCAAACAACAATTGCTGGATAAAGAAGCTGTTGATATATTGCTGAACTTTTACAACGTGTGCTCCCAAAGACAAGGGGCCCCTTCTCTGACTATTTCCTTACAGTCAATTACTGTTCATAAAATGTGTATAGCAGATAAAAGATTTCAAGCTTGTATTTAATGAACTATCTGAATGAGAATATTTCACAAGCTCCTCTAGATCCTTTATGGAAAAATAGGCTTTAACATACAGTACATGTCATCTAATTGAGTTGTTTGCCAAAGGCACTTCACAGGATCCCCCAAACAACTCAGGCTGTTGCCGAGACTACAGGTTGTTCTCTGCAAACTGACAGTAAGGCCCTCTTGCTGAAGACAACACCCACATAACTAGTTGGACATGAAGCTATGGAGCTGATAACCAATTAGGGACTTCACCCCTATATTCCAACATATTTGCTACAGGAAGGTACTCGGCACACTATCAAAAGACAAATATGAACACCAAGCCCCGTCACAAACCCTCTCTATCTACAAAAGGTGTATTACCTGTAAGATATGATAGGGCAATGGTGGCACAAAGCTTATTGGAATAACTAACCAATAACTGATCTTAGACCCACTCAGTGAGACAGAACTCATACCTGACATTGCTTAGGTAACCAAGAATCTGAGACTAAATATCCCAGGGACCTAGAGCAAAACCAAAACAATACTAGTCTAAAAAAGAACAAATGTGGTAATAAAATGACTCCTAATGACATTCTGTCCTACTCATAGATCAGTGCCTTGCTCAGTCATCATCAGAGAAGCGTCCTCTTGCAGCAAATGGGAACAGTACAGAGCCGCACAGCCAGACATTATTTGGAGAGTGAGAAACCTTGCAACACTCAGCCCTAAATGGGACGGCTCCATTAAATCCCTCCCCTCAGAGCTCAGGGTATCCTGAGGAACAGGAGACAGAAGTGTAGGGGCCAGAGGGGATGGAGGACACCAAGGAAAGAAACAAGGACCTCTAATCCACACGAGCGGAGCTCATGTGGACTCACGGGGACTGTTTATGTTACAGTTTCCAGTTTAGTGGATTTTATAGGATTCCTGAGCATGCGATTAAGTGGGACTCTGACTTCTGTGATGTCTCTTACTCCTTCACTTCTGTCCATTGACTTCTATGTGATAGCTTTTGTTTCATTTTATTACATCGTATTGTTATAGCTTTTTTTGTTTGTTTGTTTTTTTGGGGGATTTGGTTTTTTTGAGACAAGGTTTTTCTGTATAGCCCTGGCTGTTCTGGAACTCACTCTGAAGACCAGGCTGGCCTCGAACTCAGAAATCTGCCTGCCTCTGTCTCCCAAAGTACTGGGATTACAGGCATGCTCCACCACCGCCTGGCTTTTGTTATAGCTTTTGAATGAATGAATGAATGAATGAATGAATGAATGGAATGAGTATAAACCTGGCCACTAGGATAAAGGTTAGCAATGGAGCTATCCTTTATACCTACTGGGAGAAGGAAAATTGCTTTCCTCCAATGGAATGATGACACTGGGTATATTAACCACTCAAGGCAGATCTAATGTGCAGGAGTAGTTGATTGACAAAAATGTGGGCTCCTCAGTTTGTTTTTTTATATGCACTTTTATTTGGTTATAGTTTGGTATTTTGTTTTATTTTTGCTTTTATGGGGTAATGTATATTGTTTTCTGGGTTCTGAGCATTGTATTGTTGTATCAGAGTTTTGGTTTGTTCTTTTGAGAAAGAACTTAAAAGTCAGGTGAGTATGGAGGAGGAAAGGACCTGGAAGGACTTGGGGGAGGGGACAAATATGATCAAAATATATTTAAATGTAAAAATCCGCCAGGCGGTGGTGGCACATGCCTGTAATCTCAGCACTCTGGGAGGCAGAGGCAGGCAGATTTCTGAGTTCGAGGCCAGCTTGGTCTACAGAGTGAGTTCCAGGACAGCCAGGGCTACACAGAGAAACCCTGTCTCGAAAAACCAAATCCAAAAGGCCAAAAAAACAAATCCTTTTAAATAATAAAAATACTCTATTTGTGGGTTGGCTATATAACTCACTTGGTAGAGTACTCCCTTAGCATACATGATGCCCTGGATTGGATGTCTGGTACCGAACATTATCTGGTAGCCCATGTCTGTAATCTCAGGACTCAGGAGCTGGAAGCAGGAAAATCAAGAAGCTCAAGGTCCTCCTCAGCAAAGCCAGCCTGAGGTACATAAGATTCGGTGTTAAAACAACCAACCAACCAAACAAACAAACAAAAACCCAATATGCATTAGAAGGAAGACTCAAAGGTTAGGAACACTAATGGCTCTTCCAGACAATCTGAGTTTGTTTCCTGCCACCCACGCTCTGGCTTACAACTGCCTGCAACTCCAAATCCAGGGTGTCTAACCTCTGCAGACTTCAGTATGCATATAGTGCATATAAACTCTTGCAAGGCAACACATGCAACATAAAACAAGTAACAAATGAACCTTTAAAAAATTATACAGCCGGGCAGTGGTGGTGCAGGCCTTTAGCACCAGCACTTGGGAAAGTAGAAGCAGGCAGATCTCTGTGAGTTTAAGGTCACCCTGGTCTATAGAGTGAGTTCCAGGACAGCCAAAGCTACACAGAGAAAAGCAAATTAATTTTTAAAATTATATATTGCCCACTCAGAGAGGTCTGAGAGAATCACAAAGGTGGGTCCTGATCTAAACACAGACATGTCAGTCTGAAGAAAGAAATTTTCAAAAGGCATCATTTAACTAGATTAAGTGGCCAATATTCAAGATTCAACAAGCAATATATTTCCATATTTTAAAAGTGAGGTTGATAAGATAGTAAAGTGTTTACTGCACAAGAATGAAGAAGGACCTGAGTTCAATTCCCAGCTTCTACAAAAATGCCAGTATGGTGCTGGAGAGATGGCTCAGTGGGTAAGAGCACCTACTGCTCTTCCAAAGGTCCTGAGTTCAAGTCCCAGCACCCACATGGTGGCTCACAGCCATCTGTAAAGAGATCTGATGCCCTCTTCTGGTGTCTGAAGACAGCTACAATGTGCTTACATATAATAAATAAGTCTTAAAAAATGCCAGTATGTAGTGGCATGTGTTTGTAATACCAGCAATAGAAAGAGGCTGAGATGGGAAGCTCTTAGGGCTTGCTGGCTAGCCATCCTAGCCTAGACAGTGAACCCCAGTCTTAGAGAGAGACTTTTTATGGGAAAGGGGGAAATATAGGGTGTGGGGAGATGGCTCAGTGGGTAAGTGTTTGCTGTGCAAGCATGAGGACCACAGCACCCCACATATGAGCTAGGTGCGATAGTGCACGTCTGTAATCCCAGCACTCCCAAGACGGAGATGGGCAGATCCAGGAGCCTGCTGGCCAGCCATTCTAGCAGAAATGTAAAGCTCTAGGCTCAGTGACAGAGACCCTACCCTACAAAATAAGTTGAAGAAACAATTGAGGGAGAGATTGCAATGTCAACCTCTATCCAGCCTCTTTACAATCATCTGGGTGAGTATAACTACACACATGCACACACACAAAACACACAGAAGAAAATACAAACAAGTGTGCTAGTGCTTGTGACCCCAGTTCTCAGGAGGTAGTTCTTGGCAGGAAGATCAGGAGTCCAATTCCAGCTGTGCCTATATATTGCATTTGAGGTAATAGGAGACCCTGGCTCTTAAAGAGAGATGGGTATCTGTAGTGGCTATTCCTGGCTGTCAACTTGACTATATCTGGAATGAACTACAATCTAGAATGGAAGGCTCACCTATGATCCTAATCTGGAGGCTCAGAGATATAAATTTCTGACCTGGATCTTGGCATGGAGATCTTGAAGCATAGTGGCTATGGTTCCAGAAGATTAAGACAAGGAGATCTCCAAGTTCAAGATCATCTGGGATTAAAGGCACACGCCTTTAATCTGGGCCACACCCTCTGCTGGAGACCTACAGCCTTTAATCTGGGATACACCCTCTACTATATAAGCAGATCTTTATAAGGATCTATATAAGGACTTTGGAAGAAGGAAGGCTCACTTACTCTTCCTTGCCTGCTTGCCTTGTGGGACTGAGCAACTGTTAGATCCTTGGACTTCCATCCACAGCTGCTGCTGACCATTGTTGGGGAGTTGGACTACAGACTAAGACATCGACAAATTCCCTTACTATATAGAGACTGCCCATATGTTCTGTGACTCTAGAGAACCCAGACAGGTATTGAATGTGTATGTGAATCCTGTTCCAGTAATATATATAAGTACTATATATATAAAATCACTCCAGATCACAATCACATATTATATATCATGTTATATATATTATGTACCATGTATATTTAATATTTATTATATATTATATTCTATTTTCTATATTATATGTTCTATATAATATCAGATACATACTTCTATTATGTCTTGTATTATCATATTATATATTAATTATATATCATAATTATCCTATAATTATGATATATAAATGGAAGAGAATAAATGACAATCTAATACCTATCAAGAAGCCTAATTGTAGGAAATTCTGCTGGTCAACTAAATTTTCTTTAATAAAATGGTACAAACTGTTTCAAACTATTTTATACTGAGCACACATACGTGTAGATGTTCATGCGTCACAGTGCCATGTGTTTACATTTCTAGCTATAAAACTCAGACCCTTACACAGCAAGTACTTTTCATACTGAGCTGTCTCCTCTGCCCTGATATTGAGTCTTGTAAAACAGTCTGCCAATGTTGTTTAGCTCACCATTTGAACACACTGTGAGTGAATAATACTGATGCAAGATGAAGCAGTTAATGTTAAACTATTTCTATTTTGTCATTTAGTACAGTACTGAAATTTTGTTCAAAAGCAAGCAGTCCTAATGTTAATACACATACAGAGTACTTATGAATTGTTGTGATTTGTTTAAATGGCCAGACAACAAAGAGAATATGGTGCCAGGTAGTGGTGGCACACTACTTTAATCCCAGCACTTGGGAGACAGAGGCAGATTGAGCTCTGAATTTCAGAAGTCTGCTCTGCAGAGTGAGTTCCAGGATAGCCAGCAGCCTGGTCTCAGAGTGCATTCCAGGATAGCCAGGGCTGCACAGAGAAGGTCAGTCTTAAAAATCCAAAAAAAGAGAACATGGTATCTGTTCAAGTAGTGATGACATTCATTGACCATTATTGTGTGTACACAATGTTTGTGTGTGTGTGTGTGTGTGTGTGTGTGTGTGTGTGAGAGAGAGAGAGAGAGAGAGAGAGAGAGAGAGAGAGAGAGAGAGAGAGAGACAGGCCCTGGTTCACTGAGGCCCTTTCTAAAGATTAGAGGACTATAGATATCTGAACTTGTCCTCTGTGCTCCACATGTCATGAGTACCATCCCCCAAAATTGATCTGGCTTTGAACTTTTCATTCTTCTGACTTTTCTTCTTAGAGCTGGGGTTATAGAAGTGTATCACCAATGCCTCCACCTCCTTTGACTTATTTTGAAAATTCCCAAAGCTGAAATGTCCCCACCGGTCGCCACTCCACTGGTACCTTCCTTCTTTCAGTAACTGGAAGTTTCACCCTTCCAATTACTCAAGCCAAAACCTGGAGGTTATCCTTGTCTGCTTAATTTTTCATCACCTTCCCACGGCCAATCAGCCAAGACGTTCAGTTTGACTTATATTCAAACTTTATGTAAAACCTGACGACTTTGCCGATAGACCCAGTTTGGGTGGCATTCTGTCGTGTGTGATGTTGCATGCATTTAATCCCAGCACTTGGGAGGCAGAGAGAGGCACGCAGACTTCTTTGAGTTGGAAGCTCACCTAGTCTTCATAGTGAGTTCCAAGACAGGGAGGGCTACATAATAAGACTTTGTTTCAAAAATTAAAAAGATAAAAAGATGCCATTATCCGCCACCTGGATAAATAGAATAGAGTGCATTCTATTTCCTCATTGCTCGTCCTGCCCCCGACCTTATATTTTTACACAGTCTAACTGAACCAGACGTCTTTTGGACATTAGATTGGCAGGCCAGCCAAGCCAGAGGATCTGCCTGTCTGTACCCCCACCCCATGGGGCTCAGATTACAGCAGCATGCCGCTTTGCCCAGCTGTTATAGGTGAACCAAGCACTTTCCACACAGCCATTTCCCCAGCTCTCAGAGTAAGCCCCACCCCTTTCTTAAGAGCATAAGGTAAATCGTATTGCTCCTGTGCTAAGCCTTCCCATCCACCTCTACAGCATTTAGAAAAACTCTCAACCCTACAAGGCACACAAGGCCTGCAGCAACTGCCCCCATCGAGACCTTCCTGCCCTCATCACTTTGCCTACGCTCTTTTCTTTTCTTTCTGAGACAGAATCTTACTATATAGTATAAGCTGGCTTCAAACTCACAATCCTGCTTCAGACTACTTAGTGATGAAGTTATTACATGCACAAGTCACCATACATAGGAAGGCACCGCCACATCTTCCAACTTTGCTTTATGTAAACTGGCTTCCTCACAAAATGACAGGCCTGCTTCCGATTCCTTATCCAGGCCTTTGACAAATTGTCCTCTCTACCTGGGTACCTGCACTGTGCACTCTAAGTTGAGCTCAAATGCACCTTCCAGGCAAGGGCCTACCCTAACCATCCAGCTTAGTTAGTACTTATTAAACACTTTGTTTTTATTGCAGAGCATTTTTTAAATCACCTTTCTACACAGTTTTTTTAATTAGTTTATTCTGTGAGATCGGCTCTTGCTATGTTGCAAAGGCTGGTCTTGGACGCCTGATAATGTTATCTTCCTGCCTCAGCCTCTTCAGTAGCTGCCATTCCATTCAGCTTCAGTTCACTCATTTTAATAGGTTTCCTGGTTTTCCAGTCAGAATGGAAACTCTGTGTCAGGCACAGTTCTAGCTCTAGTGCTTCAAACAGTATCTGGTACACAGGAAGGGAGTGTGTGTGTGTCTGTGTGTGTGTGTGTGTCTGTGTGTGTGTGTGTGTCTGTGTGTGTGTGTCTGTGTGTGTGTGTCTGTGTGTGTCTGTGTGTGCATGTGTGCTCGTGCATGCTCGAGAGCGCTGAATTAAAATAAAATATGGGCCAGGTGATGGTGGTGCACATCTTTAATGCCAGCTCTCAGGAGGCAGAGGCAAGTAGATCTCTTGAGTTCAAGACCATCTTGGTCTACAGAGTGCATTCTAGGAAGTTACACAGAGAAACTCTGTCTCAAAACAAACAAACAAAAATTATATATATATTATATATACATTACACACACACATATATACACATATACATATATAATATACATTATTATATATATAATATATAGAGTGAAAGAGAAAGAAAGTGGGAAATTAAGGAGGGTCTTAGAGAAATGTTTCTTTTGCTGAGATATAACTAAATACAGTAGATAATGAGAAAACTTATAAAATACGGATAATCACACTCATCTTTCACTTCCTACAATCTTTAATTAAGGAAGGACAGAAGGGCACCTTTCTTCTCCCTCCCATCAGCTGGGGACTGAACCTAGAACACCTTGTCCATAGGCAGCAAACCCTCATCGCTGAGCCATACCAAGTCTCCCCTTTTTCAGGATGGAGCAATCAGGGATCTGGAAGCTTAGCTCAGTCAAACTTCCTAATACACATGCAGTTAGACTCTGACCAATGTGTCTACCAAATGCCCTTTCAGGTAAACTGGTTACATTCGATTTTAACTAGTGGGACTGTCAAACACTTTTTTCTGGTAAACACCAGTCTCCATAAACAGCTGTTCTTTCAAAGCAGCTAGGGTTCCGAATACATTGACACTGCATTATACATAAAGCAACTATGTTATCCCACAGCACCTTGATTTACCTGTTTAGCCCCCACTCTTCTCTGTATCAGCTTCACTGGCCTTGCCTTGAAAGGTACAAACAATTCTCTAAACCGGGACCTTGTGTGAACAGGGTACAGGGCTTCCAGTGTCAGAGAAGCTAGAAGAGGTAAGCCTCCAAACCCCTTACCTTGGGAGCTTCAGGTAGGGTGAGGCACATTTTTCACTAAGTGTTTACAAACAGAATATATATATATACATATACATATATATATATATATATACACACACACACACACATACACATACATATACACACATATATGTATATAGACCCATATGTACACACACACACACATACATAAACATACCACTCTTGGAAGGCAAGTAGGCTAAGGGCTGAGGAACCCCTCAACAATAGGGGTGATGACATTTATCCCCACAGGATAGAGCTGAAATAGAGACCAGTGTACTTAAGGCAAAAGTAGCCAGGCAGATTACAGAAGACCCAGACAGGAAGAGATGCAGCAAGGCAGAGGTGGTTTTTGTCCTAAGGCCTGGGTGGATGTCATGGTCCTGGGGTAAGGGTTCATTACTAGAAGAAGAATCCCTGCGTGGAGAAAGGAAGGGATTTTGGCACCAACAGTGACAAAGTTTACTGATTCAAGTCATCATGAATCTAGGGAAATGAAGGAAGGAGCTTTAATAAGAAAATCTCTTCTAGTTTCTCACTTGCAGGGGACTTGGCAGCTTAGCACTCTTTCTCAGTCTCTTCAGCTCTTGGCTGAGTTAGTAGCTTGGGTAGGAGAATAAGGAAGGCTTGGCAACAGTAGGACAGTGACAGCTGGAGGTGACCCCAGGAGTCTGGGGTCATGTGCTGTGGGTTGGCCTCAGGAGGTGGACGAGCTTCCTGCAGTGTCTGACAGAGGCAGGCCTGCTGCTGCTATTCGGCAGTAACTGAGTCCCCAAAGACAGCAAGGCTAATTTCTCACTGGCACCCAGCGACACCAGCATCTGCAGGTTAAAGCAAATGACAAATCATGACGGAAGGGTGAGAAATGGCAGTGTTGGCACATGCAAGGGATTCCCCTTTATCTGAGAAAAGCGACATAGGCTTTCTACAGATTTGGAATCAAGGGCTATGACTCAACAACACCCAGGTATTTATTTCTACTCTCTTTGGGTACTAGCCATAAAAGCAATGCACCAGGCAACCCATTCTCCTGTCCCCAGAACGGGTTAAAGAAAGCCATAGTAACACACAGTAAGCCAAACCCTCTGCTTCCCAGTGGCTCCTTCATTTCCCACCATTTCTTTAGAGACTCAGCATTAAGAAGCAAAACAATATCATATCTGATGAGAATAGGCTCTACACCCAGACTCGGGAGTTCAAAAGCCCTGTTCCTCCTGAGAGCTCTGTAACTCTGACATGTTACTAAATTAGTTCTGCTTCCGTTTCCTGTAAAATGAGGGGAACAGCAGCCTAACCTAGGCAATAAAGGTAAAATGCTGAGCTCTGTGCTGCAGCTTTGCGGCCTTGGCCTCAGTATCTTCTGGTTTTCCTTATCTCCCTTCTGTTTTGTGTCTGGAAGAGATAAGTTATGACTTCTGGGGGTCTCAGGCATGCCCTAGCCCACTGGAGCCTTCCGACCCCTGCCCTTCTCTAGGGCACATTAGAAAACCCATCTTCAATGCATTGTCTTTGAGTTTCTTACACCAAGATAGGGAATAGTTTGCATTTCTAGGTATTTTGGGTCCTCACAAACTACACTAGAGAAACTCTGTGAATATCAGGGCCTTAGATCACCATGACTCATAAGTCCCCTGGCTTTACCTGATGAATACAGGGCTCTTGTCGGAGGCTCCGTAGGGCAATGAGGGCAGCCTCTTTGACAGTTGGCTGAGGGTCTCCACATGCCATTTCTAGGAGCCGCTGGGGCACTTGGCACTTTAATAGCTCCTTGCCCAATCCTTCAGGTCCCAGATTGCCTAGAGCTGATGCGGCATTGCGCCGGATACCATCCTGAGCATCTCCAAGCAGCTGGGTCATACTGGGCACTGCAGCTGCCAAGGCAGGTCCCAAGGGGCCAGCCTGGTAGGCTGCATTGCCCACAGCAAAGCTGGCATTTCGCCGCACGGCAGGATCCTTGTCTCCAAGGCCTAGCAGCAGAAGGTTGAGCAGTCCCGATTGGCTCTGGAGTGCCCCACGTAGGGCCATGCTGTGTTGTAATAAATGTCCCAGGAGCCCGTAAGTACGGACCCGCACAGTGTTCTCCGAGTGGCCTAGGAGGCTGCGCAACAGCCGATAGGACTCATCAGAGCCAGACAGGAGCTCTTGGATAAAGGACAAGTGGCTGGGGGATAGAATCCGGGCTGTGTGTGTCAGCAGGGACAGGAGGTCAGAGATCATGAGGGGCTGGTCACTCAGGAGAACAACAGAGAGGAATGAGATGATGGCTCTAGAAGAGGTGGCCACTGTGTTCACAAACTGCTTGAGAGAGGTAGAGTCCATAAGGGCCAGGCGTGTAAGGAGGCTAATGGGCAGCTCTGCCTGTGACAACGGGAGGTGGTGGCAGCAGACCTGGAAAAAATGGGAGTTCCATCAAAGGAGTTCAGGAGAGGGAGAGGTATATACTGCAATGGCAAAGGAGAGTCAAAGCTGAGAGAGAAACACCAAGCCAAGGAAACGCGGAAGGGGAGCCTTGCCCCATAGCATCAAACAGCAAAAGCCCACTTGGGAGTCAAGAGCAGGGCCTTCCTGCACTTACACCTGGCTCTGGAAGGCACGGTCTCTGCCTCCAAAGATCTAAGGTATTATACTAAAGAGTGCCGGCCATGGCAGTAGTTCCTGACCACGGAGCTGAGCTCCAGTACCTCATCTCCCTACTGAGTTCCAATAGAACCAGATGAGAGATGAATGAACAGGGGAACCCCTCCACGCACCTGCAGCAGGCAGACAGCAACTTCCGAGGCCCTGAGGTCAGCCAAGATACCTACAAGGAGGTCAGCATCCACATCCAGGGCGAAAGGGAAGCAGAGCAGCTTGCACACAGAGAGCACCACAACGGGGAGAAACTCAGGCCCCTGCGGCCTAGGAAGGGAGGCAAACAGGCTCGCCCTGTAAGACCCTGCCTCTCTCACTTCACATTTGCTCTCGCAGCTCCACCCTCCCAATCTCAGCCGCTCTTGGGTTCCGGCCTAGTCCTTGCCCCACCTCTAGCCTTCTCCTCCTCTCCTGCCCTCAAGTCCTCCTCCCCTTAAAGCCTGACTCTGCTGTTTTTCTTGTTCAGACTCACGCCTGGCTCAGGTGGTGCAAGAAGCTGGGTGAGAGCAGGTGCTTCAGGGTCAACATGAGGACACTGCCAGGCTGGGACAGGTGGCTCAGGCACAACTGGGGCTCCTGGGTGAAGATGGCCATGGCCAGGCTCAGCAAGGCTGCCATGCCTGAAAACAGCAGAGAATGCAGACCTGGTAAAGCAAGCAAGAGCCCCAGATGGCCCTGACCACCCAAGGCTCCCATAACCTGTCTGGTCCTTTCGGTCCCCTATTGGTAAACAGCTCTAGTCCCTGACACTCTGCACACAGTAGAAGCAATTATCTGTAGGATAAGCCAGTTCTAAGCTGCCTCCTTTAGAAAAGGAACCTGTGCAAACAGTGCTATGGTAAGAGAAAGACACCTTGGGGTGAAATCAGTGTCCAGTCTGGCTCTGGGCTGGATGGACTTGATAGTGACAGGTCATCTTCTTGGGCAGACACCTCCTCAGGCAGCCTCAGAGCCATGGAAAAGCGGTGCCACAGAATGGTCCACACCTCTGAAGCAGCCACCTCCCTGATCAGGCCCGGCTTCCCCTGTCAGAGAGGAGAGCGTGCAGAAGGCAGGGCAGGGGTCCAAATGCCTTTTGGTTACCTCTATCCCGGACGCGGAGTCACAGAAATCATCCTTTCGTCTTCCCACCTAATACTGCCATATTTTCCTCCCTTTCCTTTCCCATTTCCCTTTTATCTTTCCCTTCTTCTTTCTCTTCCATCTTTTTAGAAAATAACATCTATCTGGGCAGGTGGATTTGAGGCCAGTGTGGACTACAGAGTAGCTGGGCAGATGGATCTCTGAGTCTACAGAGTGAGTTCCAGCACAGTCAGGGCTACACAGAGAAACCCTATCTCAAACAAAACAAAACAAAACCCAAAACCAAAACCAACCAAAGGAAAGGAAAGGAAAGGAAAAGAAAGGAAAGGAAAGGGAGGGGAAGAGAGGGGAGAAGAGGAAATTTCATTATGGATTATGTATAATACTATGTATTCAGGTTGCCCTCAGACTTATGATCCTCCTGCCTCAGGCTCTCAAACCCTAGGATTTTAAGTCCACCGCCACACCCAGCTTATGTTCCTTTGCTATAACTTAACGGGACCTCTCAGCCTATGTATGTGCCTACCAAGGAATAGCCTGTTCAGATCTGCTCATGTCACAGCCAAGTTGTTACAAGGCTTATTAAAAAAAATTTTTTTTCTGTTGAAACAGAATCTTATGTACCTCAGGCTAGCCTCAAACTTACTATATGACCAAGGCTGACCTAGAACTTGTTAATCCTCCTACCTTTGAGTGAAGAAAACATTTCATCTCATTAACAATAATAAGAAAAAACCCACAAGCCTCCAACCCCAGAGAATTGCTTTTCTCCCTCTGGATCCATGGGGGTGCCACTGAGCAGCTCACTTCCAGGGTTCAGCTGAGGGCAGGGAGCCTTCGGGCTAGTACAGTTAACAGCAGTACGAGAGGACAGGCAGGCGAGGGTTGCTTCTTCATTTCTACATTCTAGTGATTCCAAACTCCACCTAGTTCCCCTCTCTGCTTCTTCTCAGTCTCCCCACACACCTGTACCTGCGTAAGGAGCTGAAGCAAAAGAACAAGGAGGCCATCATAGAAGCCACAACTACATGGCGGAGTCAGACGGACCTGTCGGAGAGAGGCAAGAGGGTCAGAGATGTTCAAGAGAGATGAGCTGGGCACCCAGACCAGGCTCCCAGCACCTAGGTGTGTGGAAAAACCTCTTTCTTGGCCTGGCAGAATGGGACAAGTTTTGGATTTAGGAATCTTGGGTTTTGCCTATTCCTTCATTGTGTTCCTAGAGACACACATTCTAGTAAGGTAAGCTTTTGGGTCCAAAGCCAATTCTAGTTTAGGAAGATGTTTGCTAAACAAGAAGTTGTTTTACACAGTTGAATGTGCCTAACAGCACCTCCTAGATGCAGGAGGCATATTCAGCATTTTAAAGGCGAGGCTGAAATGTAGCTCAATGGTAAAACATTTGTTAAGGTTGTACCAGGCCCTGGATTCAATCTCCAGCACTCTAAAACAAATAGATAAAAATTTAAAGTCAGACAAAGGAAGGTAGCAGTAGCAGGACACTACTGAACACAGCACAGAGGGAAGCAGGTGGGCATAAAAGTTTACAGTGAATTCTAGACGTGAATGACAGTGCTGTGGAGCCCGCTGGCGTCAGACAGGCCGATGCAACCTACACTGCAGTGGTCTACAGGGTCTGAGGCGTTTCCTAGAAGCAGTGGGAAGCCAATAAAGACTTACCCAGCATGACTTTTGCTCCTGAATTAGCAATATTTTATAAAATCTCATATCCACTGCTTTATTCTCAGATTTTAGAATAGTGCAAAACATTCAACATACAGTATTGTGTTCAAAAACCATCAATTGAACGGGTGGCACTATTTTCTCCTTAGAAAGCTCACTCTGGTGGCAGTGAAGAGAACAAATAACAGGGTAACTGCCCTTGAGGTGGCGAGAGACTAGAGAGAGATAACACGAATGAAACCAGGTGGTCACACAGGGTGCCACAGAGCGCAAGATGAAGTCAACCCTAAGGCAGAATGCTCGTCCTGGGAGCCAGCTAAAGGGGTCATGGGGAGGAAGAACTTTGGGTTGAATGTTAGTGCTTTAGCTAGTGACTCGACCCCTCTGAAGGCCAACTTCATCAGACAAGCAGGTGACTATTACTACATTTGCTGTGTCTAATCTTCCAAGTGTGTTGTAGGAGATGTGATATATAAGTTATAAAGTACATTAAGTTCTACATATACAAGAACTGCCATTATAGAAATATGAAGTCTGTCCTTTTTCCAAAATGAGGGAAGAATTCTAAAGGGGTCAAGCAATGGTGGCACATGACTTCAACCACAGCACTCAGGAAGCAGAGGCAGGAAGTTCTCTGTTCAAAGCCAGTGTAGACCACAAAGTGAGTTCCAGGACAACCAGGGCTACACACAAAAAAAATCCTGTCTCAAAACCCAAAAACCAAAATGCAACCCAAACCAAAACAAAGAAGTCCAAAGGGCTGAAAGGGAAAAGAAGGCAGAACAGGAGTCTGAGTCCCTGAGGAGCACACTGCTCCGTGTTAGTGACAGAGAAAGAGGACACTGCAGCAGGAGGGATGTGATTACAGTATCAGGAAGGACTCCAGCCACAATAGCATGAGCTCCTGGAGGGGACCAAAGCAGGCAGGGAACCTCTCACCCCAGGTACCTGTGCAACTTCCTTTACGCCCCCCTTTCCTGCCTCCATCTTCGGAAGTTCTGTATCAGAAAAGAAGCACTGACCAGGCCAGGCCCAGAACAACCCACGGTCTGGAGGCAAAGGTGAGGAAGAGAGGTTTCTTGGCTCTGTTTCCATTCTGTAGTTTCCTTCAGGATTACCAGGTATAGTCTGTCACCAGGAGGGCTGCCCTGGTGCCAGACTGAGGAAACATGGGCCTTTCCCAGAGCCTTACCTCTGCAGGGGCAGACAAGGCATGTGCAGCTGCAGCAATCCATTCCCGGGGCTGGAGGTCAAAGGTCACCCCTTGCTGACCAAGCTGTCCTAAGAGACAGGCTGCTGCATTCTGTGAGAAAGGTAGAGGCAAAGGAGGGACATGTAGAAGATGCTTGCGGAAACAGCTGTAGATGGCCGCCTGCCCCCAAGAGGGTCAGATGAGGGGTGAAAGAAGGGAGAAGGCCAAGAACTCACCACAAGAGAGACGACGTGTGAATGGGTAAAGAGAGTGGCGACCTCACTGCCCAGCTTCTCCATCCTGGAACAGAGGGATGCACAGGAGGTTACCATGGGCTGGAAAGGGGCCTTCCTCTCCCTTGTACTGCACGCTCCACCCACGCTGTAGCTGTGTGTCTACCTCCAAGGTCAAAAGGTGAGGAGAATCCAGGCCTGTTCTTCATATAGAAATGCCAGTCCCTTCTCAGAAAAAGGCTAAAGTACGCCATTCCCTATATGCCAGGGTTAGCTGTGTGGGAGGAAGACTTCACGACTTTATGACTTACCCTGAGGGCAGATCTTGGAGCCGAAAGACAAGAAGGGACAGGAGGTAAAGTGCCACCTCAGTGGACTCTTCCCAGTCTGCTGCTTTCACCTGCACAGAACCCGGGTATCAGAATGACTTCTGGGTGAGATGGGACCACCACGAGCTCCCATCCATGTGGGCATCACACTGGCTTACCTTGCCCTGGACTAACATCAGCAGCGACTCCAAGGCCAAGGGCTCTTGCCCCAGAATATGGCACAGGTGCTCACTAATGTAGCAGCAGGAGTAGAGAACCTAGGGGGGCCCGAGGGAGGCTGTCAGTGGATGGAACCGCGCTGGGGTCCTGCGGTGGAAGGCTCAGCCGGAAAGCAGGCAAGCTCTCAGTAGAGCCGGCATCCACACGTGGGGCTTGAGACAACACTGACTGTCAGGATGGCTGGTATAAGCAGACCCTGAGCAAGCCATACCTCGGAGCGTGTCTCCAAAGCAGGGAAGAGCCGTCCTGAATGGGCCTGGCACCATCCCGCCAGTACCACGGCAATTCTGCCTCTCTGCTGCCGGAACTGCATCACGGGAACTGCCCTGCTCTTCTCGACCACGCCTCCCATGAAACCTTTCTCCTCTATGAGTTCTGGGTAGCCCAGAACTCACTATACAGACCCGGCTGGCAGGCTGGCCTCAAACCCAGAGATCAGCCTCCCTCTGCCTCCTCAGTGCTGGAAATTAAAGGCAAGCATCACTGTGCCCACTATAATCAATCTCTGTCTCTCTGTCTCTCTGTCTCTCTGTCTCTCTGTCTCTTTCTCTTTCCCTCTCTCTCCCCCTCCCTCCCCGTCTCCTCTCTTTCCTTTCCTTCCCTTCCTCCTGCCTCCCCTCCCTTCCCAGAAGTTAAAGTAAATCTGAGGAACTGGGAATCTAAGCTGTGGGAAGGCAGTACCTTGAGAAGGTGGAGGCAGAGAATGTGGTGCCGCAGACCAGAGATGAGGGAAGGCCTCAGCTGGCTGCTGGCCTCGGTTAGCTGGTTGGCCAAATGCCAAGAGACCTATGAGACGCACATAGTCAGCTCCATCCCTTATACCACTTCCGTTCCTCACGTTTCTTCAGCTGGCCAGGACTCTCAGACTTGAGCCTTTTTGGGTTCGCTAGGAACCTCAGGCCCCATCCCATTCCCAGTCTCCATGGCCAGTGGAGAACAGAACCCTTTCCTGCTTTGGTTTGAATGGCCCTATCACCTGGGCAGTTCCGCAGAGGTTCCAGGCCGCCAGCACTCTGGAACTCCAGCCAGGCCGTGCTGAACATGAGGCCCAGACCAGCACAGGAATGTCTGTGCCTGGAAATCCTGAGCATTGTTTTTCTGTCTCTCAGCAGAAACTGTGGTTAGCCTCCCCAGTTCCCATGTTGCAGGAAGAAAGGACCAAGAATTTGTAGCTCAGACCTGCTCCTTGGCATCCCAACAGCTGGGCAGCCCCACAGGGGCAGTACACATGGCTGCCAGGGCAGAAGAGATGGCTCCAGGCACATCTTCACTCTGCTCCCGCAGCGGCTGGCTCACTTGTGGGGCTCCTGTGGAGAAAGCCAAAGTGTACTGGTAAGGTCTGGTTGTTTCTCACACATTCAATTTTTTAGGATATTTTTTCTGTATCTTGCTTTTTTTTTTTTTTTTTTTTTTTTTTTTGGTTTTTTGGATTTGTTTTTTTTTTTTTTCCGAGACAGGGTTTCTCTGTATAGCCCTGGATGTCCTGGAACTCACTCTGTAGACCAGGCCGGCCTCAAACTCAGAAATCCATCTGCCTCTGCCTCCCAGAGTGCTGGGATTACAGGCGTGCACCACCACTGCCTGGCTTTTGTTTTTCCTTTGAGGCAGGGTCTCAGTATGTCCCAGGCAAACCTTAAATTATGAAGCTGAAGATAACTCTGATCTTGATCCTCCTGCATCTACCTCCAGAGTGCAGGAGTCACAGACCACCAAGCCCAGGGAGGCTTCATGCATGCTAGACTAGCACTCTACCTAATGAGCAACACCCCGAACTCCAATTTACGGTTTTTGAGCACCTGCGAAGTACCAGGCACCATTCCAGATGATGGAAGTAGGAAGGACAGAGCCAGAATATAGAACAAGGAAGTTGGGTCACCTGGTGGTGTGTGGAAAGGAAGCTGTGGAACTGTTAGGCCGTGAAGGAGCCCATCCAACACAGCGCGCTGTGTGGTCAGTAGGCTGGAGTAAAAGGCTTTAGAGATGGCACGGCTGTTCCCGTCCACAGCTTCACACAAGACAGCAAAGCACTGAAGGAGAGAAGAGCTGAGTTAGCAGGACTTGAGTAAACTGACTGGGCTTTAATGAGAACAGGTACCACCCCAGGAACCTGGGAAGGGGGTTAAGAGGCCTGGAGACAGTTGTCTGACCTAAGACTTCCTCCTAGAGAAAATGCAACAACTGCCTTCCTGTCTGACAGACAGTCCTTCCCCTCTTTCCCCTCCCACCTCCATACACACTCTCTCTGTGTACTGGGAGTCAACCATTGTGCGTGCTCTTGCATTCATCTAACCGACCCTTCTATTTTCTCACCAGTATCCCCCTAGATGACACTTCTAAAATGTGGAACATGGGTATAACAATTCAGAAATTCAGGAAGAAGGTCAACTATTCCAGGCACCTCATTAAACCCAGTATTCAAATGACTTGACAAATGCTGGCCGATTACAATGGTGACTTACTGGTCAAAACTTAGTCTAGACACTCAGAACTTTCTGACTCAAAAAGAAGAGGAATAGGAAACTAGAATCTCAGACTAAAAAAGGGAATGCTTCACTAACTGGGGCAGAAAATTAGCCAGGGCTATGATCTCAGCTGCTGGTTTCTATGACAACCGCACAGCCATTTTCCTTGGCCACATGTGTTTGTACCTCTGATAACGCAGCTGTCCTCTCATTCAATCCTCCGTTCCCTGTCCTTAACTCAGGGTCTGAGACAGAGAACTTTAGTAGTTCATGATACTTAGCATAAACAAGGCTGGAGAACACTAGGTCTTCTGCAAGATGAGATCTTTTTCAGTTGTGTTGTTCTGTTTTGGAGACAGGGTCTCACTATGTAGCCCTGGTTGTCTCAACTATATGTAGAGACCAGGCTGGTTCTGAACTCAGAGAGATCCATCTGCCTTCTGAGCGCTGGGATTAAAGGCATGCACCACTACGCCTGGGTTTTTATATTTTAATTATTTATTTTCGAGACACTCATACTTGTGGCCCTTGATAAATGCCAAACCACTTAACACCTCTGTAACTCGCCTCTGTAAATTAGGGGTAGTGCTCTTTCTAGCCTGAAAGGCCTATCTCCTTCCCTGCCCAGCCCACCTGGCAAAGCTGCTATGCATGCTTGAAATGTGAGCCTGCATGTCTTCTTCCTTCAGATTGCAGACTCCTATGCAGCGCCAATGGCCTCTTCTTCAGTGGCCCTTCTGCACTGTATAGAGTTCTAGTGGGCTTTTCACTTTCCCTACTTGACTTTTTGTTTTGCTTTGGTTTTTTTTTTTTTTTTTTTTTTCAAGACATGATTTTTCTAAGTAGCCCTGGCTGTCCTGGAAATCACTATGTAGACCAGGCTTGCCTCAAACTCAGAGATCTGCCTGCCTCTGCCTCCCAAGTACTGGAACTAAAGACACGTCACCCTGCCCAGCCCTTCTCGACTCTCGTGTGTGGCATATGGCACATGGTAAGAATTCGACGTTGGTTGTATGGATGTAGCCATACGGCAGGGGCTGGGAGAAATGCAGACAAAGATAGGGAAGACAGAAATCTGGAGGTAAGAGGAGATTACCATAAGGCTATCCCTTCGAAATGTCTGCTCGGAATCATCTGATTGGGCCAACAGCTTCCCCAACAGGTCCAAAAAGAGGCTGGCAGCCTCCTGAAACACCTGTAGGCTGGGGAAGAATGGACCCATGGCATCTTCCCATCCTCCCACTAAAATCTTGGGTATGAATATGGCGAATGGGTCAGTTCTGGAAAGGTAGGAGACCTCTGGCAAGGAACGCATCAGAATGTTTCTCCTTTCAACTCTGCTAACACACACACACACACATGCACGCACACGCATGCACACGCGCACACACACACACACACACACACACACACATGCGTGCGCGCACATGCACACACCTCACATAAACCATTTAAGCCCCTCTCACCTGTGTTCGTATGTTGATCCTTCCTCTGAGGCCCATCTGTGCCAGGTAACTGCTGACCCATAGAGTCTAATGTCTTGGGGAAAAACTTTAAGTGTCTCAAGGTCCTCATGAGAACCAACTAGATTCTGAAGGCTACTCAGCTCATCTTTAACCCTGTCCCACATCCCCACTCCACACTTGGCCTCCTAATGAGGGGGAGGATATGGAGTAGGCATTGATGCCAGATGGAGAGAAAGCTTCCCACCTGTTGCCTGTCTGGCTCCTCTCCAGATTGAAGGTGCAGGAAAAGTACGCCTGAACCACAGCCATCAGGTCCCGTAAGAACGCCCCATACCAAGGTTGCTGAGAAGGAAAGGGAGAAAGGGCAATGTGAGGAATGGAGACTGAGAGCAGAAAAGCATCAGCAAAGTATGCAGAGTGCCCGTCAAAGTGGAAAGGGACGAAGGAAAGCCAAAGGTGCCAGTTAGCCGGTTACAGACCTCTGCAGATGTTGGAGGGGGAGGGGCTACTTTCCATTAAACTATCCTTTTCAGTTCCTGACCCAGTCTGACACTCAGCAGCAGAGGGGCATCCAGGCTGCTGTGGTCTGTCTTACTACCCACTCAATCTGGGGGAGGGGGGATGTTCTCTGGGCTCAGCCATGGCAGGACTCCATGCAGGGAAGTAGAGGTTTGGCCCCAGACACACTGAGCCTGAGTCCTAGCTCTCCCACCTGTCGTGTGGCCATGTGTGGTGACTGTACTTCTGAACTTCAACGTTCTGATTTGAAAATCGGGTAATAGAGCCCAAATCCCACCTTCTGAGGCAATTATTCTAAATATTGGGAAATTATCCATTTCATAAAGCTCTGGCTTTTCTCTTCACTTAGAAAACCATATTTGGTACACGGGCTCAAACCTGCAGTGTTGCCACATGGCAACCATGGAGTGGAGCTAAGCAGCAGCTCCCTTTAGGATGGGGATGTCTTTCATACTCCCTACCACTTAGACAGCTGGATACCTACCCTCTTCACCCACTCCACTGACAGTCACTACCTGCTTAGCCCCAAAAGGCATCAGACTCTGTAAGTGATGATCTGGTCATTAGAAAAAGGAGGACAGAAAACAAGAGGCAGTCAGGCCAAACAGATGGCAGCTCCCAGGACAGGAGGCAAGGAAAAGGTCCACCTCTTGTCTTCAGTGGCTGCTGGGCTGTGTACCTGCTGGATACTGCTGTTCTCCTGGCTGTACCTAAGAAGGTTGAGAGGCAGCTCGGGCAGCCCTGCCTCCTGGCAGAAGGAATACAAGAGCACAGAGTCACTGCAGCTGGACAGGAGACTGCTCAGGATGCGGAGTGCAGGAAGGAGGTGGGAAGCGCCGTCCAGGACACCTTTCAGGATCTGGAGACAGGAGAGAGAGAAGGCAGCATTTGGTATAATTATAGGGAAAGGGAGAAGAGTCACAAATACTGAATGTCTCTGAGGAGGTAGCAGAGTGGACTAAGTCTGCATTCATTCTTGGAGTGGTTGAAAAGCCCAGGAAGAAGGCGGGCGCAGGGGAACTGCACCAGAGGAGACTATGGAAGCTCACCTGACAGAGAACACCAGTGACCAAGGGGCAGGAGACTCAAGATCTGTCCACCAGGCCTAGTACCATTGTTATCTGTTCCTACCCTTGTCCAGCCCTTCACCTTAAGACCACATACAGGCACAAAGGCACACAACACATACACACACACACACACACACACTTCTGAAAAGTTAAAACAACAGACATGAGACACTGTTTTTTAAACAAGAACTCATTCAGCTCTAGATCAAGGACTGCCGACATTCCACATGCAGAATTTAGCCCACCTTGTGTCTGTCTGTAATCTGTACTCTAAGGATAGGATCACACTTTTAAATCGGTATTCTTTTTTTTTTTTTTTTTTTTTTTTTTTTTTTTTTGAGACAGGGTTTCTCTGTGTAGCCCTGACTGTCCTAGAACTCACTCTGTAGACCAGGCTGGCCTCGAACTCAGAGATCCACCTGCCTCTGCCTCCCAAGTGCTGGGATTAAGGCATGTGCCACCACTGTCCAGCTAAAATGTTTTCTTTATCCCCTTTCTTCCTCAATCTGCTAGTAAAACTCTCTAGGATTCTGTTATCTTTGTCTTTTGTCTTCTTCAGTAAATTATTCTAACAGAGACGAAGTGCCAAGGCTACCCCACGAGGAAAGCAGGCCTATAGAATCTAAATAAGCAAGGGCAAGCACTTCTCTCAGCCCATCCAGCCTAGGACTAAGAGATGTAAAATATGTTTTGATTGTCTGGACTGTCTTGCATACAAGCTAGATGCTTTCCAAATATGTAAAACTCAAGGATGGAGCCCTTTATGAATAATGCATTTCATACAGGTAACACCTGAGTGAGGTAGACTAATGCTTCCAGGACCCTCAAGTTCAAGAACACACCACCTTTGTTTTAAGGGTCTCCCTACCAGGCTAGCCCCAAATTCACAAGAGATCCTCCTGCCTCTGCTGAAATTAAAAGGTGTGTGCAGGTGTTTTCTTGAGTCTAGGAGATTGAAGCTAGCCTGGGCAACATTGTGAAACTGTTTTAATGAATTAGTTATTATTAACAATTTGGGGCCACATGCTGTGGTACATGGTAGAGGCTAGAGGGAAGCTCTGTGGAGTTGGTTCTCTGTTTTTTCTTTGTGGGTTCTGAACATCAGCTTCAGGCTGTCAGGCTTGTGTATCGAGCATTTACCCACTGAGCCATCCCACCCGCACAGCCCGTCCCTCTGGAAAACAGAAAGCCTTTGGCTTCTGGGATAAGATACCCTGGATCAGAATTCATGAAAACACAGCTTTTGATTCATGACTGGGCTCTGATCTATACAAATACATCTGTTCCCTGTCTTTAAAACAAGTACTTCTCTTTTCCGCATACTGTGAAATGGGAAAATAAATCCCAAAATTGAGAACAGCAACAACAAACTATGAGACATCAGGTGTCAGCATTACACTCTTGAAGAATACCAATTTAATGCTGGGCAGTGGTGGCGCACGCCTTAATCCCAGCACTTGGGAGGCAGAGGCAGGTGGATCTCTGAGTTCAAGGCCAGCCTGGTCTACAGAGTGAGTTCCAGGACAGCTGGAGCTACACAGAAAAACCCTGTCTCAAAAAACAAAACAAAACAAACAAACAAAAAAAAAAGAAAACATTTTAATTTGAAGAGAATGAAAAAAGGTCAGAAATATGTCCCAGGCATTATGCTGAGGTCAGTGAGGAAGTTTCCAATATGTTTAGCTATGTTGAAATGTACAGAAACAGAGGTAAGGCAGAGAGTCGTCAGCCATGACTACAGAAATGCTGATCAGTAGACATCAATAGAGAATTTCTTCTCATAAAGGATGCTACTGCCTTCCACATTGTGAGAGCAAGTTTGTCTGCATTTTAGTAGTGAAAATAAAGACAAAGCAGGGGTTAATCATTGTCGCCTCACCAGAGCAGCCGTCAACTGTGGACCATGAGCCTGGATCGAGAGGCTGCTCCTCAGGGAAGCTCATGATGAGTCCAGCAGCCAGTCTGGCTCTGCTCGACCTCTGGATTCTTGGCATCTGACTCAACTGTGAGAAAAAGATCCACTGCATTCTGGAACCTGTTTCCTATTTCTGCCCTTTTCCACTGAGTGTCTCTGTCTCCCTCAAAGTTTCAAACCAACTCCCAGGATTTACCTATACTTTTCTGCTTTCTTGGTTTCAGCCTGGTTGCTCCATTATCCTGAGAGCAAGCATTTTAACATAACATTTGCCCTTGAACCTGGCTATTGGTGAGTGGGTCTTGGTTCAGATCTACATAATAACAATTGAAGTTTTAAGGAGATGCATCCTAAGGTAGGAGAGATATGGAAAACCCTGTATCCTGTGATGGTGGCCAGAAAAACATCAAGAAGTGGACAGATATGAAGATAACAGAGAGTCTGGAGATGTATGGAGAGCATCATTCAGCCCATGGACTTTTGTGAGGCTTAGTATTCACTGTAACTTGCTAGAACCTTGGATCATTTGGGGAATGAGCCTGTGAGCAAGCCTCTGGGGGACTCTCTTGCTTATGTGAACTGATACGGGAAACCCCGTGTTAATTGTGAGCATTCCTTGGACAGAGATCCTGAACTACATAAAACAATGGAACTGGACTGAGCATGTGTTCATCACTCTTTACTCCTTGACTAAAGATGGATGTGACCAGGTGCTTCAAGATTCTGCCACTATGATTTCACCACCATGGTATACTGAACCCTTGAACTAAAAGCTAGAATAAACCCATTCTCTTTTAAAGCAAAAAATAAAAAAAGAATGAAAGAAACACTGCTCTGTACTGTCACATCACTCCTGGTGAGACATGCCTTTAGTTCCAGCATTGGGGAAGCAGACACAAGCGCATCTCTGTGAGTTCAAAGCCAGTCCTGTCTATACAGTGAGTTTCAGGACAGCCAGAACAACATAGTGAGACTCTGTGTGGAAAAAAAAAATAAGTAAAATCTTAAAAGAAGGGAAGAGACTGGAGAGATGTGGCTCAGTTGGTAAAGTGCTCACTGGCTTTCTATACAAGCATGGAGACCTGGGTTTATATTCCCAGCATCTGTGTAAAAAGCTGTGTAGAGCAGCAAGCCAATCCAATCAGAGCTGAGGAGACAGTCAGAGGATCCCTGAGGCTGGCTGCCTGGACAGTCTACTGGATTAGTGAGCCCTAGCTTCAGGAAAAGCTCCTGTCTCAAAACAAACGCAAGACAGAGTGACCGAGGAAGAAGCCTAACCCTGACCTCTGACCTCCACATGCACAGGCACACATGTGTATTTATACACTGATGCATACGACAAATAGAGTAACAAGGGGAAAATAAAAAGAAACCATACTTTTCAAAGTTTCTGGGTGGAAAGAGCACCGTTTTGGAGATGCAAAGATAGAAGAAAGAGCCTAACTTATTTTGGTTTTTGGTTTTTTGGATTTGGTTTTTTCAAGACAGGGTTTCTCTGTATAGGCCTGGCTGTCCCGGAACACACTCTGTAGATCAGGCTGGCCTCAAACTCAGAAATCTGCCTACCTCTGCCTCCCAGAGTGCTGGGATTACAGGTGTACGACACCACTGCCCAACGGAGCCTAACTTTTAATGCTAATTATAATGTTGCCCCTGAAAAACAAACAAATAAAAACTCAAAACTCAAGTCATCCATCAGATATCTGTGGTATAGAATACTGTCTACTGGGGTAATTATATCTTAACTTTATCAGTAATAATTTTATGAAACTATGGCTGTTCTCACTTTATAAGTACAAAAAGAGTCTCCATTTTTACCTCTTGGTTCATGATGCCTACACAGTATTTGCTATGAAAAAGTTCACTGATCCCTGTTCTAGACAGCTATTTTTCCCTTCAGAAAGAAAATTGTATAGGATTTATGCATAGGCTGAACATAATCATATGAAGGTGATACCATGGCTAGAGATCTTTTGGTTTCCTGAAACAGATACACCTACATTCTAACCTTCTTCTTGAAATAAGGAAAGGACAGTCCTCTGTCTCCTTACGGTGGCGAGATGTCATCTCTGACAGCTTCTGCTTGTTACCTGCTCACCAGTCCCGCGCAGCTGACTCTGGATGCGCTGGCAGAAGTCAGGATTGCACAGCAGGGTGAGTGGGGACTTGAGCTGCACAGGCACAGGCTCCGCGGTCTCTAGCAACCGTTGCCACTCATCATCACTGTCTGGCTCCTGGGCATTTGGCAGGAAAGAGGTCAAGAGGAGTAAGTGCTGAGGTCAAAACTCTCAACCTGAAATTAGAAACTGGGAGGCCTATGAAGTAACAATAAGCAGCCAGTGGCTGCTTCAGCATAGGTGTATATCTTCAGACACTGTCAAAAAAGACACAATGGGCAGTATTTAAGGGGTCTTGAAAAGTTCTTTGTAGAGCACTGGGGTATGTGCATAAAGAGCCACCTACAAAGGTGTCCAGTGCACCATGGCTGATAATGACAAGGCATTAGGAAGCAAGTTGGCAAGGGAATGACAAACCATGGTCTGTCTCTATTAGGAACTAGGAAGTCATTGATAGATCATAAGACTTAAGGATGGCTGGGTGGTGGTGGTGCACGCTTGTAATCCCAGCACTCTGGGAGGCAGAGGCAGGATGATTTCTGAGTTTGAGGTCAGCCTGGTCTACAGAGTAAGTTCCAGGACAGCAGGGCTACACAGAGAAACCCTGTCTCAAAAAACCAAAAAAAAAAAAAAAAAAAAAAAAAAAAAAAAAAAGACTTAAGGATGTACCTTGTATTGGATTCCTACATAGGCTGAATATGATCATGAAAACACAACTTGAAGAGCACTACAAAATAACTCCCTTGTGTATTGTTCTGGCTGGGCACACTTCTCCCTAAGGTTCAAGCTTTAAAGTCCTAGTCGTGGCACGGGGGTATCTAGAGATGCTGAGACCTTCAAGAGACAAAGCCTAGTGGAGAGTGCCTAGGACAACCGGATGCCACCATGCAGAAGGCATTAAGCTCTCCCTTCCCCTGTAGCCGCCACTCTGTAGGAGGGTCTGAATGGAAGGCCTTGTATGCCCAGGGCAAGAGGCAAGCAGCACCCACTCTCCCACTGAGCAATTCCCAGACAGGAACAAAGTATTTTTCCTGGAACCCTGGTTAGGTTTTGAAGTTTGTTTTTGGGGGGTTGTGGAGGCAGGGTTAGTTTGGTTTGGTTTGATTTTTCAAGACCGAGTTTCTGTATAGCCCTGACTGTCCTGCAACTTCCTCTGTAGACTAGGCTGGCTTTGAACTCTGAGATCAGTCTGCCTCTGCCTCCCCAGTACTGGGATTGAAGGTGGGTGCTGCCACCACCTGGCATAAAGGAAGATTATTACAAAACCTTGGAGCTGGCCTCACCCAGCGTCTCTGGCTTCTAGGTTGAGATGTAACCTTCCTTCCATGGCCCCTGCTGTGGTGAGGTTATCAGCAATGCCGTCCTCGTCCTCACTAGAGCCGAAACTTGCTCCCGAGTCTCTAAAACTGTGAGCTTATTAGTCTAGGAAAACATTTTTACTATTTGATTATTTTAGGTGTGGGTGTTCTGCCTGTGTATACAATTACACTGTTGCACATTCCTCACGCCAGCAGAAGCCAGGAGATATCAGATCCCCTGGAACTGGAATTACAGACATGTTAACACATAGGTGCTGGGAATCAGATCCCAGTCCTCTTAGAAGAGCAGCCACTGCTCTTAATTGCTGAGCCATCTCTAACCCGCAAGAGGGAAAAAAATTGAATTAAGTGCATATTGGGGCAACAGGAAGAATGTGAATATGGAGAATTAGTTTACTCATCTACTTATTGTTATTACAATAACAGTACAGTATTGATGTGACATTTCTTTTTTTTTAATTTTTGATACAGCTTCTCTATGTAGCCATGGCTGTCCTGGAACTCTCTATGTAGATCAGGCTGGTCTCGAACTCATAGAGATCTGCCTGCCTCTGCTGTCCAAGTGCTAGGTTTAAAGCCAGGTGTCACCCCCAGTTCACTGTGAAATCTCTGACTGTGATCATGTAAGAGAATGACTTTATCCTTAGGAAATGTGCACCAAGTATTTCGAGGCAGAAGGGCATGTCTGCCGATTGCCTCAAACTACTTAAAGAAAATAGTGTGTCCACCTGTTCATGGAGACTCATACAGCAAATGGGACAAAATGGTGACAGGGAGGTGGACCCTAAGGGGGGAGGGATGGTTTGTTTTGTTTTGTTGACCATGAGTGCCAACACCACAAACTGATTAATGCTACTATAAAAATGATTTCCAGGACCTAGATTTATGGCTAAAGTCATTCTCTTATGGCTATAGGGGCTAAGAACCCTAGATGTTCAGGGGAGTGGTGGCGCATATCTTTAATCCCAGCACTTGGGAGGCAGAGGCAAATGGATTTCTGAGTTGAACGCCAGCCTGGTCTATAGAGTGAGTTCCAGGTTAGTCAGTGCTACACAGAGAAACCCTGTCTCAGAAAGAAAAAAACAAAACAAAACAAAACAAAACAACCCAGTCGGGCAGTGGTGGCACATGCCTTTAATCCCAGCACTTGGGAGGCAGAGGCAGGCGGAATTCTGAGTTCGAGGCCAGCCTGGTCTACAGAGTGAGTTCCAGGACAGCCAGGGCTACATAGAGAAACCCTGCCTTGAAAAAACAAAAACAACAACAGCAATAACAACAAAACAACCCAACCCACTAGACGCTTTTCAAGAGGACCTGGGTTCAGTTCTAGCATGGTGCTTCAAAACTATCTGTAACTCTAGTTCCAGGGGATCCAATGCCCGTCCTGTGGTATCATACATGTATGTTCATTTCAGACCACCTAACCTCAGAACTTTGAGAAATAAATTTCTGTTCTCTGGCATTCTTTCTTGGCAGCACAAAGTAGACAGAGATAAGGGTAAGGATATAAAGGAATTCTATATAGTCTCATAATTATTATTATTGTCTTCTAATGTGAGTGTTTGTGTGCATGTATGTCTATACACCATGCACATGACTGATGTCCGAGGAGGTCAGAGAAGGTATTGGATTTCTTGGAACTGGAATTGTGGATGATTGTGAGTCAGCCACACCACATGGGTAGTAGAAATGGGTAGCAGGGGCTTCTGCAAAACAAATGCTCTTAAGTGCTGAGTCACTTTTCCAGCCCCATGATACAAGTTGAAATTATTTCAAAATATAAAAATTAGAATTCAACACAAAAGATTGAAGAAATATGTGCTATGATGTAGAATCAAGGTCTAAAATAGATCATATGATAACAGAGGCACAATGTAAGGCAATACAGACAGGATAATGTAGACAGCCAAACTGCACACGTACATGTATGTACATGTATATGATAGAAAGTTTGAAACTTGAAAGGAGACAGATTAGTAATGGGAGCCATCTTTGGAAGTGCAGTATGGTTCAACAGAGATCTTCATTTGTATTTATGTTTTGTTTTTTTGTTTTTTTATAAAGATTTATTTATTTATTATATGTAAGTACATAGTAGCTGTCTTCAGACACCCCGGAAGAGGGCATCAGATCTCATTACAGATGGTTGTGAGCCACCATGTGGTTGCTGGGATTTGAACTCAGGACCTTTGAAAGAGCAGTCAGGGCTCTTAACTGCTGAACCATCTTCTCCAACCCATTGTTTTGCTTTTTAAAGACAAGGTTTTATTTTGTAGCACAGGCTAGCTAGATATTCCTAGGCTCAGAAGATTCTCTTCTTTCACCCTCTCAAAAAACCTGCAACTATAAGGAATGTACTAGCGTCTGCCTCAGAACCTCCAGTTTTATCTGTGCCTTCCAATCTCTGAGAATTACTTGTGCACATACTATGCTAACCAGGCTATCTTTAACACTAATGGAGCTTACTGCTCATACTGCTGTAAAAATCACGCATCTAGACCGAATGCCCCACCTCATTTTCAGGATCCACTGCGTCAGTGCTCCGCCGGCCCATCATTTCTGGCCTCAGCTCTGGGAAGGTTTGTTCACACTCCAAGGTGATGTGGTTTTCCCTGCCGAAACAAGCCTGGGAGTAAGACGACTTCCGGACATGTGAGGCTTAAGGCTCACTGCCTTGTACGTCCCTCCGAGCTCAGGAAAGGGCGTAGAGGAACCAGTCATACACATGGATAGAGGGTGTTTCTCAGAGGGTTATGGGATGTGGTCAGTACAGTATGTATTAACATCCACACATGGATTATTGACTCCCAGTCTGATCTACTCTGATCTACAGTAGATTTGGCTTTTTTTTTTTTATTCTATCACTTTCCATTCAAATAATCTTCTCTTTTGGACAGGAATGCTCCTTGTCCCTCTCAAATTACAACTGAGACATAGAGACAAAATCCTCAAGTTTCCTGAATCAAGAAATAATTAGGGGCTGGAGGAATGGCTCAGTGGTTAAGAGCATGGACTGCTATTCCAGAGGTCCTGAGTTCAGTTCCCAGCAACCACATAGCGGCTCACAACCACCTGTAATGGAATCTTGTGCCAATTTCTGTTGTGTCTGAAGAGAGCAACAGTGTGCTCATATACATAAAATAAATAAATCTTTTTAAAAAAATAATTAGAGGGGCTGGAGAGATGGCTCGGTGGTTAAGAGCACTGGCTGCTCTTCCAGATGGACCAATTGGATTCTCAGCACTTACAGGGTAGCTCACAACTGTCTATTATTACAGTCCCAGGGGATCTAATGTCCTATTCTGGCCTCTAAAAGCACTGTACACATGTGATATACAGACATACATGCAGGCAAAACACTCATACACATAACCCTGTTTATATTTACGTCATGGCTAATGACAGAGACATTTTGCGTTTACTATGGTTACCAGAGTTCTGCTGGAAATCCCACACCTGCACACACACAAGCTGCTTTACCCTTCTCACCGAGGTGTAGGGGGTGCTTCTCCAGCCCCCCAGTCTTCCCAGTTGTTCTTCATCTCTGAAGCCAATATACCAGCCAAGAGGCTTGATTCCTGAGGAGTGGCCTTTAGGCCAGGCACAGGGGCAGTGCCAGGTGTTGTCACCTTGCTGAGCCTATCTTCCTGTTCAAGGGTGGATCCTGCATTCTGTTCTTCCTATGAGAGGTGGTTGAGAGACAAGAGAACTATTTGTGTTCTTCATATATTTTTGCATACATTCCCTATAAGTTGCATCTTTCTCCAGCCCGCCCTCCCCCCCCCCCCATCTTATCTATTTTCCTCAGACCCACACACCTTCTGCTTGGCTTCTTCAGCCATGCGTTTACAGGCCTGGCGAAGGATGCGAGACTGGTTACCCTTGGGTGCCAACCGATGAGCCTGTTCATCCTTTAGGACCTGAAGTTCTGGGGGTAGGCGGCTAGTAAATGGGGTGCCCAAATCAGAGCCTGCTGGTTCAGTTATTACTGCATAGAGAGAAGAGAAGACATGATTGTTCTGGGGCTGCAGCCACCAAGTCTACTTGACAAGGGACAACGTAAGTGTCTCTAGGCCTCTGTGGGTGGGAAGAAGCCATTTTGACAAAAGTCAGGAGTGATAAAGGCTTTTATATGTATATACATATAGTATAGAGTAAAGTTTATTCAGGGCACAGGAGGGGAGTTAAGAGGGACAGAGAAAGGCAGAGAGTGAGAGCGGAGAAGACAAGTAAAGTCTGGCCATGAGCACATGGGGTGGGGGGGGGAGGGAATGGGGAAGGGAGGGAAGGGGTGAGGGACAGAGCGGGAGCAAGAAGGCAAGAGCAAGAGAGCCTGTTAAAGGCTTAAGGAGGAAAAAGTCCAAGGTGGAGGAGGAAAGAGGTGTGGCACCCAGAGGGCGGGGAGGGAAGAAGCCAGGAACCCTGATGACTCACTGGTGACACGGCCGGCAATAAAGGGGTGATGGAGGAGGTCTGGCCAGGACAGACGCTGCCGGGGGTCCTTGGTGAGCAGCCCCTGCAAGAAGTTCTGTGGAGAGAAATCAAACGTTACCAGCCCTTCCCTCCAGCCTCTCCCTAACTGCTCAGCAGTACTGACAAGCCGACTTGTGCATCTGTTCTTAACGCAGCAACGCTTCCCTTAGGATCCCAGGCAGATCGCTCGCTGCCTTCATCTCCCGGGCAGCCATGACTGTTATCCACAGACATCCCATAATCCACCAGCAAACCCAAATGTCCACGTCACCAACTCTGTGGAGTTGAAATCGGGAGGAGGGGATGGCACTTGAATAGTCATCTTCAGAAGCATATGTCCACAGTCATGGGTGTGAACAGTTAAACACACACACACACACACACAGACGCAAATGAGCAAGGGTTCAAGGGTGTATGTGGGAACACTCAAACACAGACATCTTTCAGTGAATTTTCAGATTGGGGAGGGGCAGAAAGGATGAAACCCTTAGTTAGATCTGAAACAAGAACAGAAGGTAGGAGCTGGCAGGGCAGTGGTGGTGCATGCCTGTAATCCCAGCACTCTGGGAGGCAGAGGCAGGTGGATTTCTGAGTTCGAGGCCAGCCTGGTCTACAGAGTGAGCTTCAGGACAGCCAAGGCTACACAGAGAAACCCTGTCTCGAAAAAAAACAAATCCAAAAAACCAAAAAAAAAAAAAAAAAAAAAAAAAAAGAAAGAAAGAAAGAAAGAAAGAAGAAGCTAGGAGCTGGAGAGATGGCCCAGTGCTTGAGTGCAATCACTGCTCTTCTTCCAGAGAATGGGAGTTTGGTTCCCAGTGCCCACATCAAACAGCTCACAGCTGCCCGTGTAACTCCAGCTCCAGGAGATCTGACCCCTGCAGCCTCCGAGGACACCTGCACTAATACACATGCACTTAAATCAAAGTAAAACTAAACAAATGAAGCAAAACAGAAGAGAGGGTGCTAATAGGCTGTGAGCACCCAGCTGACACAGGTGACTGGAGAGACTGGAAGTTCATGAGAAGCCGTCTGAGGAGGAAGGAATGTTCTAGGTGTACTTCCCACATTCAAAGCTCCTTTATGTAACTTGCTTGAAAATTATTTGAGCACTCCCAGATATCTAAGTTAGGGAGAAATGTGTCCCCTTCCATCCTAGATAAGCCAAAGGAAACTTGTAATGAGGTCCTATTGCCCACCCTTAGTCACCAGCCATGATAGTCACTGCAGAGCACTAAAGATAGCATGGGGAGGGGGCTGGAGAGATGGCTCAGCGGTTAAGAGCTCCGACTGCTCATCCAGAGGTCCTGAGTTCAATTCCCAGCAACCACATGGTGGCTCATAGCCGTCTGTTACAGGATTTGATGCCCTCTTCTGGTGTGTCTGAAGACAGCAACAGTGTACTCATATGAATAAAATAAATCTTAAAAAATTAAAAAAAAAACTTAAAAAAAAGATAGCATGGGGAGCACCTGGATTGCATCTGACACTGTCTCTGATAGGGGATCAGAGGGACTGGGGGAATGTAACAGCCCAAAATTTCTTCTCTCATGGTGGCTTGACATGACTTCCTACTGTGGTAAAGCCCAGCCTGCTGGCATAGGCTGCAGTGCTACCATCCTGAAATCTGGCAGACCTTAGAACAGACTCTTAGGGTAGCCTCCTGGGACTACGTACCTGCAGTAGCAAAGCAAAGCTGCCTGGCTTGTACCAACTTTGAAAAAAAGGTTTTGGAAAAGCGGTAGGGATAGAGGTGGGCAGGTTGCTGATATAGAAGTCATCCCTCTCTACCTCCCATTACCTTGAAGCAGGAACTAATGGTGGATGGCCAGCGCACAGGGTCCTTGAGAATGAGGCTAACTAGTTGAAAGATGCTGGTGGTGTAGAAGGGAGGCGTGCCTACAGCCAGCTCATACAGGATGCAACCTACAGACCAGAGGTCTGCTGTATGGTCATATGGCCGCTCCTCCACCAGCTCTGGAGACATATAGAGAGGTGTGCCTTTGATAGACGTCAGCACCATGGTGTTGGTGCTCATAGCGCGGGCAAATCTGCAGAGGTGACAGGACGGACATACAATAAAAAAGGTCATCTCAACCTACTCACATCTGGAAAATTACACCTCGGGACAGGGGCTGATGAGATGGCTCCGAGGTAAAGGTATCTGCCTCATGCCCAATGACCTGAGTTCCACCTCTAGGACCCATGTGGTAGAAGGAGGGAACTGACTCCTACAATTTGTCCTCCCATACAGCACATGGGTTCCCACAGCTCCATATTACAATAAATAAGTAAATGTCATAAAAATATTTTTAAAAGGAAAATTAAGTTGGACAGTGGTACACAATTTTAATTTTAGCACTTGGGAGGCATAGGCAGGTGGATCTCTGGGTTAGTGGGCAGCCTGGTCTACATAGTGAATTCCATAATGAGGTCTAAAGAAAGAGAGAGAGAGAGAGAAAGAAAGAAAGAAAGAGAGAAAGAAAGAGAGAGAGAGAGAGAAGAGAGAGAGAGAGGGGGGGAGAGAGAGAGAGAGAGAGAGAGAGAGAGAAAAGAAAGAAAAAAAAAAGAAAAGAAAGAAAGAAAGAAAAAAGAAAGAAAGACAGAAAGAAAGAAAGAAAGAAAGAAAGAAAGAAAGAGAAAGAAAATTTAAAAAGAAAAGAAAAGAAAAAATTAAATCTGGCTATTTACTATGTGTTAGCTATGGGATAACCTGAACCAAAGGAGACACAAGTCCATTCGATAGGTTCCAAAGGCCCAGGCAGATCTCCAGTCTCCAGCTCTGGTTCTAACATGAGGCTTACGTGAGTGCAGTGGAGAGTCTAGGACCCCCTGAAGAAGCATAGACGGAAGCTCAGAAACCCTACCCAAAATCACAAAGTTTGATGCCACCACCCTTGGCGAGAAGAATGTTCTGAGGTTTCATGTCCCGGTGCAGGATGCGGTGGGAATGCAGGTAGTACAGGGCTGACACCAACTGGGCAGCGATGGCCTGAACCTAGGGGTCAGACAAGTGAGAGAAAGGTCAGAGGATGGAGCCAGCTGACAAGCCAAAGACTTCTGGAGCTGAGGCTGATTTGATTTTCTGTTTTTTCCTTCTCTTCTAGAACCTCACAGTTCTCTACGGCCTCCTTGGTTTTTGTTCTCCTTAATTCATCCTTTTCTCTGATCATTCACTTATTCAAGGAAAATCTATTGTATATCTCTCTTTTTGGCTGCATGACCATGACCGAGTTCTTCTGTGCTTTCCCAGAGTCACCATCTATAAGGCAAGAATATAGCACATACCGCCCAGGGCTAGTGTTGAGGTAATGGAGTCAAAGCGTGTAAAGCAATGCTCAAAATGGTGCCCAGCAGGAGGGAAATAATCTGCACATCAACTGTTTTAAACTAAGGAAACTTCCTTTTCTCAAGATACACAATCAACAAGGCAAACAAGCCAGGAAGATAACTATTTTTGTTTAGTTGGGTTTGGTTGAGTCTCGTAGATCCCAGGCTGGCCTTGAACTTGCTATGTAACTGAGGATGACCTTGCACTTCCCTAGCCTGTACCTCCCCAGAGCTGAGATGATATGTAGATGTGCTACCAAGGTCAGTTTTATGTGTACTGGGAATCCAATCCAGAGCTTAATGCATGCCAACCAAACACTCTACCAACTGAGCCACACGGACCCAGCTTAAGGTGAGTACTTACACACAGTGATGAGAGTCCTGGGGTTGCAGGGCACCTGTTTGTCAAGAGTATAAAGAAACCCCTAGAATGATTGTGGGGACACACCTCAACCAAATCCTGTCAGCCTCTTTGTCCTAATGGTGACTCCTGACCTAATGGTAAGCGTCTCTCACTGCTCTAAAGCTGGCCTTTCTTCCTTAAAACTATGACTGATAGCTACAACATTAATAATAGCTATTTATCATTTTAATGAATTAAACTATTAATCTTCAAATAGCCTTACAAGGTAGATATTATTATCTTTATTATCTTCATTTTACCAACGAGGAAACTAAACATGGGCTGGAGAGATGGCTCAGCAGTAAAGAGCACTGACTGCTCTTCCAGAGGTCCTGAGTTCAATTCCCAGCAACCACTTGGTGGCTCACAACTATCTGTAATGGGTTTTTATGCCCTCTTCTGGTGCGTCTGAAGACAGTGACAGTGTACTCATATATATAAAATAAATCTTTTTTAAAAGGAGAAAGAAAAGAAAAAGAAACTAAACACAAAGACATAAGAGTAATTTGCCCAAAGGGATCCAGCCTAACGATCTGAGTTCAATCCCTGGCACCCACATGGTAGAAGGAGAGAACTGGCTCTGACTCCCATAGGTTGTCCTCTTATGTGTACGCTCTAGTCTGCATGTATAGGCACATACCTCCCCCTCCCCCAGAAACACCACACACACACACACACACACACACACACACACACACACAAAATAAAATATAATAAAAAACATGTTTAAGAAGAATTGTCAGGGTCTGGAGAGATGGCTCAGTCGTTAAGAGCACTGGCAGCTCTTCGAGAGGTCCTGAGTTCAATTCCCAGTAACTACATGGTGGTTCACAACCACCTATAAGGATGATGCCGTCTTCTGGCCTGAGGCTATACATGCAGCAGAGTTCTCATACATTAATTTAAAAAAAAAAAAAGGATTGTCAGGGCTGAGAAGACTTTACTGGGCTCTACTGGTGAAATGCCCACTGCACAAGTGTGAGGTCTTGAGTTTGGGTTCTCAGCATCTATGTTAAAAAAGCTGGGCCTGGCATCTCACATCTACGGCCCTGATGTTTTGGGGAGGGGTAAAGATAAGCAGATCCCTAGAGCTTGCTGGCCAGCCAGTCCAGCCAATCATCAACAGTCTTCAGGCTCAATAAGAGATTGACTTTCAAGAAATTGAAAGCAACTGAAGAAGACAGCAACCCTAATTTCTGGACTCTACATGCATGCACACATATGAGCACATGCACCTACACATGTGTGCACATACACAAGCATGCCATCATACATACACTAAAAAGAGACAGACAGACAGACAGACAGACACACACACACACACACACACACACACACACACACAAATAGACTCTTGAGTTCTTCCCTAAGACAGAGATCCAAAGTGTGGGGGACATTTGAGCCAGGAAGCATACCTGGTCTTCAGGAAGTTTCCCATCATCTTCCAGAATCTGAAAGAGTTCTCCCTCAGCATAGTCTGTCACCACCACCACCTGTGAGGAGAAGGCAGCATGGTACTGACAGGACAGTCCTGCACTCTGTGATTGGGAAATAAATGCCTGGGGTCCTTGGACTTGGAGCAAGGCAACCCAACGAAACGTACCTCTTTGTCAGTCTCAAAGCTGTCAAGCATATGCACAATGTTGGGGTGCCACAGACCCCGCATGATCTCAATCTCTCGCTGCAGATTCCTCAGCTCTTTCTCTGAGCGCCCCAGTTTGGGGATGAACTTCAAGGCCACCACCTGTCAGTTGGTAAAGCGAAGAGTCAAGGCCTAATCACACCATCAAGAAGTGCAGCGAGACTCTCGTAGCAGCTGAGCTGCCTGAGACACATTCTCCATTCTGTCAGGCTGCCTCGAAGCAGCGCTGTAAGTGTGAGGTATCCGGCTTGCATGAGCTACCACACAGGCTGGGGGTGGGCTTTGGCGTTACGGCTGTCTGTCAGTCATTTCTGCTCCTGTAAGTAAACCCTTACTTATACTTGTTTAAGTAACCCCAATAAAACTCACTTGTGCCCCCCCCATGTGTATGCATGTGTGTGTGTGTGTACCAGTATTTCAAGACTTTTTTATCTTAGAGCTCCATGATTCAAGACTTTACAGTTCTTGACCAACTCTTAGTACAAATGTGAACACCTCCTTGCCTCCCACCTCAACTTTCCCCAGGGTACTATGGATTTACTCAGGTTTTGCCAACCCCTCACCAGGGGGAAACAGTTACTGGCACATAGATGCCTTTGATGGGACTCTGGGAGAGGTTTTCTGACCTAAGCAAAGGATTCAAGGTAAGATTTGGGGAAAGGAGAAGGAAAATGTAAAGATGGAAGATCAGATTTCCAGGGGTTATCTTTTCTTAGGTAAATACAAAGGACAGTGATCATTTTTGTCGTTCAGTAGGTGTCAGGGATTATAAGTGATTAAGTGTGAAATACATTTAATCCTCAGACCCTTTCAACCTTCCCCCATCGTACAGGGAAACTAAAGCATGGGGTTGTTAGGTAGTTTGTCCCTAGTTCTAAGGCTGGGATCTGACTCCAAGAAATCCAATTTCTGAGCCAATATACCCTAGGGAGTATGCAACCCTTCTGTCCCAAGGTTTTACTGGACAAGTGAGCCACCAAATCCCACTTAAAAGATATCCTTAGTCACTACCTGAGCACTGTATTTTTTTCGGCCCTTATACACTCTCCCAAAAGAACCTTCTCCAATCATCTCCAAAACGTGGTACTTTTCCATGGCAAGGGTTTCAGGGTCTCTCAGAAGGTAGAAAGAAGACGGTGACGAAGAGCTAAAGATCCAGGGATGGCTCCACGCATCTGGGAGGCCTGGCTCAGAACATGGGAGAAAGATACACGTTGTCTACCTTGCTTTTCCCCGGTTTTCACAATAACCAGGGCCTCAAAAACATGACCAGGATGGAAAGATGATTAGGTCTTAGAGTGTCTCGCCTCCCCACCCAGGCTAGGTGCCCAGAGCACACCGATGTCCCCTTTCCCCTCTCCACCAGCGATGCTCACAAGCTCCTTCCATACTTTCCCAAGTTCCTGACCCCCTCAGCTTGCCCAGCACCGCCACTCTGGTCCCGAGCCGAGGTCCACTAACTTGCCCCCAGCCTAGACGCTCCAAGCTCCCGAGCGGAGGGCTGGCGGCCCCCGGGGCCTCTAGCTGGGTCCCTCCCGGCTGCCTGCGTTACTTTTCTCCATTCCTCGTTGCTGCTGTCCTTAGTTTCCCACACTCTTACCAGTTTTACTCCCTGGAACTGGTCAGAAATTTAAAGGACAAAGCTCTCAGAGGTGTGTGACAGATGCGAACCGCCCATTAGCACTTTCTAGGGCACTTCTGTCGCTTGGCTAGCAGGCCCCACAAAGGATCTAGAGTCTTCAGTTGCCTAGAAACGGCACCAGCTTTCTTTTACCCCGCCCCGCCCTAGTTTTCCGCCTCTAACTTCCCAAAAGGTGTTTCCGGTTCCGGCCAAGAGCCGGAGAAGACATGGCGGCGTCTGCGTCGACAGCTGCTGGGGAAGAGGACTGGTAACTTTGGGTCATAGGTTTTGGCTGACTGCCTGGATCTGGTGCTGGGAACTAGCAACAGCTTCGCACCGCCCGAACCACGGGCATTAAGGGTGGATCAAGGGGCGAGGGATGGAAGAGACCCTGACATCCTTTCGTAGGCGAGCTACTGGACCGGGAACGGAGGGAGGAGGGACGCTGATCTGAGAAGGCACTGGGTCTACGGCGGCCTGGCCAGCTGGGCCCACACCTTATCGATCCCATTGCCCCTCCTGCGGGCCTACCCCTCCCCACTTCTCCCTGATGTGATTTTTCTGGGCCCTGGAGGATGGCTGCTCATCACACCTCCCGCCTCTCAGAACGGACGCCCTCCTCCTGCCCCTAGAATCCTGCCCCTTGGACCAGTCCATTTCTGCCTACGCATTTCTCAATCTTCCCATATCCCCGACAGCACTAATAACTATTGTCAGAAAAGCCTTACTCTCCTCATAAGCCCTCCTACTCTCTCAAGTATTCTCAATAAGAAACCAAAAGCCCTTAAGGACTTTGGGTTTTAGACATAAGATAAAAATGTGCTCACTTCATATTTAATTAGCTTGATGTGATGCTGACCAAACCAGCTAGCTCCTGCGAGTCAGTGTCTATTAAAAAAAAAAAGGTGGGTGTGGCATTACCTCATAGAGTAGTTGGGAAGATGGATCGCCATGGATTTGTAATAATATGCATAAGCCTGCTTTTCATTAATTGCTGACGTATAAGACCTCAAGAAACTAGGTAACAAAAAGGACATCTGTCTGAGTTAAGGCCTTATACTGTTAGTATTAGGACAGCCTACTGCGAACCCCCATCCCCATCCCCACCTCCACCCCCACCTGTAACCTATGACCTTATTTACTCCCAGTCTGTATCTTAAATCCAAGGCTCAGGTAACCTAAGGTGGGCAAAGTACTGAAGGAAGTCTTTTTTTTTTTAATTTGTTTTTTGGGTTTTGGGGGGGGGGTTGTTTTTTTTTTTTTTTTGAGACAGGGTTTCTCTGTGTAGCCCTGGCTGTCCTGGAACTCACTCTGTAGACCAGGCTGGCCTTGAACTCAGAAATCCGCCTGCCTCTGCCTCCCAGAGTGCTAGGATTACAGGTGTGCACCACCACCGCCCGGCTCTGAAGGAAGTCTTAACTGAGGCTGCACCTCGGTGTTATGTTGGTTTAGGAAGCCCAGCCAGCCTAGTGCTTTTCAGTGTTGGGACTTCTAAGATTCTGAAGGAACACCTGAGCCATGATAGAGAAGCATTGTTGTTGTTATTATTATTAAAATAATAAGCTTTATATTTTAAGGATTCTGCCTAAGGCTTAAGAAGAATGCTAATAATAAGCATCACTGATAGAAGTGATACTGGGGTGTGCTCTCTCAATGGAGAGGAAATGTATAAGAAAGCAGATTCAGGTTTCATATCAGCTGCATAGGACTGTGGGCAATCACTCTTCTTTGATGTCCTTACAAATGTTTTTTCTATGTTCAAATGTGAGCCCTCTGATTTATATCAGGACCATGAATCCTGTCTTAGACATGATGATCAGGATTAACTAGACATCCGGGGTTATGTGTTACTCAGAGTCCTCAGACTGCCCTTCTCTGTTTCCTTTTAAGGGGGGGGGGGTCCCTTAGACTAGATACTATGTCTCAGACATTTGTGCACTTTATATAAAGATAAATAAATCATTTATCTCTCTCATAGTAGCCCTAGTGAGCATGCTCTATTTCACTAGGTGGTAAACAGTGTAACTCAGGCTTCTAAAAATAAGTAACCTGACCACATAGCTTGGTAAGTAGTTTCTGCACTACTGTTAGCTACAAGGCCTGTGACTCTTCTAATGCAATATAGCTTTTATATTGCCTAGACCTGTTGAACCTGATCTGTCCTTTGAGGATGCTTAAACTGACTGGTGCTGACAAAGTTATTGTCAGTACCCAGAACACAGGGATCTGTGCTAAACAGTAGTATAGGAAGGCAGGAGTCGTATGGATAACCTTGTTAATAATGAATGCATGTCATATATGTAGGTCAGATGGAAACCCACTAAAGGATAACTTAAGCTATAGAAATTTAAGCAGGGAGCCAGGTTCTGGCTCCAATTGGTCCCATTCCTCCTGGGTTAAGGTTTGGCTTGGTTAGTTTTAACTCTTTGGGAATGTATTTTCTCCAGTTGGCAGTGTGATCTCTAAAAATTTAATCCCTATGCTTTCTACCTGGCCAGTTGACAACTTGAAGAAACATTTCCCAATTTTAAAGAATAATTTGGCCAGAGAATGTATTCTAGGAGGTATTTTTAGGAGTCAGTCTTCATCAGCCTTGGCAGCTTCAGCAGGGAGAGCTGCAGTGGTGACTCAGTTTCCCCCTTACTCTCCAGGGTCCTTCCCTCTGAAGTTGAAGTATTAGAGTCTATCTATCTGGATGAGCTACAGGTGATGAAAGGGACCGGCAGGTAGGTATTCAGCCAGGGGCGGGCAGGGGTCTCAGTCGTAAGAGAATTCTGCACAGAATCTGGACTTAGGATACCATGAGCCTCCCCTTGCGGAGGTGAGGTTTGTCTACCATTCCTTTAATCCTCCCTCCCAGCCCCCCTCAGAGAAGCAATTCCAATGTGCATTCCTCTGCCTGCTTTACTGTCTCACACCCTCCTCCCTAGCTTTCAAGCCCCTGCCCAGTCACATCCTGCGTCTTCACTTCATCCACCTGCAGATCACCTTGGGAGATCTTTATCACTCTGCACCCTGCCACCGCAGAGGTCCAAGATTCGCAGTTTGTGTGCTTTACTCTGGTTCTTCGGATCCCAGTACAGGTGAGGCTTGTGCACAGCAGTAGAGGGAGGGAAGGGAGAGTCTCTGAGTGCATCACTTGAATGACAGATCGGTTGCTTCTCTGCATTAGTATCCCCATGAGGTGCCACAGATCTCCATCCGCAACCCTCGAGGACTTTCAGATGAGCAGATCCACAAGTAAGTAGTCGTGGATCTAGTTGGAGCAGGGACAATTCAAAATTCAGCTCTGCCTGCGGACGGAACAGGGGTTGCTTTAATATTGACTGCTCGGTTTTTCCCCAGGATCTCACAGGCCCTGGGCCATGTGGCCAAGGAAGGACTAGGCACCGCCATGCTCTATGAACTCATTGAGGTAAAGTGTGATGCCTGGTAGTGGCCTTCCTTTCAGACAACATTATATCTGTAGCTAGTGCATTTAGTTTTTGTTTGCATAAGACCGAAATTAGTTTAGAAAGGTAATTCCCATGTCTCAGAAAAAAATGTAGTTGAGTAGCGCCCCCTGGGGTTGTCAGCAGCTTGAGAAAGTCCTTCTCCTCTTTGAATTTGTTGTGGGGGTTTTTGTTGTTCATTTGTTTTATTCTATTTATTTACTTAGTTGTTCTTTCTTTTCTTTCTCTTTTTGTTGTTTATTTGTTTAGTTTTGGTTTTAGACAGGGTTTCTATTGCTGTGATAAAAACACCATGATCGCCCGGTGGTGGCGCACGCCTGTAATCCCAGCACTCTGGGAGGCAGAGGCGGATTTCTGAGTTCGAGGCCAGCCTGGTCTACAGAGTGAGTTCCAGGACAGCCAGGGCTATACAGAGAAACCCTGTCTCGAAAAAACCAAATCCAAAAAAAGAAAAAGAAAAAAAAACCCACCATTATCAAAAGTATCTTAAAAGGAATGATTTATTTGGTGTTTTTTGTTTGTTTGTTTGTTTTGTTTTGTTTTTTCGAGACAGGGTTTCTCTGTGCAGCCCTGGCTGTCCTGGAACTTACTCTGTAGACCAAGCTGGCCTCAAACTCAGAAATCCACTTGCTTCTACCTCCCAGAGTGCTGGGATTACAGGCGTGCACCACCACTGACCAAAAGGAATTATTTAAATTCCTAAATTACTTAGAAAGTATTTATGTCATCCTTCCAAGAACAGTGCATGACTGAGGGGAGTGAGAGCAGTACCTTAAAGCAGGAACCCGGAGGCAGGAGGAAGCCATGAAGGCTGCTACTTACTGGCTTGATCCTTCTGATTTGCACAACCTGTTTTCTTAAAGCTCCCAGGACCACCAACCCAAGGGATGGCCCACCCACAGTGGGCTGAGCCCTTCTCCCTCAGTCATTAATTAAGAAAATGCCTTCCATTTTGCTAAACATTTGCCATAGGCAATGGCTTGCCTACAGGCCATTTTTATGGAGGTATTTTCTCAGTTTTGGTTCTCAGATGATTCGAGACAGGGTTTTACCATGTAGTCCTGCTGGCCTGAAAGAGTCATCTGCCTCTGCCTCCCACCTGCTGGGATTAAGGATGTATGTCCCCCTGGACCCTGCGTTTTCTCTGCTTCAATTTCAGCATTTTCTTTTTTTTTCTATACTGTGGTTCAAGCCTAAGACTTACAAATATTAGGCAAGTGCTCTACTACTGAGTTATATCTGTAACGTTTTTTAAAACTTTTTAATTCTGAGAATGAGTCACAAAGTGGTCAAGCAGGCCTCAAATTTGTGACATCCTGTCCCTGTCTCCCAGGTAGTTGGTATTACAAGCCAAGCCATAGTGGTGCACACTTGTGCTCCTAGCACTTGGGAGGTGGAAGCAAGAGAATCCATAAGTTCAAAGCACCTTTAGCTACACAGCAAGTTCAAGGATTGCTTGGGCTATATCAGACTCTATCTTTAGAAAAGAGAAAGAAAATTGTATATATATTTTTTCAAAGATTTATTTATTATATGTGACTACACTGTAGCTGTCTTCAGACACCAGAAGAGGGCGTCAGATCCCATTACAGATGGTTGTGAGCCACCATGTGGTTGCTGGGATTTGAACTCAGGATCTTTGACAGAGCAGTCAGTGCTCTTAACAGCTGAGCCATCTCTCCAGCCCTTGTATATTCTTTTTTGTTAACAACTCACGTGACACAAAGGCAGAGTAACAAAATACGTAGCTAAGTTTTCTTGTTTGAGGTTAAAAACACACAAGCAAGGTCACCCTGTTTCCTACTTAGGGTTCATTAGGGAAAATATTCAGAGAACAGTGAGGACAGGCAGTGGAGTTAGAGATCGGGCGTATAGGGCACTGTAGCCTCCCTAGGTCAGAGCCCAGTGCAGCTTCTGAAATTCCAGTGTTAGCTATGCAAGTGCATGCTTCATAGAGCAACTTGATGCTTTTGATTGCTGACCATTTGGGTTGTCTGTTTGAACAAATGCATTGCCCCATGGGGGAATTTTACTTGAAGAAAGTTAAGAAAGGCCTCTGAGGCCCAGCTCAGTGGTGTGTGCAAATCTGAAGGAAAAGGATCTCTTGAGTCCAAGAACTTGGGCCAAGGCAACAAAGCATGACTCCTGGTTCAAACAAAACCAAAAGAGGCATCTCAAAAATGAAAATGAGGTGTGTTTGTTTAGTTTTGTTTTGTACTTTTAAGACCGTCTCACTGTGTAGCCCAAGCTGGCCTCAAACTCAAAGCAGTCCTCTTCCCTCAGCTTCCCAGATGTTGGGGCTGAAGCTACCATGCCATGTGTCAGTGACAATGAGTTTTGGGTATTTTTTCTCTCCATGGTAATAATTTTATCTCTAAGTATATTAAATGTGACTTATCAAGAGAAGTAATTGACTTAGATTTTGAAACCAGGAAGGCCAAGTGAGGAGGTGCGGAGAGGGATCCTTGCAAGGCAAACATTACCAGGATAGGAATGTATAAACAATAGGTAAAAAAAATTAGGCTCGGTGATATCCATCACATCCAGCCAGCTAGTCCTGGAAGAAGTGGCATGTGTCCCCGGTCTCCTGCCTCCTGTCACAGCAACATCTTCTCTCCTTTCAGAAAGGGAAGGAGATTCTCACAGATAACAACATTCCCCATGGTCAGTGTGTCATCTGCCTGTACGGCTTCCAGGTGGGTTTTTGGGGATCTGGGATGCGGTTGAGCAGACAGGAAGGGCTAGTGAGTGGACACTAATGCGGGCCGTGTGTCTGTCTTCCTACAGGAAAAGGAGGCCTTTACCAAAACACCGTGTTACCACTACTTTCACTGCCATTGCCTCGCCAGGTACATCCAGCACATGGAACAAGAGCTGGACACCCAGGAGCAGGAGCAGGAGCGACAGCATGCTGTCGCCAAGCAGGTAGACATCGCCAGACCCTCTGTCGCGCCTGGTCCCCGTGACTTTCATCTCCGTCTCCATCCCTCCACTCCGGCGGCCTTTCATCTTTTTAGTTGTAGATACCTTTGAGATTAATTCTTATCCCTGTCCAGAAAGGCATCCTTGTATGCTGACGTGGCATGTGGCGCTGCAGCCTTTCCACCATCTCCTGAGGCAGCCCTTCCCTCTGTCCCACCTCACTGCTGAGCAGCTAACACTTGTGCCCTCTGATCCCAACCCTCTAAAGACTGGGCTGGCCAACAGGGATCAGGATGTGATTTCTCCTCTTGTTCTAGAAGGCAGTCGGTGTGCAGTGTCCTGTGTGCAGGGAGCCCCTTGTGTATGATCTCGCCTCGCTGAAAGCAGCCCCTGAACCCCAACAACCCATGGTAAGGGACTTCCTTTTGCTCTAGGTCAGGCATTCTCTAAGGAGAGAGAAATGCCATCTTGTCTCTGCTGAATTCTCTGGAGTTTGGTTTGACTTGCTTAAGACTATTCTGCAAAGCCACAGCCCACCCCCCCACTCCCCCCACCCCCACCCTGAGCCTAAGGCGTCAGAAGCCCAACTCTGAAGAACAAAACCAAGAACTCAATATTGGGGATGTGGCTCATTTGGTGGTGCACTTGCCTAACACACATAAAGCCCTAGGTTTGATCCCTAGCACTGCATTAAAAACCCTGGTATGGTGGTACACTCACATAATCATGGCACTCAGGAAGGATAAGCAATTTCAGGTCATACTTGGCCATGTGGTGAGTTTGAGCCCATTCTGGGCTATATGAAACTCTTGTCTAAAACAAAACAAAAAACTAGGAACCTTGTACAGTTCGCTACGACTATCCTAGAAGAGTTAGATGACTATCCAAGTCATCTGTCTGCTTTCTCATTTTGTTTCTTTTTCTCCTGCCATTCTGCTTCCTTTCCTCCAAGGAACTATACCAACCCAGTGCAGAGAGCTTGCGCCAACAGGAAGAGCTCAAACGGCTGTATCAGAGGCAGCAGGAAAAGGGTGGCATCATCGACCTTGAGGCTGAACGGAACCGATATTTCATTAGCCTTCAGCAGGTGAGGAAAGGGACGGAAGGGTTCCCCTTCGGGCTTCAATGCCTCCAGCATTCTTACGGATGCCGTGGCCCTAGGTGTGCTTCCGTCTACTATCGAGGTTGTAGGTTGACAGTGGTGGCTGATAGTGGATGGGGGGAACCCCGTGATAGTGGGGGGGGACCCCGTGATGCATCACCTCTGCCTCTCCTCTCTCCAGCCTCCTGCTGCTCTTGAACCTGAGTCAGTTGTAGATGTCTCCAGAGGACCCCAGCCACCCAATGCCCTTTCTGTAGAGCAATCTACTTCCCTAGCTGCCCAATCAACTCTGCCAACTCCTTTACCCATGGCTACCCAGTATGTGTATGAGAAGACTTCGGGGGCTGGGCCAAATCAACAGAGGCCGGGTGAGGCCCAGAAATCTGTGCTAGATCCTCCACGACCTGGTCGTGGCTCCTGGAGACAGTATGATCGGAGGCACCCAAAAGGAGGGGAATGCTGCGCCCCAAAGGGTACCAGTGAAATCCACGAACTGCCACCTCCTGAGAAGCCTCTCAAGGAGACTGTGGACTTAAAGGCAGAACCCCGTAACAAAGGGCTCACAGGCCATCCTCAGGAGAAGGGGCCTGGTAGCTGGCAGGGCCCCTCAGCTCGCAGGACTCGGGACTGTGCTCGCTGGGAACGCTCCAAAAACCGTACACCGGGTTCTTCCTATCCCCACCTACCTCGGGGCCAGGGAGCATACCGGTCTGGTACTCGCAGGGAGCCCCTGGGCTTGGAATCTGAGGAAGGTTCCTAGCAGTACTGTTGGGGGACAGGGAATTGGGGTGGGAGGGAGGCAATAAAGAAATATGACCTTTGCTCAACAGCATCTAGCTTATGTTGTATGACTCTTTATGGTAAAGGGCTGCCACCTTTCTCTTAAGTCTGTTCACCAAAGGCACTAGGGTAAAAAGGGTTTTCCCTGCCAGCACGGTCAGTTCTGAGGAGGTTGACATTTGTGCAGAATGCTTAGAAAGTACCATAGCGTTATCACTCTGTCCATACTCACATTTGCACACATGCATTGTTCAGCTGACTGGTTGTTTTGAGATAAACAAGGTACCGTGTAGCACAGACTAGCCACAAGCTTTATCTAGCTGAAGAACTCCAGGTCTTTCACCTCTGCCTCCTGACTGCTCGGACTCCAGCCCTAGCATTGCTGTCAGGGCCAGTTTGTGCGTGCTAGTCAAGCATTCTACCAACTAAGCCGCATCCCAAGCCTTCTGTTGTTTTAAGGGGGAAAAGGCCCAGTCATGGTGTTCAGGTTGGTCTTAGGATTCTTTCTCTAGAATTATTGAGTACACTGTAGCTGTCTTCAGACACATCAGAAGAGGGCATCAGATCCCATTACAGATGGTCGTGAGCCACCATATGGTTGCTAGGAACTGAACTCAGGACCTCTGAAAGAGCAGTCAGTGCTCTTAACCACTGAGCCATCTCTCCAGCCCTGATCTTAAGATTTTTTAACACTCTTGCTACCTTAGCTTCCTATGTTTTAGAATTAAAACTGTGTACCACTTGCATGCCTTTAATCCGAGCACTCAGGAAAGAGAAGCAGGCAGATCTTCAGTCTGGTTTATAGAGCAAGTTCCAGGACAGCGAGGGCTATACAGAGAACCCCATCTCAAAAACAAAACAAATAAACTAATGAGGGGAGGGGGAAGTGTGTCCACAACACCAGGCAACAGTGTATCTTACTTGGGGGCCTTTCCTCACTGCATGTTTTTCCCATTAACACTCATTCCCATCCCCTCGCTCAGGCTGTGGCCCTGTCACTTGTAGATGTAGATCTTGTAGGCACCTGCTAAGGCAACTCCTCTTTTATTCTCAAGTACAAACACAGCAATGGAGGGAGGAGAGTCACAAACTGGACTAGTGTGACAGTTGCTTATGGAGTTTCTGAGAGCAGATCATGGCCTGGTGGGTCACCTCAGGGATTCAACATTCTGAACAGCCCCGATGGGGTCATTTTTATACAGCATGAAGTAGCCTTGCACCTGGGCAGGACTAATCTGGGATGTAGCTTTAAGGACATGTTCAGCAAAGTTCTCAGCCAAAGAAGGTGCTTGCCCTGGATAGAACCTCTGGAACATCTGGGTCAGCTGCCAGTGTGAGCAGTAGCCCACATACTCCTTCAGATCTACTCGCCCAGGACGTATCAGGGCAGGATCCAGCCTAAGAGGAAAAGCAGAGTCACAGCCAGCAGTCCTGCTAGCTCCCGAGAGCCTCCTCTACCCCCAGCTCTCCCAGGGCGGACGAGTGGAGCTTTGCCTTCCTGTCTCACCTGTCAATGTAGTTGGTGGTCATGAACACAATTCGTGCCTCGGTGGAGGCTACACCATCCAAAGCATTAAGCAGTCCACTGAAGGTGAGACGACCTAGTCCTTGGTACTTTATAGGGTCTAGAGGATGACAGGAATGTGAGAGGTCATGACTCAGTTAAAATCGTGCCCTAAATCCCCCCTCAGCTCCCTATTTATCAGGGCCTCTTATTGCTGACTCGGGTCTCTGAAAATGTTCCTCATTTACTTCCGACCCCCAGAGTCTCAAATAACTACTTCCCTCGGTCAGGAAAATAGTTCTGTGGTTAAAACAAACAAACAGTTACAGAAGCCTCAAGACCCAAGTTTGATCTCAGAATCCAAGTAAAAAGCTGGATGCAGTGGCTTCCAGTGGCACATACCTAACTAAATATTAAGGCATGTTGAAGGCAGAGACAGGAGGATAGCAACAAGAGACAAAGGAAGCAAGGTGAGAACTGACTTGGCGACGTTCTCTGACCCCCACATGCATGTGCCTGCACACACATGCACACTAAACTAAAAACTAAAGACGCCCCATCCCCAGCTCACTCACTCTCCACGGCCAAGTCTCTACTGAGAAAAGCAGCATCCACATCTTCCAGGAGCACCAAGCTCTGCTGTGGTGCTACGCTCAGTAGATGGTTGAGCCGGTCATCTGAGAGGCTAGAGTCTGTGAGGCTGAGCAGGCAGATGCTGTGTTCCAGTTCTCCAGCCAGGGCTGTTCTGTGGACAGTGACATGGAAGGAGGTCCTATGCAACCTGAAGACTTTGGGACTCGTAGGAGGTAGGCTGCAAAGGCCTATGTTTCCTATACCACCCACTTGATGTATACCTATGGATCTCAGGTTTACCCTAATTCTTGGTTCCCAGATTCATTTCTCTTTTAATGCTTTCAGCCCAGTTTTTCTGCAAAGGCTGTTTCTCAGAGTTAAGAGAATTTGACTACTCACATAAAACTGCTCTTGCCACAACCAGGGGGCCCATACAGAAGGTAGCCACGTCTGTAGGGAATGCCTAGGGATATAACCAGGATAAACAAGACCTAAGGTGAATCATGCACTCCGGCCCAGGTGTCCACATTTACCCTCAGCTCCGTTCCCTGTTAGTGGTCCTAGAGTCAGAAAAAGATATCCTCATAGACAAGCTTTCTTTCCCTTTCACCTGAGCTAGAATTTTCTGTAACTTCACTTAGCTACAGACTCGCCTAGATTTCAGCTGCTGCTTACCTCTGTCAATGTACCACTTGGGGTTGTCAATAAATTCCCGGATATCTTTGACAATTCGGTCAGCCAGACCCCGCTGTAGGACTACAGAATCTAGTGGCCGGCGTCGGCGTGGATAACCGAAGGTGCGCCATTCAGAACCCACAGCTGTGTACATCACAGTCTTCCCTTCCTCCTGCTGCAGGGCCAGTGCTCGAGCTGGGAGCGAGGGAGTGAGACAGTAAGTCTCTTGATGACAGCTGATGCTTCAGTTAGGTAGAGCTCTGAATTGGTCCCTTATCCCAGGACGTGGACCCTTGTCCCCCACTCCAAGCAGCAGATGCTCAACACCCCCATTCCTGATAGCCTGCCTGTCCCATCTCATACCTTCCTCCAGAATGTTGAAGAAAACCTTTCGGTCAGTGCCCAGGGCTGTGAAGGTGACAGATTCCCAAGGAGTCCCCGTTTGCAAGTCTACCATCTGCATGTCTCGGTTTCGTTCTACCCGGATCCATTTTCCCTGATACCTGAATAAAATTGTCAAAGTGACCCATTTTCCTCCATTGATCGACCCTCTCCTCAGAGCCCTTTCTAGCTTCCAATCTTACCAAATGAAGTGGTTTCCAGGGCTGGGGATAAATTCAAACTTGGTGGAGATCCGGCCACTTTCGTGCTGAAGGTATGAGGTTTCAACACTGAGGTGCTGAGTGCGGGTGCTGTGTCGGGTGAGCCAGCTAAGCAACCAGGCATAGCTTCTGTCTCTAGCAGGGACTTCCAGTGTGATCATGTAATGGCGCCGGAATGCTACTAGACCCAACTGGGCTCCTTTCCGGGCCACAGCCAGAGCTGTACCCACACCTACCAGCCCAAATCCAGCCCCAAAGTAGGGATTGTCTTTGAGGGCCAGAACAAAGTCTGTAAATGGCATCTTGAAAGGAAAAAACACAGATGCTTACAGGCTCTGGGGCACTGTCAAAACCTAGGTATGGAGAGCAGCAGAACTGGAAGAAAACATAAGACTAGTTTAGAAATTAGACCAATCAATCCACTCCTTCCCACAGAAGCAAGATGGACAGGTCAGCAAGACTGTGTCAGTGTCCTTTTGTGGAGTAGGAATGGTGTTGGAATGCCAGGGCAAACACCCCAGGTACTTCAATCCTTAATCTTCAGATAGACCTTTTGCCAGAATACCATTTTGGAGAGTTTCTAGACTCCAAAAAGCAATATAACCAGCTCCACACCAGAATCCTGGAAAGGCAAGACTTTGGTCCCTGGCAAGAGCTGAGACAGAAGGGTCCCCCACTGAATGGAATCAGCTACGGGTGATTTTTCCATTGATCTGTCAATCACCACACGCCTTACCATCAGAAATGCATTTCAAATATTCTCTCCCTTATACCCCGTTCCTAATGTCCTGTACAGACTTTTATTACTTCTCACCTAAACTATTTCATGCAAGTTATTTTGGTTCTAGAGGAGATATTTGAATGGACCTTCATCATCCAAACCCACCAAACCCCACCCAACCCACTTCGGTGCCTGCATCATCCAAACCCACCAAACCCCACCCAACCCACTTCAATTCTGTCACTTGTTACTCCAGCACCCTCCGTGGCTTGCTCCCATTGGATTCAAGTACCACAGCCTCAAGGATGTCCACATCAGAATACCTACTTTTACTGTAAAATCACTACCTACCTCTGGCTCACTCAGTTCTGTTGGTACCGAATGACCCCTTTATTCCAGGCATTCTTTTTAACTGAGGTCTTATAGGCTACTTCTTCCACGGAGCCTTTTTCAAATTCAACCCAATGTGACTAAGCTTAACCAAGACAATGCCCAAGGGGACAAAAAGGCAGATTATTTCCAGCACACCTCTCCTGCAACACTCCTCCACCGCCACTTTGTCCTCCGCCTGGCACGCCGGGCCACCGGTGAATTGACAGCCGTGACCTCCGCTAAGGCTCGGAGCTGAGATCCAGAATTCCAAAGCACCTTTGCATGGAGAGCCTCTGACGAAGATCTCCTGGCCCCCGGCTCCGGACCCTGACACACAGCAGCTGACTCCGGGACACACTATACAACCCAGCTCGCGCTTCCAGGAACGTGGTCGGGAGAAACCTGTCACTCCGCCCCCTTAGCTCCATGACTCTCTGGCCCTCAGACTCGATGGTTTCACCAGGCCTCCTCGGAGGTAGCGCCGCTAGGCCCGCCCTGAGTGCTGCATCTACTTCCTGCCACACCCACCACGAAGTCCTTGCCACTCTTCCCTGCAATTCTCGATGGTTCCGCTTTGGGCTTCAGAGCTGGGGTACTCAAGGACATAGATGGGGGGGAAACCATAGAGTAGCACGAGCCTCGAAGAAAGACAGAGTGACCGCCACACGTCAGATTCCCAGAGGCGCCTGGGCCGGGGGCGGCCGCATCTTAGGCCTCTGAATCGTCGCTCCAGTCCCAGTCGGACCATAGAGATGCAGCTCCCGCCAGTCCTAGGGTAGAAGGTGAGAGAGCGGCTGTCGGCGGGAACCAAGGGAAGTGCGGGCGCTGTGAGCTGGAGGTAAAAGTTTCTCTAGCCCCAGCTTGAGTGGGCCTGGGAGGTGGGAAACCGTGGGAAGAGGTGCAGAGGGGAGCGCGCCGGTGAGAGGGGCTCGGGCGCATCTCTGCTGCACTCGGGCGCCTCAGTCGCGTCACAGCTCCGGGCCCCGCCCGGGTACCCGCTGCCTCTCCTCAGGACCGTAATCGTGACGATGCATCATCCCAAGCCTTGCAGGTTCCAAAACGCCTTCCTTCTCCGCTCTGTCTCGTGACTTGGCTGTCGCCCCACGGTGTAGAAGCTGTCGCCGCCTCCACTTTACAGATAGGAAAGCTGAGACCCAGAGAAGCGAGGCAAGTGCATCTGCTCGAGGCCACACGGTGAGTCAAAGCCCAGAGGCGCGTGGGAACTGAGGTGCCAACTCGGGGTTGCCTTGTTCCCCAGGCTTCCGCGGCCCTCGGATCTCCGGTCGCAAAGAAAGCACGTTACTTCTCTCTGGCTCACTGCTGCCTCCGCCGCATTTTCCTGGGGCCGTGTGATGGACTGGAAGACAGGCTAGAGCAGCAATAATCAGTAGTCCGTGGAGGCTGTAATTTCCAAAAAGCCTCGCTGACCAAGGACGTGCGCTTCCTGCCACCTTCTTGAATTCCTGTCTGTTCTTGCTGGTTTTGGGTTTTGGGTTTTGATTTTTTTTTAAATATTTGTTTATTTTATGTATATGAGTGCACAGTTGCTTTTTTCAGACACATGAGAAAAGAGCATCTAATCCTGTTAACAGATGGTTGCGAGCCACCATGTGGGGTCGCTGGCAATTGAACCCAGGACATTTGGAAGAGCAGTCAGTGCTCTTCTTAATCACTGAGCCGTCTCTCCAGCCCTCTTGCTGGTTTTGAGTGGAGGGATTCTGTAGAATAAGGAATAGCCACTCTCACCTGGCTCTTATTCAGTGACCCAGTTTTGTTTGAAACAGGGCCTCACTGTTTAGCTCTGTCCTGGAACTCAACCATGTAGACCAGGCTGGCCTCAAACTCACAGATACCTGCCTGCCTCTGCCTCCTGCATCCTGGGAATTTAAAAGATTGTCTCATGTATTTCAGTGTTTAACAGGGCACACAGTTTAATTCGTTTGCCTGTCAGTTGTGTTCCCACTGGAGGCTTTAGTAAGTTAGTGAATTGGAAATGTACCTTTTATTTGAGGAACCACTGACTCGATACCTTGGTTTAAAATATCTGGGTTTACTGCAACTTAGCTGATCCACTAGAATTTTCATTTTGTCTAACTTACCTAGCTTGTTGATGCTTAGTGTTTGTTCATTGAAGTGAAAAAGGTCAATACACTACTCAAAGCTACACACACACATACACACACACACACACATACACACCCATGTCTAGGAAAGGAGATGGATAGGGAAACAACAGTGCAGTGTGGTTTCTGACAACTACACACAAAGGCTGTCGGGCCCCAGAAGAGAGAAAATTAAGAATGTTAGGATGCATTCATAGCAGAAATGATGTTTATTTTCTTAAGGACTATCTGATTTGCTAGACAAGAGATTTTGAGGGGTTGAATTGGGGGGGGGGCAAGAAAGTAGAAGGGTCTGTAAGCAAAAAAATGCAGTGAGTTAGAGAATGGCAGATCATCTGCTGAGGGCCGAGTAGGAGGGGTTGTGTGCAGAGGCAGGTCAGTGAGGATCATAAGGGAAGGAATAGTGTTAATATCTATACTGAGGAATAACGAGTAAGAGAAAGAGCCTTTGACCCCACTCAGTTTTGTTACCAGGGTCACGGCAAGAAACAGAACCTGTAATCTTTAATGTCAGCCTCAGCTTGTTGGTTCTCTAATACTGACTTTAATCTCATATTTTTGTGGTGAATATTGTTTTGAAAACATTTAGAATAATAAAGTGTGGCATGTTGCTATAGAAGGAAATGCTTAAATGTGTGGACCAACTTAAGAGGAATTAAGAGTTCTAACTGTGTGTGTATGTATGTGTGTGTGTGTATGAATGTATACATGTATATATACATATATATAGCTTTTTTTTCCTGGTTTGTCAGCATTTAGGAGGCCACAGCACACAAATCAGTGATAATGACAGACCCTGTGTTGGCATCCCAGCTGGCTAACGGCACTGGGGAGATGGATGGACTGTGCTCTGAACTATTGTTGATTCCCCCACCTCTCTCAAACCATGGAATCCTGGGCCCTGTCCAGAATACCTGTGCTTCTGGGGAGCCTGCACCTTTGCCTGCTGACGCAGGCTGTCTGCTGGTAGAGGCCACAGCTACTGAAGAGGATCCAGGGAACATGGAGATCATTGTGGAAGCAGTAGCTGGATCTCTGTCCCCAGGAGCTCCTGAAGAGACCTCAGGTACAAACATAGTTGCTGCCAGACCAGTGGGACACAGCCTTGAGGGTTTTCGTCTGTGCTATTTTTGCTCCTTCCTTTTGAATGTGATGAGAACACAAGGTAGCATGCTATTTTTATACCCTGAGATGTTATAATTTGGTTTGCAGTTGGTGCATGTTGATGGAAGGCTGGCAAGGTACATACACCCTTGTAATAAACTTTTGGCAAAGTTTATCCCCAAAGAGCTTTGTGTCTGCTGGGCAGTGATCCAGAACAAGGGACCTTTGACACCCTGCCAGTTCGGCTTGTCCTTGCTCTTCCGGTCCTTGGGGAGGCTTCCTTCCATACTGACCCTAAGCCAGCCAAGGATTAGGCCAGAGGCCCAGCCTCTTCACCATCCTGAGTTTGGCAGTGCTGTTTGTTTGCTCTAGTTTCCAGTATATAGCACACACCCAGGGCATGCTGTTAAGAGAGTAGGGCATGTTATTTATTCCAGTAGGAAGTTTCTCTTTATTCTCTGTACATCTAAAACTTTTCATTTTTAGCAAACTCCATGTTTTAACTGATATCTCTCAGTTACAATTTAAACTTTGTCTTCTGACAGTGTAGGATAGTAGCAAAGAATGCTGGGGAAAATTAGGTAATTAGACCATGTACTTGGGAGACAGAGTGTGGCCAGTCTCTGTGAGTTCAAGACCAGCCAGTGCAATATTCTGGAACCCTGTCTCAAAAGAGAGAGACAAAGAAAGAGACAGATAGAGACAGAGAGAGAGACAGAGACAGAGACATTTAAACATAAGCAAGTTAAAGAGGCTGGCAAGATGCCTCAGTGAATAAGGACATTTGCCACTAAGCGGTATTTAGTACCTAGAGCCCACATGGTAAAAGGAGAGAATACACTCCTACAAGTTGCCCTCTGACCTTCACACGTGTGCATGCATGTATATACAGTTTATATAAATGTTTTTTTTTAAAGTAAAAAAAATTTAAAAGCCAGTATTTTTAAATTGTAAGAGTTCGTTGATTTTTTTGTTTTAGTTTTAGTTTTGTTTTATTTTTTTAAGCTAGATATGGTGGTACATACCTCTAATTCCAGGACTGAGGAGGATTTCTGCATCTTCCGAACCAGAGGTCTACATAGCGAATTCTAGGCCAGCCAGGGCAACACAACAAGATGTCTTGAGAAAAGAGAGAATGAATGAATATGATGACTATATGCAGTTCACAAAGAAGAAATAAAGAAAAACAATAGCCTTATGGGAAAATGCTTCATTTCATATAGTTATAAAACAGAAGCTATTTTTGCTTCTCAATTTTGACAAAAACTAAGTATTTTTTTAAAAATTCCTAGAGTTGGGGCTGGGGCACAGTGAGTAGGACCATTGGCTGTTCTTGCAGAGGGCCCACCCAGGTTTAATTTCTAGCACCCACATGTCAGCTCACAACTGTCTGTAACTGCAGTTCCAGGGGATCTGACACCCTTACACAGACATAAACGCAGGCAAAAACATGAATCAATGCTCATAAAATAAAAATAAATTAATTTTTTTAAAAGTATGCATATGAGCCGAGCGGTGGCACACATCTGTAATCCCAGCACTCTGGGAGGCAGGGGCAGGCAGATTTCTGAGTTCGAGGCCAGCTTGGTCTACAGAGTGAGTTCCAGGACAGCCAGGGCTATACAGAGAAACCCTGTCTCAAAAAACCAAATCCAAAAAAAAAAAAAAAAACCACCCAAAAAGTATTCGTATGAAAAAATGCCTAGAGTTGAAGAGAGGCTATATAAGGATATAGAATATTTTACAGCTCTGGGGTTTGTTTGGTTGGTTTTTATACGATCTCACTCTCTCTGGCTGATTTGGAAGGATATTTGCTATATAGACTAGATTGGCCTAGAATAGAGATCTGCCTGTATCTGAGGTGAAGAACCCAGGTTATTATATATAGTAGCTAATGGTTATACTACCACCAAGCTGCATCTACAACCGAAATTAAGCTTTTGAAGGTCAGTTTAGCTTTATAGCAAATCTTACAATATGCACATTCTGTCATAGTATTTCCACTCCAGGAACATCTCTTATAGGAAGACCCACATGCATATAAAGATGGGATGTTATTTGATGTTGGCGTTGTTGTTGGAAACATCTCAGTGGTCCACGGGCAGAATTTCATTTAGCTATATCATTGCTATGAACTACTACAAACAGCTTAAAAAGATAAAGTAGATTTAATATGTAGTCGCACAAAAATAACTTTGATAGGTGAGTGTGTGTTACAGAAATTATTTAATCCCAGCCTGAGGTTTTTACCCTGCCTTAACTAAGCTACCAGATGAAAGACACATGCAGCCTTTATATTTGTAATAATCCTTAAAAAACACAATAGCTGAGCAGATACTACCCTCTATGCTATTAGAATCTACTTTCCTATTGCTAACCCTGCATTATTACTATGTTTCATCTTGGTTGCTCTTAACTCCAATTGGCCAGCCCTCAGAACCATGTTCTCTTGACTCCTAATCCATGGCAGCCTCTCCTTTTTCCTTTCTTGCACTTTCTTCCTCCTCCTTCCTCCTCATGGTCCTTCTCCAACCCCAAGCCCTCGAAAACCTAAACCTCACCTTTTTTTCTTCTGCCCAGCTATTGGCTATTGACATCTTTACCAATCAGAAATAATTTAGTGTCTCTGGGGCAACCAGTTGTGGTGTCCCAAAATTAGCATTAAAATACAAGCAACATTAGGCCAACCCACTTACTGTGTGCTGGTATGCATCAGTACTCCCAGCATTCCTTTAATGAGGAAACTGAGGCAGAAGAATCTAGAGTTTGAGACTAGCCCCTAAGCTACATAAGCTAGCACGGGTACATGTCAACACCCTGTCTCATGGTTTCATACAATGGTTACCAGACAAAAGTGCTTGCATGCAATCCTGACAACCTGAATTTCATCCTTAGAACCATGTAGAAAGTATACGTATGAGGTGGCTTGGATCTATAACCCAATACAGACAAGAGAATCATCCAGAAGCTGGGAAGTTCACATACAAGGATAAAAGGATACAAGGATACAAGGATAGAAATAACAAGGGACTTTGCCTCAAAAACAAAAATAGAAAAGACCTCAGCTCCCAAGAAGTTGTCCTTTGACCTTGATACATATACCATAGCACGCATACATAAATACCTAAATAGAGGTAAATGTAATTTTTTAAAAAGACTCTGTTTCAAACAAACAAAAAGCCCAACAACTTTGTCCTAGAGCAAGTGAACAGGGGTTTGGGGAGGATAGTTTGAAAACAACAGTCAAATGTGGTAGTACACACCTTTAATCCCAGTACTCAAGCAACAGAGACATGTAAATCTCTAAGAGACCAAGGCCATTCTGATTTACATAACACATTTCAAGACAACCAGACTTTGTCTCACTACTACCACCACATCTGTTCCCCCCCCAAAAGAAAACAACAATAACAAAATAACAATAGAGAGAGAGCAGCCAGCAGAATAAAATGTAAGCCAAGCTGCCCTGCTCTTGAGTCATGGTTCTACCACTAACAAGCATGGTCTTAACTTTGTGGAGTTCCAAGTTGCCCTTCTCAGAGCAGTTGTAAAACTAAATCTTGCCATCATCGAGATCTATTCATTCCTTAAAAAAATAGCAATTATATCTAGCTCTCCTGAAAAGAAAGTTTTTATGAATTTTTTTGTCTGAATTTTTCTTTATAGACTTTGAAAGCAACACACATTCCTTAGCTTTTTGATATTTATTTATGGCTATTTTGCATGCATGTATGTCTATGTGTGCCTGGTGCCTGTGGAGGCCAAAACAACATAACAAATGCCCTAGAAGTAGGGCACACTTGTGAGCTACCCTTTAGACGATGGGAATTGAACCCATGGAAGAATAACCAGCACTCTTCACACTGAGCCATGTCTCCAGCCCAACACATCGTTTATATTGGATATTTTTCCTAGTCTGTCATTCTCTTGAAAGTTTCTCATTTTTATTTCTAACTTTTATTTGCTTTTATGTGTATATATGTGGTATGTGTACATATTTGTGTGTGTGTGTGCACATATATGCTCTTTTGTAGATGACAGAGATCAATATTAGGGTTCTTCCTCAGTTCTCTACATTTTTATTCCCTTTACATCTTATTTAGCTCTGGTGGGTGTGGGTGTGGGTGCGTGCGCACATGTGAGTGAATAATTTGTGGATGTCAGTTCTCTGTTTCTACCATGTGGGTTCTGAGGATTGAATGCAGGTCATCTGGTTTAATGGCAAATGTCTTCTCAGCAGACCCTCCACCTTTTGTTGTTGTTGTTGTTGTTGTGTTGTTTTGAGAAAGGGTCTCTTACTGTACCTGGAGCTTACCAATTTGGTTAGGCTGGCCAGCCAATAAGCTCTGGAATCTGCTTGTCATTGCACCCTCATTGCTGGGGATCCAAACTCAAGCCTTTATCTTACATGGTAGGCATTTTGTAGACTTTGCCTCCAAATATGCTTTCTTAATGCTTTTTATTGTTTGTTGATTCATTAACACATTTACTAAGCACACATCTTTTGCCAAGTATTTCACCAGACATGAGAAATCCAAAGACATATGCCAGATACCAGACAGGTTATTCCTGACCTATAGGCTTATTATAGCCCAGTACAGAGCCAGACTTGAAGTCTGTACTCCATGACTATGAAAAGATTCACCTGCATTTCTCCTAGTGACTAACTCCTTCAAGTCTTGTTCCATCTGATTCTGTGCCTTTCTCTGTCGGTCCTCTGCCTGCAGGTGTCCTGGTAAAGGTGGTGGAGGTATACTTCTGTGAGCGCTGTGAACAGAGCTTTGCAGAGCCTACTCTGCTCTCCCTGCACCAGTGCACTGAGACCCATATTCAGGCTGTACAGGACCTCTCTAGTCCCCCATGCTCTATAGAGCTGCCCCCCAGCAACCTCACCCTCCATGGCCCTCTGCAGGATCCCAGCCTGCCAGATAGCCCCCTGCCATGTCCTGTATGTAGACAAGAGTTTGTCCAACCCCAGGCCTTGAAGAGCCACTTCAAGATTCACCGGGTCACTCCCAACATGTTCTCCTGCCCAGAGTCTGGCTGTGTGTTCTCTGCTGAAGATCGCAAGGGTCTACAGCATCACCTGAAACAGACCCACAAGGCAGTTCCTGTGCCCTGTTCATTCCGGGGCTGCTCCCTGCTTTTTGGGAGTCAGCAGGGAATGGAGCTGCATCGGCAGGCCCATTACCCTTTCCACTGCAGCCATTGCAGCTTCATGGGCTCCAACGTCAAACTCTTCCGGCAGCATCAGCGGAGCCATGGAGCCAGTACACGGGGAGAACTTTCTGCTGTTCAGAGCCTTCCATCCCAGGATCTACTGCCAGGTAGGTAGCCAGGGTCCAGTAGTCCTATGCCTAAAATGTAGCCATAGTTGATCTCTTACAAGAGACATTTATTTTCAGTATGACTGTTCCATGAATATGACAGAATATAGTCAGTGACTTAAAAGAATGGAATTACTGGGGTGATAAAGAAAGGCTCTAGAAAACTTAATCAATTAGAATACATGTGACAACTGGGCGGTGGTGGCACACACCTTTAATCCCAGCACTTGGGAGGCAGAGGCAGGTGGATCTCTGAGTTCGAGGCCAGCCTGGTCTACAAAGTAAGTTCCAGGACAGCCAGAACTACATAGAGAAATCCTGTCTCAAAAAACCAAAAAAAAAGAAAAGAAAAAAAAAGAAAAAAAGAAAAAAGAATACATGTGACAAAAGGAATCCAGTGTTTATAACAAAGAGTGAAATTTGGTTTATGCAACATAGAATCTGAAATTATTTTAGGAATATCCCCTATTGATTCATTTCAGACACTAAGTGCTTCTCAGTAACTGTTGCTACTAGTAGAATGTTTGTAGATTACCTTTAGAATGTGAGACTAGAGCTGGATGAAATGGTGCATGTCTGTAATCCTAGCACTTCAGAGGGTTAGAAATTCAAGGTCATCTTTAGCCATATAGCAAAATCCAAGCCAACTTAGACTATATATAATTATGTCTCAAATAAATAAATGATGTGAGAGTGGGTAGAAAGGAATAGGGTTATTTTTAAAAGAAAACTCAAGAAGGGTAATACTTTATCAATTTCTCCTTTTAGTCTCAAAAACAACAAAAGTTAGCATGTTTAGCTAAGTGTAGGAACAAGAAACAGAAAATAGACCAGGAGATGACATACTATGAAAACTTGACTTGCTGCTCCCCTTTTTTATTCTAATATCTAGAAAGAGATGTTAGAGGCAAGGTGTAAACCTGACATCCAAATTAGACTCCTCAGTAGAACAATGAGTTCTACTGAGGGTATGTGTCTTGCTGTGAACCATTCCAGCCTTTAGCTCTGGAGACCTGGCCCAAGGAAGTACATTATATTCCTTTCTGCCTCTTAACCCCTCCTGTCTTCCAAGTAACTTCAAAGTTCTGACCATCAAGGAGTCTGAGGTTTTTAGACTAGGTTTTTACTCTTGCTCTTCATATGCCCGTCTTGAATAAGAATACATACACTTACTTAACATCCAAGATCCTTACCTGCTAAAAAGCGAGAAGGGTAATTTGCTTGCCAGTAAATAAAGTTCCAGCATTGAGTCATTGGCCCTTGTGGACTAAATTTTATGTGTTCCCAGCTGCCAAACCGCCTCCAGGAGACAGAGAACCTGAGGAAGTAGGTACACCTTTGCCTGGGCAGGAGTCAGCTGAAGAAGAGGATGTAGAGGAAGAGGAGAGTGTCGCCCAGAAAGGCTCCCAGAAAGTCTTGGATAAAAGCCAAGAGGCTCAGCAGTTGGAAGGTAATAACATCACTGAGATTGAAGCTTTTCATGGTAGAGAAGGGTGGAGAGTGAGAAACGTGGCATTTAGACTCTGGGTTTAGTTGTCTGAGCTTCAGTTCGGATCCAGTTAGTTGGTTGGTTGGTTGGTTGGTTGGTTGGTTGGTTGTTGTATACAAGTACAATGTAGGTGTCTTCAGACACACCAGAAGAGGGCATTGGGTCCCATTACAGATGGTTGTGAGCCACCATGTAGTTGCTTGGAATTGACCTCTGGGAGAGCAGTTGGTGCTCTTAACCACTGAGCCTTTTCTCCACCCTATATGTATTCTTTCTGTTCTACTTAGACTCAAAAGTCAAGATCTAGGGGTAGGGAAGTAACAATAGAGTAATCCTTAATATGTGTGAGTCCTTAGGCTTAATCTCAAGGACTTAAAAACCACAACAAAGTCTAGTAGACATTGATGAATAGGTCAGGTAAGCTAGTAGCATAGGGCAGTTGTAATACAATTTATTCTTGTAGGCAAGGTTTCCTCAGCCAGTGTCTTAGGATTTCTGTTGCCATGATGAAACACTTTGACCAAAACCAAGTTGGGGATGAAAGGGTTTTTTGGACATACACTTCCATATCACTGTTCATCATTGAAGTCAGGAAAGGAATTCACAACAAGCCAGGCACCTGAAGGTAGGGGCTGATGCAGAGGTCATGGAAGGGTGCTACTTACTGACTTGGTCAGCCTGCTCTCTTATAAAACTCAGGACCACAAGCCCACCCACATCCCCCATCGATCACTAAGAAAATTTGCTTTGTAAGCTTGCCCACAGCCCAGTTTTATGAAGGCATTTTCTTAATTGAGGTTCCCCCCCACTGATGAAATTAGCTTGTGTCACATTGATATAAAACAGTCCAGTACAGACGGGGACCTCTTTAGCAGGAAAAAGGGACTCTGTTCCTAGTGTAGCTAGTACAGGTTATTGTTCGTCTACCTGATCTGTTTAACTTCCTAAGACTTTTTCCCTGAATCTTTGCTTCCACTTTCAAACTCAATAGCAGTACTTCATCCCATAATAGAAACAGATTCATCCCACAGGGATTATATTTTTGTCTAGTAAATAAAAAAGATCTGATTATATTTATTACCATCACTCAATTATCTAGAGCTTAGTGAGCCAGTGTTTGAAAGTTTAGAATACTTTTCTTTCCACTCAATCATCTGAGGCTCTTTCTTTCTCACCAGCCCTTCTGATCTTTCATCTTATATGTATAAAGCATGGGCAGCAGAATAAGAAGGCATTCTATGCAGATTCTCTTGTGCGGCTCCAAATAAAAGTTAGGAATAGTGGGTGACTTGGGAAAACACTTGAACCAGGCCCCAAGGAAGTATGAGTAGTCCTTGTGGTCTGTTTCTCTTTTTTTTTTTTTTTTTTCCTGAAACAGGGTTTCTCTGTATAGCCCTGGCTGTTCTGGAACTCACTCTGTAAACCAGGCTGGCCTCAAACTCAGAAATCCGCCTGCCTCTGCCTCCCAAGTGCTGGGATTAAAGGCGTGCGCCACCACCGCCTGGCTGTGGTCTGTTTCTCTTAATAGAGGAGTTTCTTGCCTCTTACTTGAGACTCTTGTGTTTGGTTTTCATGACAAGAGAGGCCACATGATATTTGTATCTGGACAAACTGTGGCTTCTATTTCCTGTCATTTAATGAACTATTAGAGAATCAGACTCCTAAACCTCTGCATTCTCTTTCTTAGGGCATGTGGCTTTAGGCACTGAGTCTCTCTTCAAGACACACATGTGCCCAGAATGCAAGCGCTGCTTTAAGAAACGGACCCATTTGGTAGAGCACCTACATCTGCATTTTCCAGACCCAAGCCTCCAATGTCCTAACTGCCAGAAGTTCTTCACCAGCAAGAGCAAACTCAAGACCCATCTACTGCGGGAGCTGGGCGAGAAGGCCCACCGATGCCCTCTGTGCCACTACAGTGCAGTGGAGAGGAATGCACTGAACCGCCACATGGCCAGCATGCATGAGGATATCTCCAACTTTTACTCAGACACCTATGCCTGTCCTGTCTGCCGTGAGGAATTCCGCCTCAGCCAAGCGCTCAAGGAACACCTCAAAAGCCACACAGCAGCAGCTGCAGCAGAACCATTACCCCTCCACTGCTTTCAGGAGGGCTGCACGTATGTAGCTCCTGACCGTAAGGCCTTTTTAAAGCACCTAAAGGAGACCCATGGAGTACGGGCTGTGGAGTGCCGCCATCACTCATGTCCCATGCTTTTTGCCACAGCTGAAGCCATGGAAGCCCACCACAAGAGCCATTATGCTTTCCACTGTCCCCACTGTGACTTTGCCTGCTCCAATAAGCACTTGTTCCGCAAACATAAGAAACAAGGTCACCCAGGCAGTGAAGAGCTACGGTGCACCTTCTGCCCCTTTGTCACCTTCAACCCAGTAGCCTACCAGGACCATGTTGGCAAGATGCATGCTCATGAGAAGATTCACCAGTGTTCTGAATGTAACTTTGCCACTGCCCACAAAAGAGTGCTTATCCGACACATGCTGCTGCATACTGGTGAGATGTCTTTCATCCTTCTAATAGTGTAATAATGTGGTGAAGGTGATGGTCAACATGAGCTTTTCCTGGGTACTAAGCATCACACAGGGCATTGCTTACATTGCTTCATCTGTCTTCAAGTTTATGGGCACAACTCTAGTATCCCAAATGTATAAGTGAGACATAAGTTGAGTGTCATTTAACTAGCAAAAGTAGTCATGCTAGTGTCTGAATCTATGTAGTATGATTTGAGAACTTGTCAACACTGGACTATCATTCCTCATACTTGTCCAGTCCTAAATATCCTAGTTAAGTGCAGATAGGTGAATATTCAGCCTTTTATAGTGAAGAATTCCAGACCAGATAACTTCCTTCATAATTCAAGTTTTGAGACAATCTGTTGGAGCAAGAGAAGGGAGAATAACCAACCATCCATATAAATTGTGACATTCCTTAGAACTGAACAACAGATCACCTCTAGTGCCCTGAAGATTGTACTTGTTCTGTTTTTTAGGTTTATTTTACGTGCATGAGTACACTGTTACTGTCCTCAGACACACCAGAAGAGGGCATCGGATCCCATTACAGATGGTTGTGAGCCACCATGTAGTTGTTGGGAATTGAATTCAAGAACTCTAAACTGCTGAACCATCTCTCCAGCCCCTTCACTTGTTCCATCTTAGACTCTTAATTGGTTGCTAGAATCACTGAAGTCTAGATAGCAGCTAAGTTGGGCCTTCTACTACAGCATCATCTGTGATTAGCGCAAACGTCTATAAATTGATGAGCCATTGAACTAGTTTCCCACAGAAACTCTGGTTAGTAGAATCATCTTTAGACAGTTGTCAAAGCTAGTATTGATCCCATTGAACACTATTTCTGACCAGTTTATTCATAGACTTTTTTCCAAGGCCTTTTCCTAAAATCTGTGCCTGTGTCATGTTACATAGTTTATAGCGTTCTTTTATGTCCTATTTCATTCTTTACAATCTTGTAAGCAAGGCAGGAAAAGATAATAGACAAAAATTTAGTTGATAAGTTAAATTTTGATCTACAGTAAGACCATAGAGAGCTATATTGGCTGCCATACAGTGGTGGCTGAAGGTATGTGTGTGTGTGGGGGAGGTGGGGCTCTTAAAGGAACATGGCCACTAGCCTCTTAGTTCTAGGTATTGAGCAAGTACTGGGACAGCTCATCCTTGAGTTCTCACTGTGTATCACTGACAACTTGGTATGTCTCATTCATTCATTCGTTCATTCACTTATGGTTTTTTGAAACAGGTGTTCTCTGTGTTGTACTAGCTGACCTAAAACTTGCTCTGTAGACCAGGCTGGCCTTGAACTCACAGATTTGCCTGCCTCTGCCTCCCAGGTACTGAGACTAAAGGTGTGTGCCAACACTACAGGGCAGATATGTCTTCTATAATACATCAACCATATGAGGTCTATTTTTTGTTGCTCCCTTTCTGGAAATAAAGAAACAGGCTGCCCAAGGCTATGTGATCCACCATTTAATAAAATAGTTCTGTGATTTCTCTGTGCCTTGATTTTTCCCACCTATAAAATAATGATAATAATAGCACCTTCATAGTGCTGTTATAAAGACTCAGAGAGGAGACACTTTATCCAATGCTTAGGCACATGGGGAGCATTGGATAAACGCTGGCTGCTCGTACACATCACTCTGGTGGAATCTAGAATCCCAGCTTGGTTTCTGCTCTTATTTTAATCTGTACTCAGGAAATGAGAAGGAATTAAGCTACAGGTACCAACTACCTTTTTTTTTTTTTAAAGCAAAGGTAAACTTTAATCTTTCAAAGCTTACTCAATGCTTACTTCTTCCTTTCTTCTTTGATATAGGAATTGGAGGAACTGTCTTGAGACAGCTCTAGTATAGCCTTGTTTCTTGTGGAGTTTGCTACATACCTGGTAGTACATAAAGCTTTTGATCCTGCCTGGCATCATAGCAAACTTGCTGGAAGAGATGATATGGCCACTCAATCTATATCTGTCCTCTGTTCTTTCCCCTACACACAATATAAGGAGAGAAACCTCACAAATGTGAGCTCTGTGACTTCACATGCCGAGACGTTAGCTACCTATCCAAGCACATGCTGACCCACTCCAACACCAAGGATTACATGTGTACTGAATGTGGCTATGTCACCAAGTGGAAGCACTACCTGAGTGTGCACATGCGGAAACATGCAGGGGATCTCAGGTATGAGCACACACCTTTTCATCCCTGTCCCAAGAATGTTATGCTAGTTAGCTGTGGTATCAGGCTTCTGGCCCCATTGCTTTCTCCTTTCTAACACCATTCTCTGATTACCATCATCTTAGCTCCGTCACCTACATTTTGAGTCCTGCGACTGTGGCCCATTCTGAATGGTGAGAGCATTATGAGCCAGAAGAAGGAAAATGGAGATTAAAGTGTCACTTGGGAGCTGAGGAGATGGCTCAGTCAGTAAAGTGCTTGCCTGCAATCATGACATTTTGAGGAGTTCAATCCTCAGAACCCATATTAAAAAAAAAAGTATTACTTGAATTCTTAGAATTTGGTCTTAGGAAAATAGATCTATGCACTAAAATGGCACATGGCACCAAATGGCCACTTTAAGATCCAGACAAATTCTCTAACTGTGGACACAACTGCCTGGTGGCTTGGTCTGTAGATTTTATGAGGCCACTGAGGATTGACAGCAAAGCACAAAAACCTGCTCCATGGGGCTACTGCTGTGCCAGCTCCTTAGAGTTCATGTGGATGATGCCACCCTGGCACGCCTGCCCCACTCTACTCAGATCACTTTCCTGTAGGAAGTAGGAACTCTGGTAGAACACTTTTCTAGCATGCACGAAGCCCTGAGTCCAATCCCCAGCACCTTGTTGGGTTGGGGTGGGAGCAGTATAGAGTAGAGAATAGAGAGACCCAGCTCTGAGGCTGGGCTGTCTCTGCCCATCACTTCCTTTGGGACCTTTAGGCAGGCTCTTAACTTCAGGGTCTTGGGCTCACCTATAAAGTAGAAATACCTATTTCACAGGATGGAGGGGGGCTGGTTAAATCAGCTGGTTCACATGCAGCCCAGAGTACAGACCCAGGCCCAAAATATTTAGTCAGTGACTGTTAACTGTTATGATTTATTGTTGTGATTGACTCTTCTTTGTCTTCCCCAGATACCAATGCAACCAGTGCTCCTACCGCTGCCATCGGGCTGATCAGCTTAGCAGCCACAAACTGCGGCACCAGGGCAAGTCCCTCATGTGTGAGGTGTGTGCATTTGCCTGCAAGCGGAAGTATGAGCTGCAGAAGCATATGGCTTCTCAGCACCATCCTGGCACCCCTGCTCCTCTCTACCCCTGCCGCTATTGTAGCTATCAGAGCCGCCACAAGCAGGCCCTCCTGAGCCATGAGAACTGCAAGCACACCCATCTCCGAGAGTTTCACTGTGCCCTCTGTGACTACCGGACCTTTAGCAACACCACACTCTTCTTCCACAAGCGTAAGGTCCATGGCTACATGCCAGGGGACCAGGTTTGGCAGTTCTGCAATGCCAGCCAAGAGTTGGAGGGGGCCAGGCAGTGCCTGGGACCTCCTTCAGACTCAGGACTTTCAAGCCAGTTGTCTGCCCAGCCTGAGAGAGAAGACCATGAACATGAGATTGTGGCCAGCTCCAGTGTGGACCAGGCCCTGCCAGAGACAAATGAGGAGGCAAGCACCAAAAATGGCATTGAGGCTCCCCAAGAAGATGGCCAGGTTGGCAGCCCCAGCCTGGGGGAGGTAGAAGAGGGTGGCTGCACACTACACTTGGAGGCCCTGAGGGTAGAGCTAGAACCAGAGGCCCAGCAGCCACCCCTCCAGGAGCTCACCGAAACAGCCACTGTGCAGCTCAAGCCTCTAGATCCCTCAGGACCTCTGGGAACAGAAAGACCAGGTGGACTAGAAGAGCCAGAACTGTCCAGCTTTGACAGTGTTGCGACTCCTGCCTTGGTTGCTGAGGAAGAGCCTATTCTGGAGAAGCTAGCCTCTGAGCCTCCCAGAAATCCCCTAATCTCTGAAGAGGCACCTAACACATTCAAGGCAACTCTGACTGCTGAAACTGTACCATTGCCTCAGTTTCCCGAGTCAGAGTCACTACTTAAGGCCATGAGGAGACAGGACAAAGAACAAGCAGAAGCGTTGGTGCTGGAGGGCCGGGTACAAATGGTAGTGATCCAGGGAGAAGGGAGAGCCTTCCGTTGCCCACATTGTCCTTTTATCACTCGCCGGGAAAAAGCCCTAACTCTGCACTCCAAGTCGGGGTGCCAAGGCCGCCGAGAGCCCCTACTATGCCCCGAGTGTGGAGCTAGCTTTAAGCAACAGCGTGGCCTCAGCACCCACATGATGAAGAAATGCCCTGTTCTTCTCAGAAAGAACAAGGCTTTGGCCAAACCTGTTTCTCTTACTCTGCATCCTCAGCTCCCAGGTAGCCAAGCCTCCCAGGATGCTGAAAGTAGGAAGCCCCCACCTTTACCATCAAAGGTAGAGCTCTTGCTTCCGAAAGATATTCCTTCTGAGCTCCCTGGGAAGCCAGGAGTAGAGGAACCTCTTCCCACACCCTCTGACTTCCCAACCTCTCCACCAGGAAACTCCTTACCCACAGGGACCTCTGACAAGTTCCACTTTGAGCAGGGCAAGTTTCACTGCAGCTCGTGCACATTCCTTTGTTCTCGGCTTTCCTCTATTACCTCTCACGTGACTGAAGGCTGCAAAGGGGGGCGTAGCCAGGGAAGAAAGCGTGGGCGCCCCCAGACTCATGTTGTGCTTCCTCTTAACAATGGGGACTCTACCCTCCTGAATACTGGGAGTACAGATTCCAGCCCTGATGATAGGGACACAGCTGTGGTTCAGAAGCAAAAGGCTGCCCTCTTCTCATGCCCCTCATGTCCCTTCAGCTGTCAGCAGGAGCGGACCCTGAGGACTCACCAGACCCAGGGCTGCCCCCTTGAGTCTGGAGATCTGCACTGTAGCCTCTGCCCATTCACTGCTCCTGCTGCTGCTGCACTGAAGCTCCATCAAAAGCAGAGGCATCCCACTTCATCTCCAGCCTCTGGCTCCCGGCCCCTTCTGCAGTGTGGGGACTGTGGCTTTACCTGCAAGCAAAGCCGGTGCCTTCAGCAGCACCGGCGTCTCAAGCATGAGGGTGTGAAGCCACATCAGTGCCCTTTCTGTGACTTTTCTACTACTAGACGGTACCGGTTAGAGGCCCACCAGTCTCGGCACACGGGTGTTGGCCGCATCCCTTGCAGCTCCTGCCCTCAGACATTTGGTACCAACTCAAAACTGCGTTTGCACCAGCTACGTGTACATGACAAAACGCCCACCCACTTCTGTCCAATGTGTGACTATAGTGGTTATCTTCGTCATGACATCACTCGCCATGTCAACAGCTGCCACCAAGGCACCCCTTCCTTTTCCTGCACTCAGTGTGAGGCCCAGTTTAGCTCAGAAACAGCACTTAAGCAGCATGCTCTGCGACGACACCCAGAACCCACACCTCCTTCCTCTGGCTGTCCTGTAGAGGTCACTGAGGGCCCCTTGCACTGTTCCCACTGTGGCCTGCTCTGCCCCAGTCCTGCCAGCCTGCGAGGACACACCCGTAAACAGCACCCAAGGCTGGAGTGTGGGGCCTGCCAGGAGTCCTTCCCCAGCCGGCCAGCACTTGATGAGCATCGAAGGCAACATCACTTCAGCCACCGCTGCCAGCTCTGCAGCTTTGCTGCCCGGGAGCGAGTAGGCCTGGTGAGACACTACCTAGAGCAGCACGAGGAGACTTCAACAGCCCCGTCAGGTGGGGATGCTGGCCAGCCCTCTCTTTGCTGCCCCTTTTGTGACTTTGCATGTCGCCATCAGTTGGTGCTTGATCACCATGTAAAGGGACATGGAGGTACCCGGCTCTACAAGTGTACCGACTGTGCCTATAGCACCAAAAATCGGCAAAAGATCACCTGGCACAGCCGTATCCACACTGGGGAAAAGCCTTACCGCTGTCACCTCTGCTCCTATGCCTGTGCTGACCCTTCTCGCCTCAAGGTAAGGTCAAGGACCACATGATAGGAAATGCAAGGAATGTAGGCTCTGGGTTCTGTGATGTGATTGTGTGTGTGTATGTGTGTGTGTGTGTGTGTGTGTGTGAGAGAGAGAGAGAGAGTATGTACTTATGTACCTAGTGTCTACAAAGTGAGAGGAGGGTGTCAGATCCTCTAGAACTAGAGTTAAGATCAGTTGTGAGCTGCCATTTGGATTTTGGAAACTGAACCGGGGTCCTGTGGAAGAGCAACCAGTCAGTGCTCTTAATTGCTGAGCACTGGATTCTGTAACACAATTCGATTGTGACTCTGAATAGGTTCCTTAACTTCTCAAAATTTAGATTCTTTATCTTTTGTAAAGATAAATTCAATAACTGCCACACAGTGCTTTGAGAATAATCTGGGTAGTAATAGCTAACATTTATTAAGGACTTAAAATTTCCCAGTACTGCAATTTTAATCCTTTGAAAATTCAAGTTGGGTAGGGAACTCAGGGATAAGAGTACTTGCCTAATAATATACACAGGCCTTGGGATTAGTCAACCATCTCATATATATACACACAAAGATGCTTACACTATTCCCCATGTTAAAGATTATTAGACAGAATTACGGGTTGGCTTACCCAATAACACAGCTAGTAAGAAACAACTGAGACCAAAAGAAAAACACTGTGTTGTGTGGGGAGTAAACCTTCTGCATTTGATCTTCCTTCCTTCCAGTACCACATGCGGATCCATAAGGAGGAACGGAAGTACCTGTGCCCTGAGTGTGGATACAAGTGCAAGTGGGTCAACCAGCTCAAGTACCACATGACCAAGCACACAGGTGAGTGTAGGAGTTGACCGTTCTGCTTAAGGGATTCCCCTGTTCTCTGGAAAACCTGACCTCCGTGCAATGTTGGATGTCCTCACTCAGATTCAGAGCCTAATTCTCTTTCACACTGGGAATAAGGGATACACTAGAAGAACAAATACTAGAAATGGCTCCTCAGTCCATTGAAAAGAAACCGAAGAGTTTTACCCAAAATCCTGCGCAAGTGTATTTACAAAGCTTCCCTTGTGGTTATGATACATGTTCACACACATATAGGGTCACACATGGAGAACCTCCAACTCAATTTTCAGTAACTACCGAGATACTTGGTTTATAAATGTAATGTGGTAGAATGTGAGTAAGGAAAAGGTGATTTTTTTTAAAGATATATTTATTTATTATATGTAAGTACACTGTAGCTGTCTTCAGACACACCAGAAGAGGGCACCAGGTCTCATTACAGATGGTTGTGAGCCACCATGTGGTTGCTGGGATTTGAACTCGGGACCTTTGGAAGAGCAGTCAGTGCTCTTAACCACTGAGCCATCTCTCCAGCCCAGGTGATTTCTTTTAAGATTTATTTTTTTATGTGCACTGGTGTTTTGACTGCATGTATGTGTGAGGGTGCCAAATTCCCTGGAACTGGAGTTATACATAGTTGTGAGCTACATATGGGTGCTAGGAATTAAGCCAGGCTTCTCTGGAAGAACAGCCAGTGCTCTGTTTGTCTGTCTGTCTGTTTGTTTGTTTGTTTATTGGTTTTTTTGAGACAGGGTGTCTCTGTATAACCCTGGCTGTCCTGGAAGTCACTCTATAGACCAGGCAGGCCTCAAACTCAGAAATCCCGCCTGCCTCTGCCTCCCAAGTGCTGGGATTAAAGGCGTGCCCCACCACCGCCCGGCGCAGCCAGTGCTCTTAACCCGAGTCATCCTTCTAGCCCCAAGTTCCCTATTAGTTTGTCTTTTGTTCTCTAGCATATGGGATCCACTACCGAGAATGATGGGTTCTCTATAAAGGACTGATACTGGATACCTTCAATTACATGTCATTTCCCCATTCCTTTTTTGAATATTTTCTTTCTTTCCCCCTCCCTCCCCCACCTTTTAGTTTGATAATAAAGTGTGTCTAAATGGAGTCTTTAAGTTTTGTAGTATCATGTGACCAAGCAAGGGTTAGTTCCCATTTTTTTAAAGATTTATTTATTATTATATGTAAATACACTATAGCTGTCTTCAGACACACCAGAAGAGGGCATCAGGTCTCATTACGGATTAATTGTAAGCCACCATATGGTTGCTGGGATTTGAACTCAGGACCTTTGGAAGAGCAGTCAGTGCTCTTAACCGCTGAGCCATCTCTCCAGCCCATTTAATACCCATTATAGTTGAGTATTCTTTACTGTTAGGTAAGCTAGTTAGTTACAAGTCCAGTTGTCAGCATCCATTGGAACCTATGCGTATACAAGAACTGAGTGGAGAAGGATACCGAATGTCAGGTGTGCCTGGGACAGGAAGGTATGGTCGTTAGTTTGCTGCTGTGTTGTTTATATCTAAGTATCATACTGACTTATGACTCACTGACCCTGTTCTTCCCTCTTCCATGGTGATTTGTATATGTTCAATAGGACTGAAGCCATACCAATGTCCTGAGTGTGAGTACTGCACCAACCGGGCTGATGCTCTGCGCGTACACCGGGAGACACGGCACAGAGAGGCACGGGCTTTCATGTGTGAGCAGTGTGGCAAGGCATTCAAGACACGCTTCCTGCTGCGCACCCACCTCCGAAAGCACAGTGAGGCCAAACCCTACGTTTGCAATGTTTGCCACCGTGCTTTCCGCTGGGCTGCTGGACTGCGACATCATGCTCTTACCCATACGGATCGCCACCCATTCTTCTGCCGCCTCTGCAGCTACAAGGCCAAGCAAAAGTTCCAGGTGGTCAAGCACGTGCGTAGGCACCACCCTGACCAGGCCGACCCCAACCAAGGTGTTGGCAAAGACCCCACCACTCCCACAGTACATCTACATGACGTGAAGCTGGAAGATCCCAGCCCTCCTGCTCCTCCTGCTCCCCCTACTGGACCTGAGGGCTGAGCCCCTTCCCCCCTCTGTTGTAGGAAGAACATACAGTCCACGATATGCAAACTGGAACTATAGCTAGCCTGAGGAACTCAGGGCCTGAGGGAGGACTGGCTTGGGGATGTCAGTGTGGCTGGAACACACTCTACCCTTGGGACTCTGACCTTTGAAATGAACAGTTACATAAAAGATAGGCTTGGACTAAAACGTTGATTTCTTGAGTAGTGCTGTGGTTGCCCTGTGACTGAATCTCCAGCGTCCACCATTATTGCATCAGAGGCCCTGGCTATAAGGGCTTTGTTTTCTTTTCCCTTCATCATCTTTCCTTTTTACTGCTTTAAATCCTATTTCCTTCACCATTTTCTATAGTTGTGCCTAGTTGCATGCATCCTTGTGCCCAGTGCTCTGTAAAGCATGTAAACAGACCATCTCCAGTCTAACAGACTTATAGGGATCCCTGTCTTATGGTTCCTAGGCTGTCATCCGAGTTTGCCATATCTCTTCCTTGGCCTCTGTCCTTTGTCTCTTCCACCTCAAAGCAGATCTGAAACAGACCTGGATCACCTGTGCAGGCTCTTTCTTCCCTGGCTTCTGGTTTCAAGCTCTTATTTGTCAGAAGAGGGTTCTCCCCCATCCTGCTTCCTCCCAGAAGCAGCTTCAATCAGCAGTCGTAAGACTGGCTCAGCAGCAGGGAGCACAGGCATCGAGGCAGGGGAAAGGCCTAAGCAGACACCCTGCCTGCTTTTGCCCCATCCTTATGAGCTTCTCTTCCATTCCCTTTTTGTGCAGCACAGAGGAGAGCCCTTGGAAACTTTTGTTTCTCTGTACCACAAGCCCCCTCTCCTCAATACTGATCCTTCTTGCCCAATAATGACAGACCATTCAGGAGCCAAATTGGACAGAGAAGCTCTATTTAGACCAGCTAAGGAGCAACAGTCCAGCGGGGACTCAGGGCTGTGCATTGATCTCTAGAGTCATAGTTTGGAGTCAGGCTTTCTTCCTCAACCTTCGCCTGGGAACCTTGATCCTACATTGGTTCTTTGCTGGCTCTGGATTTTGAGGAAGTTGTAGGTTGGAAAGGCTAGTGCATCTGTAGATTGTTCTGCTTCAAGGCTCTCCCTGTGTTTCTAGTTAGAAATGATAGGAAAGATTAACAGAATCTGATGGAACGAAGCAAGAGTAAGGAGTGAACTCTAGCATAGAGTGCACAAAAGGGAAGGGCAGGGAAGACTCAAAGAAAGATTAGATTTGCTTAATAAGGGCAAGGTATACCAGTCAGAGCAGCTCATGCCTTCAATGCCAGCACTCTGGAGGCAGAGGCAGATGGATCTCTGAGTTTGGGGCCAGCCTAGTCTATATAATGAGTTCCAGGACAGCCTAAGCTACATAGTAAGACCCTATCTTAGAGGAACAGGGGTGGGGAGCGGGGCAATTTTGTACCTTGACATCTAAAGCCAGAATATCTATCCACCCTTGCTGTGGAACACCCACCTCAGGGCTCATCCATATCCAGGTCTTCCTGCATGCAGGTGTACACAAAGATGGAAGCTGGATGGAGGCTAGTGCCATCTTTGGAGAGCAAGGATACATGTCGGTAACCTGGAAATGGGCAGAAGAATTGCATCAGGAAGAAAGCCACAGTTGGGATATTGGCCAAGAGTCCAAGATATGTCTCACCTTGTTTCATGCAGGTCCAAGGCAGGGTGTACTGGCCAATAAAGTTATTTCGTGATTTCCTGCTATAATCCTTTACCACAAAACGCAACATGGCAAGTTCAGGCACCTGGACCCGGAAATAGAATGTCTCTCCCCAGTATGGATTAATACCTGAAATGGAGATAGGGATAAAAGAACAGACTGACCATCTTCATTAGGCCCATACTGAATTGCTTTCCCTGCATTCTTGTTTAATTTAGATGCCAATCAACATTTTACAAGTGAATATAAAAAGCATAAGAAATTTTCCCGGCCTGGCGGTGGTGTACACCTGTAATCCCAGCACTTGGGAGATAGAGGCAGGCAGGTGGGTTTCTGAGTTTGAGGCCAGCCTGGTCTACAGAGTGAGTTCCAGGACAGCCAGGGTTACACAGAGAAACCCTGTCTCGGGAGGGGGGGGGGCAACTTTTCCCAATTCATAAGCCTGTAAGGGAGGGCCAGGATTCCCTGGATGATTTCACTTTGTCTCCCATGAGGGTGCAGAGTCACATGGACTGTACCAGATGACCAAATGGAAGACAAGATAGAAGAGAATCAGCAGTCTGGACTGGTCCCTCCCCATGCCGAGGCTCACCATTGTTCTCCACATAGTTGGTCTCTTGCTCCTTTGTGTCTTCGGGAACACCAAAGAGCTCTACTCTCACCAGTGGATCCACCACAGTTGTCTCTTTGGTTTTGTCCACTTTGGGGAGTCGTTGACCACTGATCACCTGCAGCCAGGACACGAACTTCATGAGTCTGCTTCAGCCTGCCTCCCTCATCCAGCCCTCCCCTTAAAGAACACAGGACTTGCACTATAGCTTTATGTATAGTTTGCAAAATTTTGCATAGTGTATTCTAGATTCCAATCTAAAATTTTAAAGGCTTGAAAGTAGGCACAGCAATTACACTTTTCTATAGTTCTTTCTGCGCACCAGGAACTGTAAGCACTTTTTTTGTTTGTTTGTTTGGATTTTGTTTTTTCGAGACAGGGTTTCTCTGTGTAGCCCTGGCTGTCCTAGAACTCACTCTGTAGACCAGGCTGGCCTCGAACTCAGAAATCTGCCTGCCTCTGCCTCCCAGAGTGCTGGGATTACAGGCGTGCGCCACCACTGCCCGGCTCTGTAAGCACTTTTTAACTGATAGTCCTCACAAACCTTTGAGGCAAGCTATAGAGAATTAGCCCTATCATAGAGATGAATTTACTGAGGTTACAAGTTAAGGAATTTGCCCAATGTTGCACAACTAGAAAGTGATTTGAAGCTAGTCAGTTGGCTTCAAAGTATGCAAGAGGTTATCTTCCCTCTTATGATTTGAGACAGTCTCACTATATAGCTCTGGCCTGGGATTAAAGGTGTATACTACTACTCCTGGTAGAGAATTTTTAACCAATTACACTCCTGTCATATTGAACCACCCCACCCACTGTCATACACATATACACTTCTACTCCAGCTATTCCAGATTCTCAACAGCTTCTGTCATACCTGCACTACAAGGATCTGGGCCTTATAGAGACTAACAGGACTCTCGGGATTGAATGAGCTCTGGGTATCTCTCAGGAATCCTGGCTTCAGTACATAGCCAGAGCCACCATTTTGGCGGAAGAGCCCATCACAGATATCCATCGCACTTCCTGCAGTCTGCATATTCATAGCCACTGAGAATCCAAGGGGGGGAAAAAAAGAAAAAGTCACCTTGGGAGCTGAGTGTGATGACACATATTTGTAAACCCAGCACAAGGAAGGCAGAGGCAGGAGGACTCCCACAAGGTCAACACCATCCTAGTCTACACATCAAATCCCAGCCAGGGCTATAAATCCTGTTTCTCCTCCTCCTTGCCCCTCTCTTCCCCTCTCCCTCCTACTGTTACTTTCATATACATACACACAATATTTTTATTCTGTGTCTCAAACACATATACATCTAGGTATGTGTGTATTACATGCATGCACACACATCTTCCACACATCTAGCCCCTTTTTCAGGGGAATTAGAAGGTAGTAGGTAGGGGCTGGAGAAATGGCTCAGCGGTTGGGAGCACTGACTGCTCTTCCAGAGGTCCTGAGTTCAATTCCCAGCAACCACATGGTGGCTCCAGCCATCTGTAACAGATTCTAGTATGTCTGAAGACAGCTACAGTGTACTCATATATACATTAAAAAAAATCTTTTAAAAAAAAGAGGAAGAAGAAGGTAATAGGTTAGAGTTAGGTACCTGCTAGAGTTAGGTAGCACACTTGGAAGACTGAGGAAGAACATAGTCTGAAACCAGCTAATGGCTATAGAACAGAGCATGGTCCTCAAATCAGTGTCTTCTGGAAACATTCCAATAGCTAGGACCACATTTTTTACCTTTCTCCCCCCACCCCAGGTACTCCTTTAAAAATCCCCCTAACCTCCACAGCCATTATCTCTAGGGAATTTGCCTCCCATCAGCTGATTCTCCACTCCCTTCCTTCCTGTCCCTGCTGCCTCCTCACCCATCTGGCAGCCTACATTCCAGTGTTCCTGGGGGTTAAAGTTCGATGAATCTGTTCTCAGACCACTGGGATACACTCGGCATAACTGTCTGGCATTGTGCTGCACAAATTCGTTGCCTGTAAAAGAGTATAGAGAAGGAGATGGGAGTTCTGTCTCTAAGGTGAGTTCTCCCGCTTCCCTGGTCCCAAGGACCCTTTCTACTTCACTATTCTTGAAATCTGAGGCTAGCTCCAGAAAGGTGACCACCTCCCCCAAATTTTCTTCTCCCTAGAGCTTTGTTCCCACTCTTCATAATCTGAGGGTTGATAACTAGTCAAGTGCTTGCCTAGCAGGCATAAAGCCCTGGGTTTGCTCCCTGGCACTGCACAAACTGGATATGGTGGCACGCAGTGTAATACCAGAGCTTGGAAGGTAGGGACAAGAGAATCGGAAGTTCAAGGTGATCCTCAACTACAGAGCAAGTCTGAGCTCAGACTGGGCTATGGTAGACTATCTTACGCCTGCTCTAGGTTTCTGAACTCAATCTCTCTTTTCCTTCCTTGTTCTGTTTCTTGGGACTTATCTCCCTGCCTGCTAGGCCTGGAATTACCCCTCCCACTTTTCTCCTGACCTGCCTCCTTGATGAGGTTCTTGGCCTTGGACTCAGAAAAGGATGAGATGTCGTAGATGTGGTAGTTTTCTTTGGAATGAGTGAAACTGCAGAAGGGGACAGTCCTCAAGTAGACAACCAGGGCAGATAGGTCTGGGCACAAGATGGTTGTAGAACTCTGGAGAAGAAACTGGACAAAGAGATGGTATTGAATTTAAATGGTCTGGAGAGAGAAGAAGCTAGTGGCTTTCCAACCTGAGCCTCTGCCCGCTGCCTCCCCACTGTAGTCTCCCTCCTGCCTCACCTGCTTTGACAAGAAAATGGACACAGGAATGGAACTAGGAGTCTGGGCCAAAACATTACCACAGGTAAGCAGACAAGACATCGGACACGTCACAACCTGGGGGTGAGGATGGGAATAAAGGCAGTCTGCATATACTGCTCTGATCTGTTTCAGTTCTGAGTTTGGAAGGTCATTTCTATGCTACATCTGGGGTAGAGTGCCTTTATTATTTTTAAGTAAAGAGGTATCAGTCTCCCTACCTCTCTTAAAAACAAATGAACAATAATCATCTTCGGTCAAAATGTATACATGATCCTTGCATGGTGGTGCATGCCTTTAATCCCAGCACTCAAGAGTCAGAGGCAGGTAGATGTATATGAGTTTGAGCCTAGTTTGGTCTTGATAATGAGTTTCAGGTCACCCAAGGATACGTATCGAGACTGCCTCAAAAGACAAAATAAACCAAAAATCACATGAATCCAGTCAGATATGTCCAGGTCTGATGGTCACCAAATCCACACCTGTAAGGAGCTGAGGACATTAGCTTTGGATTTATCTCCTTAATTCCCATGGTCATCCCTAAACATGACAACAGGCTTAAGCACCACAGCCTCAGAACAGGATAAGTTATAAGTCAGCTAGTAAGCCAGGCAAGTACGCAAGAGAGCGAAATGCAGACACCACACCTGGACCCTGGAGGCCCTGCCAACAGTATCTTTTCTCACTTGGCCTCCCCCAGCTCCTCCTCCCATGTATACTTTCCAAAACATTTTCTCTAACTAATCCATTATAGATGAGACTGAAGTCACAGCAATCCATGGTCCAGTAACTTCTATTCAGGCAATAAAATAGCTACAGAGAGAGATAGAGACAGAGACACAGAGACAGAGACACGGAGAGAAACAGAGACAGACACAGACAAGTGGCATTCAGATTTGCCTTTAAGGAGTTTGTGAAGAACAAAGTTGCGTCCAGAGTCGCTTAACTCCTTCATCTTTCCCTGCCATCCTTGTCTTCTTTCTTGAACTTGCCTCCCTGCCCATGAGAATCCATATAGTTTCCCTACCTGAAATACCCATGCCACTTGGACCCAGGAGAGAGCCAAGCAAGGGTTTCAACTAGAGAGGTTCTAACTGTATCCATTTTGAATAAGAAGTTCTGGTCTAAGATTTTGTGCTCCATGAGGTTGGGAAGCCACTGCAATACAGGCATAGACAGCAATAGATAAAGTACAGTATTGCTAGAGATGGCAGAATGCATAGTGATTCAGTAGAGGCCTCTTTGAGAGGGGAAAAACATTTTTCCCTCCTTGGCTCTCCACCCTGGCTGGCTCAAGACTCTTCAGAAACAGGCCCTCTGCTTGTAATGCATGATCACCAAATGGCATTACAAAAACAAACCAAAACTCAAAAAATTCCTAGTCCTGACTCACCTTCTTCTTCTTGTTCCCAGAGGCCTGCTCCTGGGACTCAGGCTGAGGCTGGGTGTCCAGCTCAGGGGAGGCTGGGTCCACATCTGACCTCTCATCTTTCTCCAGCTCTTCTTCCTTGTCAACCTCAATTGTTCTTAACTTCTTGCCTTTCACCAAGATCTTCCCCCGAAGTTGCTAGAGGACAAAAGCAGAGACATGTCTACTTGTCTGCTCAAGTTCCTCCTGAAAACAATGGCACTCTCATCATCCCAGCAACAGAGGAAGAACGTGGGCCTTCAGAAGTTTCCCACAGGGGGATTGATTCCTTAAAACATTTAGTAGAGAGTCACTTATTTTCAAACAAATGTATGATGTTTCTATCCATATGGAAAAAAAAAAGAATAGGCCCTCACTCATTTTACACAGTGAAAAATCCCCTTAGATTAAAGATTTACATACATAAAGGACACAAGAGTATGAAGAGAGATACGCTTTTTTGAATAGTCTTATAATAGAAGAGTCTTTAGAGAAGACATGACTTGAGAGTTGGTCCCTCAAGCCTGTAGTTCCGGCACTCCGAAGGCCTCGGCAAGCAGAACTAGAGTTACAGGCATGTGAATGCACACTGTAGTCCCAGTGCTCAAGACACTCAGAGCAACGGAAGCAGAGGCCCTTCTCTTCCACGTTGGCCGTTATGAGTCATCTCACTGTGGAGTTGATTGCAGTTATTTCTCTTCTGTTGGTTGCAGTATAATTTGGTATTTTTTCTAGACAGCAGTTAACAATAATAATCAAAACTGTCAAAATGCAATGTGTGTGTATATATGTATGTGTGTGTTGAGCAAGAGCAAGGGTCTCATGTAGCATAGGCTGGCTTTTAGCTCACAATGTACTAGGGCCAGGCCTTGAACTCCTAATCCTCCTGATCCAACCTCCTGCATGCTGGAATCAATACATTTGGCTAAAATGTAAACTCTTTGGCCAGCACCTATACATGCCAGAATACCACCACCAATGTCATACCTAGAATGCAAACACTTTAACCTGGAAATTCAAAGACTAAATAGACAAAGCACACAGACAGGATGAAAATGATTAACAACCTAAGTGTCTGATAAATGTAAAACTGACAGTCCTACATGGCATCAGCATAAAACAGCACACGAAGATCTATGAGGAGTAAAAGATAGAGGGCTGGGGATGTAGTCCACGGGTAGTGTGCTTGCCTAGTATGCCCAAGGTCCTGGGTTCAAGCACTGCCTAAACTTGCTGTGGTGGTACACAGCAGTCATCCCAGCACTTGAGAGGTGGAGAAAGGAGGATGAGAGTTGCAAAGGCAGCCTGGGCTACATGAGACCCTGTCTCAAAAGCAATGAAAAGGTGGGCAGTGCAGCTCACCACTTGGGAGACAAAACCAGGCAGATTGCTAAGTCTGAGGCTGGCCTGATCTACAGAGTGAATTTCAGGACAGCCAGGGCTATGCAGAGAATCCAGGTCTCAAAAAAAGGTGTGGGGAGGAAAAGATATTCATGAAAACATACTTATGACATTTAAAAATATGAACAGTAAGCCAGGCAGTGGTGGCGTATGCCTGTAATCCTAGCAGTTGGGAGGCAGAGGCAGGTGGATTTCTGAGTTTGAGGCCAACCTGGTCTACAGAGTAAGTTCCAGGCAGTCAGGGCTATACAGAGAAACCCTGTCTCAAAAAAAAAATTATATACATACATACATACATACATACATACATACATACATACATATATACATACATACATATATACATACATATATATATGAACAGTAATCCTATTCATTATTTTCTAATATTAATTTCTAATATGAATATATGTTTTAAGCTTTTGAACAAAGCTGCTGATGGTGCTGGCCATGTGGCTCTGAATTTGAGCCCCAGCACATCATAAATTGGGTGGTGTGGCATATGCCTGTAATACTAGTACTTGGGAGGTCGAGGCAGGAGGAACAGAGTTCAAGGAAAGGTCATTCTTGGCTACATGTAGCAAGTCTAAGGTTCATGAAAACCTTCTCAAAGAGGAGGAAGAGTCAGGAGGAAGAGAAAGAGGAAGGAATGGAGGTATCGGCAACAGCTGAAGGTATAGCGCAGTGGTCCAGCTCAGCCTCAGTGAAGTTTAGTGATGAAGTTTAGTTCAGAGCCAGCAAGGTGGCTCAGTGAGGAGAGAGGCACTTGCCAAAAGCCTGGTGATCGGAGTCTGCTCTGCAGGACCACATGGGAGATGGAGAGAACCAACTCCTGTTGGTCTCCACACTTGTGTTTTGCCGTGGCACAAGCACCACTACCACCTCCTGCCTCAAAATAAATAAGTGTGGTGCTCTTAAAAATATATGGATATATACTGTTATGAGAGTGGCTGGAGGGGCTGGAGAGATGCTCTCTTCTGGTGTGTCTGAAGACAGCGACAGTGTACGCACATACATGAAATAAATAAATCTTGCCGAGCAGTGGTGGCACATGCCTTTAATCCCAGCACTTGGCGAATTTCTGAGTTCAATGCCAGCCTGGTCTACAGAGTGAGTTCTAGGACATCCAGGGCTACACAGAGAAACCCTGTCTCGAAAAACATAAATAAATACATAAATAAATAAATAAATACATACATACATACATACATACATACATAAATACATAAATTTATACATATAAATTTATATATATGTTATATATAATATAATATATGTATATTATTATATATATTATATATATATTATATATAATATAATATATGTATATTATTATATATATTATATATATATAATCAAGATGGCCATTCTGAAAGAGACAGGAATGTAGAAGAGGGAGCCATGGTGAGACTGTGAAAGACACAGTGGGCCTGGCTGGGCCTCAGAGTCCCTACCTCTGGCGAGGGCATTATGTCAATCAGCTGTCCCTCTAGGGTGTTGCTCAGCAGATGCTCCCCCAGGATCTCGGTCAGATGCTGTGCCATGGTCTTCTGCTGTTCCCAGGAGCAGTGGTTATCCAGAGACAAGATGAGAGGGTATTCTGATGACTGGCAGAGGGCAGGGGATGAGACATTCAGAACCATCAACTCCTATGACCTCCTACTCCAAATCCTGGATTCCTAGGCCCCCACTTGAAAGCTCCAATCAATATACTGATTGCTAAACTCCTCCCACCCCACCTTAGAGCTCTGTGAGAACTGGAGAGATCTTAGGTCTATTCCTTGGGACACAGTCCCATCTAAGGGGCACTGCTGAGACGCTAAGTCTTATACCCTATACCAAGTCTGATCCAGGTGTTCTGAGGCCTTTTGAGTTTGCAGTCTCAGTGTGGATGTCAGATTATTCCTCTAGTTATGAGCTCACAGTGTACTATCTTCTCTAGCTTCCTAATGTCCTCCAGCCCAGCTCACCCATGGCTCTGTTCCCCTCCCCCATCTTCCTCTACATAGGTAGGTAACAAAGACAGTTTTAGAAGTAGCTACTAGCAACTAGTGGCTGTTGCTAGTATGAATACTATATGAATACTAATTACCAGTAACAAATACAACACTTAATCATAGTAATCCTTTAATATTTGTTTAATGCTTTAGAGTTAAAAACTTCTTTTATCAGTTGGGCAGTGGTGGCACACATCTTTAATTCCAGCACTTGGGAGGCAGAGGCAGGTGGGTCTCTGAGTTCAAGGCCAGCCTGGGCTACATAGTGAGTTCCAGGACAGCCATGGCTACACAGTGGAACTCTGTCTCAAAAAACAAAAACAAACAAACAAAAAGAGCAAGCTATATTATATATATAATATATATATAATAAAATAACGAAAAAATACCTTTTGTCTATTTCAAACTGCTTGCACTAACTGTCTGTCTGCCCTTCCAACCCTCACCAGTCCCATTTTCCTCAGACCTTCTTGTCTTTTTTAGTGTTATTCCCAACCTGGGGCTACTACCTGGAAGGCATATTGTGCTAGTGTTGCCAAAACATCTTTGAACAGGATGCGAGAGGTCAGGGTATGTCCATGATAAACTATGGGCTCTCCGTCAGGTCCATCCCAGGTATCCACCTCCACACAGCGGCACCCCCGTTTCAAGGCCCTGCAAGAAGCCCAAACCCCCAGAGGTAGGAGAGGTCAAGGTGTGATTTTCTTCCTAAAGAGTCACGTCTCCGTCTCCCTTCTCTGGAAGGAACACCGCTCACTAACACTTGCCTATCCAGCCTACTTCAAGTGCTGTTTCCACGGAGGCATCTCAGTCCACTGGGCCATGGCTGCAGCTCACATCTATCTCGACCTAGCCCCAGTTCATAATCCTCCCTAGCAAGCCATTACACACCACCTCACTATCTTTCCACTATTGTGGACTCTGCAGGTGCAGGTACCCGTCAAGCTGCCCAGCTGCCAGTGCTACAATGCTGTCTGCCTAGTCAGTCTCATCATGGTTAATCACAATAGCAACCACCACTTACTAGCTACCAACTGATAGCTTGTGCCTTTAGCCTTCACAAGAACCCTGACAGAATGGGCAAAGTAATCATCTATCTTTCTCAGAGAATCATACAGAGGTGAATTAGCCCCCAGGACACCAAAAAGAGCTAAAATTTGACCCAAAGGGGGTTGACTCCAGAGTGGATTTAACTCTAGACCCCACTGTCTTTCCTTTAAAGCAATGGTTCTCAACCAGTGGATTGTGACCCCTTTGGCAAACTATCTCCAAAAAATTTAATTATGATTCATAACAGTAGCAAAATTACAGCTATGAAGTAGCAACAAAAATAATTTTTATGGTTGGGAACAACTACAGCATGAGGAGCTGGATTAAAAGACCAAAGCATGGCCGGGCAGTGGTAGCGCACGCCTTTAATCCCAGCACTTGGGAGGCAGAGGCAGGCGGATTTCTGAGTTCAAGGCCAGCCTGGTCTACAGAGTGAGTTCCAAGACAGCCATGGCTACACAGAGAAACCCTGTCTTGGAAAACCAAAAAAAGGGGATGGGGATTTAGCTTGGTGGTAGAGGGCTTGCCTAAGCAAGAGCAGGGCCCTGGGTTCGGTCCTCAGCTCTGGGGTAAAAAAAGACAAAATAACAAACAAACAAACAAAAGGATCGAAGCATCAGGAAGGTTAAGAAGCACTCCTTTAAAGTATCCCACACACTAGCTCAAAACAAACTCCAGGGCTCCTGAATTCTCAGAGGTTCCTAGCCTGTGACAAAGAGAAGGGCCCCATTCTGCTAGTATTGCTGAATGCTAGGATTTCATTAGCATTCTGCTAAGATCTAAGATGTTCTCCAAGTGCCTCAGTATCCAGGGATGCTCAGGCTCTAAGCTCTCTCTCTCCCAACCTCTGTTGTCTACCCCTTAGTTCCCACACGCAGTCCATCTCATGAGCAGGTCCCCCTCACACCACCACATACCGTATGTATCCTTCAACGCTGCTCTGGCCACAAAGCTGGTCCCCCACTAGGTAGGTGTTGTGAGAGGAGTTAATGTAGTAGTGGCTCAGAGGCTGAGTCATATCCTGGTAGACAGGGAGGCAGTCAGGATTGAAGATGTTTCCATCCACGGAGCACAGGTAGCTGAGGAAGCCATCCTTACTCAGGACGTGCAGCAGTCTGCCTAGGGTGTGGAGTGGGAACCACAAGAGTGAGAGGTCTGGCACACCCACAAGCCTGTTCACCAGCCCCCTCCCTTGGGGTCCTGTCCCTTAGATGCCTATTTCTAGTCAGCAGAGCCCAAATGGGCCACTTGTTGTATCATCTACCATTTAAAATGTTCCTTCTTTGGTTGGTGGCTCAGCCTCTGAAAAGGAGAGAGGGGACTGGGGCAGGGGGAGAGCCCTGCGAGGGGGACTAGGATGGAAGGCAGCATTTGGGATGTAAATTAAAAATAATTAGTTCCAAGCTGGGCGGTGGTGGCGCACGCCTGTAATTCCAGCACTCTGGGAGGCAGAGGCAGGCGGATTTCTGAGTTCGAGGCCAGCCTGGTCTACAGAGTGAGTTCCAGGATAGTCAGGGCTATACAGAGAAACCCTGTCTCGAAAAAACCAAATCCAAAAAAAAAAAAAAAAAAAAAAATTAGTTCCTTCTCATAGGTGTAAAGAAAACAATCAAATCCCAGCACTTGGGAGGCAGAGGCAGGTGGATTTCTGAGTTTGAGGCCAGCCTGGTTTAAGATTGAGTTCCAGGACAGCCAGGACTACACAGAGAAACCCTGTCTCAAAAAACCAAAAAGAAAAAAAAAGAAAAAAAAAGAGAAAAGAAAAGAAAGCCATTGAGACAATTGTAGGCCTCAGACTTTTCCAAGCTGTCAACCTCCCCTCCCCTATCTCTTTCTTTAAGACAGGATCTCACTTGGACTCCTTCCATGGGCCTCACCGTTCTAGGCATGGACTTTATATAGTGACAACAGTGACTAGCAGCTACTGGGCACTCACTCCCTGCAAGGGCATTATGTATCGCAGCTTTCTAACTCAGTGAAGTCAGCATTGCAATAGAGTGACTACAGCAAGTTAGCTAGGACAACAGGCTTAAGACAATTCCTTAAGTGAAGGAGCTGGGATTTGAAACCAAGCAGTCTGATGTCAGGGGCCATGCCTTGCACTACTGGACTGTGGGGTCTCCCTGATTTTGTTGCAAAGAGGCTTGGCTGGAAGGTATGAGGACCTGCCGCTCAGGACCAGTTCCCTCGACCTAGGTCTGACAAATCACAGACAGAGAACGGCAGCAGTTGGGGTGGAAGTCTCAATTGAAGACCCTACCTTTCAACCCGATGCACTGGAATTCGGTTCTCAACATGCATACATCAGAAAACATCTCCAACTCATAACGGGTAATTGATGTAACTGATCCTGCTCTGGGAACAGGACATCCAATTTTTTTCTTCTAACTTCTTCAGTTTTATTTTCTGGTTAGTACAGTTATATATACTTGTTTGGGAGTTTTTGTATTGTTTCGAGATAGGTTTCTCTGTGTAGCCCTGACTTCCTGGAACTCATTCTGCAGACCAGGCTGGCGTCTAACTCAGAGACCCACCTGCTTCTGCTTCTTGAGTGCTGGGATCAAAGGCATGCGCCACCACCACAGCCCAGCCTATTTTATCATTTCCTTCCTTCCCTCTTTCCTTCCTTCCTTCCTTCCTTCCTTCCTTCCTTTCTTCCTTCTCTTTTTCCTTTTTTTTTTTTTGAAATTAAAGATTTACTCATTTATTATATGTAAGTACACTGTAGCTGTCTCCAGGGATTTGAACTCAGGACTTTCAGAAGCACAGTCAGTGCTCTCAACTGCTGAGCTATCTCTCCAGCTCCTCTTTTTCTTTGATTTCTTTCCTTTTTTTTTTTTTTTTTTTTTTTTTTTTGGTTTTTCAAGACAGGGTTTCTCTTTGTAGCCCTGGCTGTCCTGAAACTCACTGTGTAGACCAGGCTGGCCTCGAACTCAGAAATCCACCTGCCTCTGCCTCCCAAGTGCTGGGATTACAGGCTTGCGCCACCACCGCCCGGCATTTCTTTCCTTTTTTAAAAAAATTTTTATTTATTTAATGTATGAGTGCTCTGATCCGCAGGCCAGAAGAGGGCATCAGATCCCATTACAGATGGTTGTGAGCAACCATGTGGTCTCTGGGAATCGAACTCAGGTCCTCTGGAAGAACAGCCAGTGCTCTTAACCACTGAGCCATCTCTCCAGCCCCAGACCTGGCTTTGTACATGGACATTAGGATCTGAACTTAGGTTGCCATGCTTGCACTGCAAACACTCTTTCTTATCGAGCCATCTCTCCAGTTCCACACTTGATCTTTCTAAGTCTCTGTTTTATATAATAAAAATTAGGAACAGAGCCCATCTTATCAGGAAAGCTAAAACAAGACAAGAACCTAGAGATGTCAGCACATTGCAGGATATTCAGTGATCCCAAGGGATTGATGGTTTTCTATTCTTCAAAGATGCTGTGAAGACTAAATTGAGTAAAGACTGTGGAAGTGTTTTGCAAATCACTTACTGTGGATATAACCTTCTCACACACTGAAGAGAATGGAGGGGTGGAAGTGAGTCCACTAAGAGGAGAGTAATTTTTTAGTTGTACTTATCAAACGCCAGGCACTAGCCTCGGACTGCCCCAGGCCTAAACTGACCAGAGTCCTGATTCAGGCGCTTAAGGACTCAAGTCTAACTCAAAGAACTTCCAGGAAGCTAACATTTAAAAGAACAACAGCCATGAAACACGGGACAAAAGAATTGTTGTGTAGGGAGGAAGTGGGAGGGCGGGGTCAAGTGCTTTCTTCTTCTGCTGAGGACAAAGCTGATAGGGTGATGTGATGTGGAATATGAGCCTAGGGAAGGGACAGGACCTCACTCTCTTCCTCCTAATGGATGAAGATCTATCTCTGTCTTAACTGATAGGGAAGGGCTACTTTAGGTGATGTGGTTCAGTGAGATGATGGGGGAGGAGGCCAGGAGAGGGGTGGACTTGGCCTTCCTTACAGCAGGAGAAGACTCTGGGTCTGGGTCTTTGTTTAGCCCCTGTTCCCCAATCCCTGTGTCTAGCATCTACACACTTAGTTCTTACCATTCTCAGAAGACTCATAGCGGTCAATGAGTTGCAGGGCAAGGTCAGGGGCATGGTCATTTTCTTTCTGTTCCTCTCTAAGGAAATCCACAAATTCCAGCAAGGTCAGCTTCTGTTTGTCAGACGAAAAGTTCTCGAATAGTTCTTCAATCTCAGTGCGTTTAGTCAGGGCCTTATAGAACTGTACAAATTCTTCTGATCCCAGAGCATCAGATTGGGTAACATCTGCTTCCTGCAAGAGATTTAGCAGGGCATAGATAAACTCTGAGGAATGGGCTGATCTTCATTTGTCCTATAGGGTTGTATGGCCAACAAGTTTCAGGAAGCTGTCTGTCTGTCTGTCTGTCTGTTGGTCTGTCTGCCTCTCTCCTTCCCTCCCTCCCTCCCTCCCTCCCTCCTTCTTCCCTCCCTCTTTCTTTCTCTCTCTCTGCATGTATACGTATGTGTATGTCTGTTTGTCGCTGTCTCTCTCTCTAGCACTGGGAGTAGGCCCTAATACACACACACACACAAACACAACTATGCCTGGGTTTTTACACAAATGCTGAAGTAGAACTTGAGTCCTATTCTTACACGGCAAGCACTTTAACAACAGAGTCATCTTCCCAGCTCCTGCAAGGGTCATCTTAACAGGTGTTTATAAAACTCTCAGATAGTTCCTGATATTTTACATGGTTACAAGTCATTCTAGTAAATAAAAGACAAAGTTTTATCTCTTTTATTTAATGTGAGATGGAATATTTGGTTTGCTTAGTTTTGTTTTTGTTTTTGTTTTGGACAGTCTTCCTCTGTGTAGGCATGGCTGTCCTAAAACTTGCTCTGTAGACCAGGCTGGCCTCAAAGATCTGCTTGCCTCTGCCTCCCAAGTGCTGAGACTACAGGCATATGCCACCACAGCCAGGTCTTAATGTTATTTTTCGTTTCTAGAGATTATGACTCATCCTCCCAACAAGACTAAGTGGCCAGAGCCTCATTCCCTACACAGGTTTCACTGAGCTTATTACGGTAATGGAATACACGGGAGTCAAGAGATGAACACTACTAGGTGGGGTCAGAGACCTTCTGGCCAAGTGAAGACATGATCTTGTTGTCTCCTGCAAACCCTGCCCAGCAAACACACCTGAAAAAGGCTGAAGGCGTATTCTTCATCCATTTCCACATTCATCAGAAGTAGCAGCCGCTGAGCTTCGCTGAAACTCATCCGGCCATCCTGGTTTCTGTCTGCTTGTTGGAACCACTCATTCAACATTCCAGCTCTGAGTCAAGGAAAAAACTTGGTATGTGCGTAGTGTGTGTGTGAAGTGAGTATGTGCAGTGTGTGTGCAGTGTGTGTGCAGTGCGTGTGTGCTCATCCATTGACCCCCTTTTCCTGTCTTTGTTGCCAGTTTCTCTCCCAAGCCAATTCATTCTCTACATAGCCTCTTGAATAATCTCTCCTGAATATAAATCTATCTTGTCACTGGATGGCCCTGGGTGCCTGCCTGCAGGGACCTACCTCCTTGTTGTCTACAGGAAAAAACATAGATTCTAACACAGAAGTTAAGATCCCCCTACTCTTGGATCTGGCCCAGCCCAGCCTTCTCACTGTATCTTTCTTTGTCATTTTGCCAGTCAGCAGCTCCTTCCTCTGAACATCGCCGACCTGCTCCCCCAGGCTCCTTTTCCCAGACTCTTTATTCATGCTATCCTTTCAGCCAGCAGTGCCTTCCCGCACTCCTCCTTCAGGTTCAAATTGAACTACTTTCCTTTCTTTCTCTGACAGGATCCCAGGGAGCCAAGGAAGACTTTGACCTTCTGATCCTTGTCCTTCTGCCTCCTGGGTACTAGGATTACAGGCACACGTTACCATGACAACTAGATACCGTGCTGGGGTCAAACCCAGGGTTTCAAGCACTCCACCAACAGAGCTACATCTCTGATCCAAAATCCCATGCTATTTCTTCCCTGGCACTTTTTCAGAACACTCTTAGGTAGAATCAAGTATTCCTCTAGTTTAGTACTTAAATTATTTACACATATTAATTTTTTCCCACCAACTAAAGTAATAAATAGGGTCTCGTTGATCTTGATGCCCCTAAAACTAGGCACAGTGGTGGATACAATCAAGCTAATGGGTGCTGAATGAAAGTATGCATACATGAAGTAAAGTGCAACCTAGAAACCTCTTTTACATGTATTGGAGGGTCTGCAAGCCACTGTGTGAGTGTGTGTGTGTGGGGTGTATCAGAGGACAAGGTACAGGAGTCAGTTCTCCCACCATGCTGGCTCCACAGATTGAGTTCGGGTGGCCAGGCTTCCCTTCTCTCACTAAAATATCTCTCTGACTTCATCTAGGAATCTTGAAGTGAGTCTACACTACGGCACCCTCTAGGAGCTCCTTCCCACGCCCATGGTAGTGAATGCTTGCTACCAGGAGGTCTGTTTACTTCACAGGAGCAGCACGTTGCTTGCCTATCTTCCTCTCCCGGCCCTTGTTCCTATCCTGGGTTCTCAGTCTCATTCCCCGGCTCTGACTAGCAAACATCCATTTCTCCTTCAGAATTGTCAGCTCCATACTTGGCCCCCATCTCTCCCCACACCACTTGGATCCAGTTCTGTACCCTTTCCACATTCCCTTGGTTCTGCAGCACCTGACTCCTTCAGTCGCCCCTGCCTACACCCTAGCTCCATCAGGTTGATACTGATCCAGTTGCTCCTGGTGGTCCATGCTGGCAACAAGATCCACCAACAGCTGGAGTCCTCGCATCCACATCTGGGCCTCTTCAACACTGTTGGCTACTAGGTCCAGGTTGGGGCGGCGCCCATGAAAGACAATGGTGAAGCCTTGCTCCAGGGGGAACTCATCCACCAGATAGCGCAACAACTCAGAATCCTGGCCCTTCCGTATCCCCTCCACATCAGAGATCGAAACTGCCAGAGAAGAAGCAGGTGGGAGCATTGAGGAGAGGAGTCTGACACACAACAGGGGAATGGCGTGGTGACCAGAACTCCCTTCTCCATGGAGACACAGAGAGGAGGAACCCGGGCTTCTAAAGGCTGGATCCCAGAGGACACTCGGACAAGGGGATGGAGACCCAGTGGTTCAGGAGTTCCTGGGACTCTGTGTTTTCTTGGGCAGCACAGTAAGGAGGTTCAGCTAGACCTGGAAAGCCCTGACTCCCAGCCACCAGCTGGCAGAGTGAAGACCCAAACTTAACCCCTCAGTGTCCACATCTTAAAGAATGGATGGCCCCGTACCTGGCAGGTTGCAATGGTCCCACAGGAGAGCTAGTGGGGCTGACAATCACATCTGTAACACAGGTCCACCAGAGGAGTACAGCGCATGCCTGTGTTTTAGATCTGAAGCATTCCTCTTTCAAGGGGCTGAGAGGGGAGTGAGAGGAATTCTCCCAGTCTTTACCTCAGCTCGAGGTGGTGTGGTTTGTGAGTATTGATTATGCCTCGTGATCAAGAGTTTAAAGGTATCATAATGAGCTTGGCCCACAGGGTTGGAGCAATATTGGGCTGCAGTTTGTGTTTTGAAATATTGTAATGGCTAACATTTATGAAAGCCATCGAGATTTCCTGCTAGATGTTTCACATATTAGCTCAGCGAGTACTTTAATTTACAGGTAGGTGCCGGTTAACCCCCATTTTGTAGATGAGAAATTTTAGTTCAATTTATCCAAACCAACTCAACCAGAAAGTAGCATAACCAGGGTTTTAATCCAGATGGGGTTATGTCATTTCACGGTCATAATAACCACATATATAGATATGTACATGTATAAATACACCCACATGTTATTTATGGAGACTTATCATGTTCCAGGGCTCTTCTTAACCTCCTCTGCAATAACTAATCCTATTTACACTCTTACAGAGGCAAGAGATGTTTGTCATCTTGTACAGAGCCACACAAGTGGACCCGCACAATCACAAGATCCTGGTCCCTCCTCTGCCTTCAAACTTCTGGATTCCTAAGAAACATGTCCACCCATATACCCACCCATGGCGATCAAGGTCACTCACAAGTGGGCTTGGGTATGCTCTCAGGTTGCCGTCCATGCCAGACTGTCATGCCGTCATTCTGAAGTCTGAAGTATCTTAACTTCTTCCAGCTTTTGGTCCTCACCTTGCGCATCATTGTGCCCTCTTGCATCAGCACCAGGTCTTGATCAGTGGCCAGGACTGAGCCAGGAAAAGAAGGGACTTATTTACCCAGTGGGAAGGCTAGGGGGCCCAGAGGAGCTCTGAACCAGGGTCTAATCTCCTCCCAGCCCCTGGGCCTGCCTCCAAAACCTCTTCCCAGGCAGGGGTACTCACGGTCTTGAATCTGAGATGCCATCACCCACTGCTCCACCAGCTGGTGCCAGAGTCACCTAAAGGAGCAAGGAGGAGCGAAGGGCTCTGGGCGAATCCTGGAGTTGACGAGAACAAGAGAAAGCAAGCCAGGGTCTCCTTAGTGGTGTGTATCCCGCACTTCATCTCATCTGTAGCTATTTGCATTTCTGAGTTAGCTGACTCTGAGGCTTGGTGAGGCTAAGAAACCTGTCTCAATTCACACACAGATTGGAATTTAAAATAAGATACATAGACCTGTCTAGTTCCCATGGCTGTCTCCAGGAAGGGCTAAAGCAGGGCATGTTCCAAACACTCTCGCTACCTACACTCATTGGGTACCATTGCTCTACACCTTGCTCATTCCCCATGTCCTTGTTATTAGGGTCTGCCATCTTGCTGCCAACTTTTATGAGAACCTAGAATCTATCTTCACCCTAGCTCTCTCTCCTCCAGGTAGGATTAGGATTTTTCTGTTTTTTTTTTTTTTTCTTCCTGGAACCCTGCCTACACTCTCATGTACATTGTGTCAAATTGCTAAAGAGCTAGGGTAGAATATTCTTTCTTTCTTTGAGACAGAGTCTCATGTAGCCAAGGCTGGCCTTGAACCCTGATTCTCCTGCTCCCACCTCTCGTGCTGGGATCACAGATGTGAGCCACCGTGCCCAGCATCCGGTTCAGCTCTTGATCAGCTTGTGCTGAAACTGACCAATCTCAAAGCATAAAGCCTGAAAGACCTATGCTTAAACAGAAGGGTGCTGTAATTATTCACTTAAAGTTTATAATTTTGACAGTGATAAACATGTAAAAGAAAGCCTCAAAATTCTGGGAAGTAGCTGGCTCTGGTGAAACATGCCTGTTTTTTCAACAATAGGAGCTCAAGGCTAGCCTCAGTCACTTAATGAGTTCTAGGTCAACCTAGGTTGTATGAGACCTGTCTCACGAAAAAAAACAAAACAAAACAAAACAAAACTCCAAATCTATAAAGCGATCCTTCAGTCAGCATTCCATTAAAACATCATGCAGTTTTAGGCTAGAGAGATGATGGCTCAGTATCTGAGAGCCCTGGCTGCTCTTCTAGAGAATCCGGGTTCAATTCCCAACACTGATACAGTGGCTCGCACTATCTGTAACTCCAAGTCCGAAAGATCCAACATCTTCTGGCTTCAGTGGGCACCAAGTGGTACACAAGTGGTCATGCATTCAGGGGAAAATACTCATATACATAAAACCAATAAACTTTAAAGTATCGTTCAGGCCAGGCGGTGGTGGCACATGCCTTTAATCCCAGCACTTGGGAGGCAGAGGCAGGCGGATTTCTGAGTTTGAGGCCAGCCTGGTCTACAGAGTGAGTTTCAGGTTCCAGGACAGCCGGAGCTACACAGAGAAACCCTGTCTTGAAAAACCAATATATATAAATCATTCGGTCTAACTCCTAAATTTTTACAGATAACTAAGTAAGAGAATAATCTAAGATGTGAAACGACCTGTGTAGTCAGTCACACAACATATTAGAACCTTAATTTTTTTTCTTTTTTTTGAGACAGGGGTCTCTCCTTGTAGACCCGGTTCTCCTGGAATTCTCTCTGTAGACCAGGCTGGCCTCAAACTCACAGAGATTCCCCTTCATCTGCTTCTCAATTGCTGGGGTTAAAGGTATATGCCACTCTGCCCTGGTCTTCGTAACTCTTTTTGAGACAAAGTCTCTATAGCCCTGGCTGTCCTAGAACTCACTCTGAGGACCAGAATGGCCTTGAACTTAGAGATCTGCCTGCCTCTGCCCCCCAAGTGCTGCGATTGTACAGCACCACACCTAGCAGTAACCCCAAGGAGGGTACGAGAGTCCCTCCACCATTCTCGGTGGAGAACGTACCTTCCCTGGTTGAAGCCCTAGAGAGGGCGCCCTAAAGGGGTAGAGGAGTGAGGGGCACAGGAGAGAAACAGCTATGATAGTTTTAGCCCTAGCTAAGAGCCCTCTGGGTGGAAGAAGGGTCCCTAAGAGCTCCTTCAGGGACAAAAAGCATCTCTTCTTCCAGGTGTGGATACCCTCTTTGGAATCTATATGGTTTAAAACTGCTGTATGAAGACCAGAGGCCAAAGTAATGGATCACTCTTAAATTCCTTGGCTCCTCAGACCACAGTGGGCTGAGGGTGACCTGAGATCGTGGCTTCCACCTTGTAGGCACAGGACTCTAGTTGGTTTGGGGATTGGAAGAAGACAGAATTACCTTCTCTGTTCCTGTGTCCAGGAACCTCAACATGTCCTGGAACATGGGAAACCTGAGAACAGAGCCCAGGCTCCAAAAACAGTTTCCCAAGCCAGCCTTAAAAAGCTGCTTTACCTCTTTTTTCTTGTCCCCTGTCTAACCTGTCCCCACTCAAGAGCAGTGTTTTAACTTGTATCTATATGGGGTACGCTCAAGAGTGCCAGCAGCACCTCGGGGAAGCCACAGCGTTTGAGACCTGAGCTTCATGGAGGAGAGTGAAGAGCAGAAAGATTGTCTGTCCTGACAGGGTCCTTCAGTGACACAACTGCAATAGATGGAAGGCCTCTCTACAACCGGTGCAGAGTTCACCAACTCTCCCCTCAGAAAGGGCCTTCTCCAGAAGGCATGTTGAAAGAAGGCCTGGGATCAGTGAGGGACACCGACGATCTTTCTCTCCACTCCATCATCTTCCGGGTCCCCTACATCCCGCCAAACAACTTTCTTTTCTTCCTGTTGTCTTGCTTTTCCCAGCCCATGCCTGACTCTTTCCTTTCCTTTCTTCCTAGCTCACTCCTTTCTTTCTCACCAGCCTCTCTGCTCCCTCAAGTCAAGCTTTTTGTGTTCTCTTCTTAACCTTCTCCTCCTCCTCTTTCTCCACCGCCCTTTCCTGCCATTCCTCTCCTTTATCTCCACTAATTCCCAACAGCCCTGGCTCTCAGCCCCTTTACGGATGTTGAGTCTACAGGCCAGGAGAGAGGGTACTTTCATGTAGACACTCAGTCACATGCCTCTCCTTTCAGCCTCATTTCCCCCTGTTTCCTAGGAGACTGACTAAACAAAGTGCCCAAAGAATGTGTTAGCACCTAAGCGTTCCAGGGCCTGGTGTTCCCGCTGGTGTCTGAAAGGAAGGATGGTTACAACGAATGCAGGTGCAGTGGGGCAAGAAGCAGCAGAGGGTTTGGGAGAGGGGGCACCAGCAAGGACACAAAGGATAAAATTCTAAAAGTAAGAAAGATTGGGTCAGTCGGGCATGGTGGTAATCTTAACATGTGGGAGGTGCAAACAGAAGGATCAGGTGTTCAACAATCATCCTTGGTTATATAGGAAGTTAGAGGGTGGCCTGGGTTCGGGGTGGGGGAAGATTAGCACATATACATATATTTGGGATCTTGTACTTTCAAGTAGCTTTCTATGACCCTCAGAGTTTGGAAATGTCAACACCGTGTGCCAATGACATTATAGTAGGAAGTCAGGGTATCTCAAATTTCTTTCTGAGAGGCAGGAAGGGAGAGAGATGTTTTGTCTATGTTCTCACTCCTGAAAAGGGATGTGGCTAACCTGTTTCATATAAAGTGAATAGGACAGCTCTGCTCACAGGTCATAGCCCTTAGAATGTTAGAACTTGAAGGCTCTCTCAAGACCAGACACTTAAGCCCAGATCAATTATCTCCAGGAGAGTGTTTTAGAATTTGCCAGATTACAATTTCCAAGGATGAGGAGAGCATATTTAGTGGGCACCCTAATAAGCAGTCCTGGCACAAAAGCAACCCTGGGGAGTCCTAAATCCTATTACAGATCAAACGGTTGTCTGTGGCCTTAAAGTCCCATGGTATACAACCTGCTAGTGTACCAAGAACTTGCCTTGGCTTGTTAAGCAGGCAAAAAAACCAACAAAACAAAACAACCCAGAGCACAGAATAAACTCAAACCCCGACTCTTTCCAAGGTTGTCTTAAAATTCTCTCTTTATTACCAGAAGTTCAGATGTCTCATGAGTTTTGGACAACCCTCATGTGGTAACCCTCAACAATCTGTTAATGCATCTTCATTGATGAGAATCTATTCTCATTCTGCCTCCTGTCTTACTGGGGTGGATTCACCTCCGAGAGGTAGCCAGGATCAGCGCCAGGGTCAGCACTCATGGCCCCGTACAGCTAAGAGGTTTCTCTATAAAAGGATGATTGACACAGCCGGGAAGATGGCTTTTAAGAGTCAGAGAGGGTAAACTGAAGAGAAACTGCTAGAGGGAGGGAGCTCTGTGGAGCCTCGGGGTAGAAAAAGGAGCCTAGTTTAACCTAATACAGGTATGCATCTGTAGGGCTGAGTGGAGACTCAGGCAGGTCTCAGCTTGGCCAGAGGTTGCTCAGGGCCCTTACCGTGGGAAGGGTAGTATCCTGTGTCTGTGAGCGTCGCCTCCAGAGCTCCGCAATGCTCTCCGTCCGCTGAGAATGAGGAGACTCCTTTTCTCCTTTGCACTTGACCACTTCCACCCTTGACTGCAGTTTGCTGCTGTAACTGGCAGAGTTACAGCCAGAGAGGAGGAGTGAGGTGGAGAGAGGTGTGAGCGCTTTCTTAGGTCCAGCCTATCCAACTCTTAAAGGCCCAGGGCACTGGTCAGCAGGAGGAGTTGTGGGGGTGGGGTGGCAGAAAAGGCTTAAGGGAATGGATTGAGTTGATAGCAACACATCTCCAGGGAGAAGGAGCCTGGCTGCCTTTTATCTAGATGCCTCCCCACCTGGACCCCTTACTGACCCCAATCCCACAATTGTTCTCAAAGTGAAAGCCAAGCCCCATTGTCTGCCTAGTGCAGTGCTTTGTGAATCACTGCTGTTCATTCTGCTCAGAGGCTGTGTGGAATACCGCTGTTTTTGCCCTCATTTCAGCTGGCTGCTCTCCATGGTGTCGCTTTCCACCAGCTTGCTCCTGTGTTTTTGCATCTTGCCTCGAAAGGGCAATCACTCTCTGAGTCTTTAAAAATACAGGAGCTGAGCAAGACAGGGAGAAGGGAAGAAATAGCAGTTTGAAGGGGCAGTGTTGTTGCACTCATGTAAGACAGCTTGTGTATATATGGTGGGTGCTTGCTTTTTTTTTTTTTTTTTTTTCTTGAGACAGAATTTCTTGTGATCCAGACTAACCTTGAATTTGATTTGTTTTTAAACTTGATTTGTAGCTGGGGATGACCTTACAGATCCTCCGGCCTCCACCTCTTGAGCACTGACACTCAGGTGTGTACCACTGTGCCCAGTTTAAATGGTGATGAGGAGGAGACCCAGATCTGTGTGTATGGTGGTCAAGCAGTTTGCCAACTGAGCCACATCCTCAGCCCCCTCCCCGCCCCCCCCACCATAATGTCCTCTTTCCTCTTGTAATGATTTGTTCAGTACCAGGATATTTATTTTTGAGGTTGGAGTCTTGCTATGTAGCTCAGCTGGCCTTGAACTCAAAACCCCGCTCCCTCATCATTCTGGCCACACATAATAAAGGTATTAGGTAGAGATGAAGCAAGCTCACAATATTCAGATCAGATTAGGGAAGGCCATACCCATGCTCCCATTGTATCTTTCTTCCCAAGTACCTTTCTGTTTTATACTTAAAAATCAATGTTAAGTGGTTAAGAGCACTGACTGCTGGTCTTCCATAGGTCCTGAGTTCAATTCCTAGCAACCACATGGTGACTCACAACCATCTGTAATAGGATCAGATGCCCTCTTCTGGTGTGTCTGAAGAGAGCAATAGTGTACTCATACATGAAATAAATAAATCTTTAAAAAAAATTCCAACTTTGTAACAACAACAACAACAGAGCAAAGTGGCGAGAGAGGACACTCATAAAGGAACGAGCTCCTTCCAAGGGGAGATGACTAGGAAGCTGGCACAGAAACCAAGATGGAGGAAAGGGAACCAGATTAGGAGAGGAAAAGGGGTGTTGTTATGACCCCATACTTTGCAAATAAAAACCAAAGTACTAGAAGTTTCTACAGTACTCTAGTCTATGTGCTGGCAGTAAGGACAACCTGCCCTCGTCCACTCCCAAGCACAGCTGGGTTCGGCTTTTGCTTTGCCTTGGGAGGACTGTGAAGTGTGGCTTTCCTAACCCACTGGACGGCAGTTAGGGCAGTTATGGGCGTAGGGCACGGCAGTGGAACTCCTGGGAGGTTCTGCTCCAGTGGTGTATTTTAGTCACAAGCCCAGAGGGAACTAGCTTTGTGAGATGGACATGACTTTGAGTGTGTTGAGTTCTGGCTGCCTCTTAGAGTTCCCTCAAATACCTCTCAACAGCCCAATAGTCTGCCATTAGAGGTTATTGATAGCTAAATCTTAAGTTCCATTAAAATAAAATCCTCTAAGTGATGACTATAAGAGCCAGGATGGAGATTACTTTAGGAAGACATTGTGGTAGAATGAATGCATTGCCGGGCTTGATCTATTTTTAGTCTTGAGTACTAATGGGGGGGGGTGTCCTTCATTAAAAACTAATTTTCTGTCATACATTTTCTGTAGGTCTATATTGCTTCTATTATATTTTACAATGAAAGGGATTTAAATCTCTGCAATTAATTTTGTGAGGTGGGAGTATCCTTATGTTGCTCAGGCTGGTCTTGATTTGTGGCTTCAGTAGATAATCCCCCAGCACTCCATCTTAGCCTCAAAAAAAAAAAAAAAAGCTAGGACTATGTACATGTGAACCACCATGCTTACAAGCCCTGAAGTCTTAGTAGTTTTACTTAATTAACCCAGAGAGAATAGGTTGATTATCTGTTTGTTTGTTTGTTTGTCTGAGAGCAGATTTGCTGTCTTTTTTTTTTTAAAGATAGGACCAATGATAATGTAGTCAGTTGCTCTTGAACTTAATATGTAGCTTTGAATTCCAGAACCTTCTGGATGGTATTATAGACTTGTACCACTTTCCTTCTTCGAGCAGACTTTGGTGGCAGAAAGCACAGTCCAAAGGGAAGGTAGGCATTAAAAGGGAAACCATTCCTGGGGAGCAGGAAGACTAGGGACATCAAATTATAAGCCATCAATTTCAGATTTGACTTAGCAGAGATCCCATCCCCACTTGCCTGACAACATAATCTCCTTTTTCAATCTACCTCTTCCACCTGATTCCCCTTCTTACTCAGGACTAGACACCCTCTTCCTCTTTCTCAGTAACTCATTGACCTTAGATTTTCTGAGAGAGAGCAGGTCTCAAATACTTGTCTCTGCATTCTTACCAACCCACCACTACTCCTCAGCTTGTGTTCTGATTTGGGTGTAGAGTCTGAGAGAGATTTCACAAGATTAGTTTGGTTCCCAAAAATACTTGGGAAGGGGCTTAGCAAGATGGCTCAGTGGGGAAAGGCAAGGACATGCTCCCAGGTCCGACCACTTGAGTTTGATACCCAAGATCCACATCATGGGAGGAGAGAGCTAACTTATAAAGTTGACTTCTAACTTCCACACACTCAAGTGCACACACACACACACACACACACACACACACACACACACACACACACTGGATAAATGTAAAATAAATAAATAGAATTGTTGAAGCTCCTGGAGAGAACACAGGAATTTGAATAGATCCAAGAGGCAGCAGACAAGGCTTTGGCACAGGAACTGTTCATCTGCTTTGGTAATTCATATGTCTGCAAAGATCCTGGCCCTTCCCCCACTGTTTTCTATTATTAACAGATCCAGAAACATGATCAGGGCAGCAGCAGCAGAGGGACTCTCTGGGAACCATGCCCAGGAAAGGCCTAGAAGCCCTAAATTGAAATAAAGTAGCAGGTGCCATAGGGAGACCCAAACATGGTACTGTGTCTTCCCAGTCATGTCTTCCCAGATGCCCTTCTTGGCACAAACTCTTCGGCTGCTTAGGACATTCAGGTTGGGGAATTTGAGGCCCCTTCCCCAGCCTACTTAACTGAACTCAGATTTCTAAAATAAAGTATCTTTTTGTACTTAAATGATAACTCAAGATATTAGATTGCAGGGCCGGGGAGATGGCTCAGTCAAACATGAGCTCATGAGGCAAACATGAGGACCCGAGTTTAGAGCCACAGAATCCACAAAAAAATGTCTGGTACTAAGAAACAGTTGTGGAGGTGGGGATAGAATGATCTCTGGGTCTTTCTGGCCAGTGAGTCTATCCAAATCAGTGAGCTCTTATCAATGAGGGACCCTGTTCAAAAAAGGTGGAATCTCGGAGATGGCACAAGTGTAAACATTTGCCACAAAAGCCTGTTGACCTGAGTTTGAATCCCCAGAGCTCCTGCATAACTTGGTAGGGTAGTGAGTATTTAATTCTAGTGCCCAATGGTGAGATGAGAGGTGGAGAGAGGAAAATCCCCAGAAGTTCATGGCCAGCTCACACACACACACACACACACACACACACACACACACACACACAAGGTCTGGGGAAGATTGAGGGTCCATCTGAGTAATCACCGTGGGACTTCCTGTAGAACTGAAAGCCAGTCTACATAATTTCAGAAGACCAGAGAATGTATAACCACACCTCCGCTCCAAAAAAACCTATGCCTCAGTTTTATCATTTTATTAAGTAGTGGGCGAGAAGTTGTTAAGAGTGTAAAAACCAATTCCAGAGAGCCAGATCATAGCTGGGAAAAGAAATGGTATATGCTACAATATTCCAAACTTATTCAAAACTTCAAAAAAAGACATAAGCATACATATGTGCTATTTTTATGAGAGTCCTGTCTACAAAAAGATTAAAAGTTAAAGAAACCTGGAACTAAAAAGGCTAATTACATTTTTATTCAAGATTACTTTTGGCTGTTCTCATAAATTTTTAGAATCAACTTATCAATTTTCACAATAATAAACCTAGTGTAACTTAGGACTGAGTTGAAGGGGCAAGGTCAACTTGAACTAACGAGCATCCTAATGCTATGCTCCCCCACCCACAGGGCTGATGCGCATTTTCTTTCACTCATGATCTCTTTTTTTGTTTTGTTTTTTGTATTTGGTTTTTTCGAGACAGGGTTTCTTGTGTAGCCCTGGCTGTCCTGGAACTCACTCTGTAGACCAGGCTGGCCTTGAACTCAGAAATCTGCCTGCCTCTGCCTCCCAGAGTGCTGGGATTACAGGCGTGTGCCACCACCGCCCGGTTCATGTTCCCTTTCTTTTTTTTTTTTTTTTTTTTTTAACAGAGCTGAGGACCGAACCCAGGGCCTTGCGCTTGCTAGGCAAGCGCTCTACCACTGAGCTAAATCCCCAACCCTCATGTTCCCTTTTAAAAAAATTTTAAAATAATTTATTTTTATTTTACATGTATTGGTGTTTTTCCTACATGTATGTCTGTGTGAGGGTGTTGGATCCCTGGAACTGAGTTCCAGCTGTGAGATGCCATATGGGTACCGGAAATTGATCCCAGGTCCTAGGGAAGGGCAGCTAGTGCTCGTAACTGCCAAGCCATTTCTCCAAGCTTCAACTCATCTTTCTTTCTTTTTTTTATTGATTTCTTTATTTATATAAGTACACTGTAGTTGTCTTCAGACACACCAGAAGAGGACATCGGATCCCATTATAGATAGTTGTGAGCCACCATGTGGTTGGTGGGAATTGAACTCAGGACCTCTGGAAGAGCAGTCAGTGCTCATAACCTCTGAGCCACCTCTTCAGCCCTCAACTCATCTTTCAAAGAAATGTTCACTTTTCGGTGTAAAGACTATGTCATTTGAAGTCCTTGTAGGTATAATTTGTTTTCTTTCTTTTTATTTAAAAAACTTAAATTTATCATTTTAAATTATGTATAATATTTTAATTATGTGGAACATTCGATCCCTTGGAACTTGAGCTAAGGATGGTTGTCAGCTGATGTGTGCGTGTGGGAGTAGAATGCAGGTTCTCTGCTGGTGGTGTATGTCTTTAATTTCAGCATTTGGGAGGCAAGGGTAGGTGGATCTCTGCAAGATTGAGGCCAGCTTGGTCTATATAGCTAGTTACAGGACAACTAGGGCTACACCATGAAACCATTTCCGAAAGCATGCACACACATAATAACATTTTTACTTTATGGGTATGAATGTTCTGCCTGCATGTTTGTGTGTGCGTGGTGCCTCAGGATGTCAGTTCTCCTGGAGCTGGAGTTACAGATGGTTGTGGGACACCACATGGGCGCTGGGAATCAAACCAAGGTCATTTGAAAGAACAGCCAGAGCTCTTAACTACTGAGCTATCTCTCCATCCTGCAACAAATACTCTTACCTGTTGAACCATCTCGGTAACTTCATTTATTTGAGATATGGTTGCCTGTATTTGAAGATGGCCTCAAATTACCTATGTAGTCTAGAATAACTGGGAATTTCTGATTCTCCTGCCTTTATTCCTTGTAAACTAGGATTACAGGCATGTGCCACCACTTCCAGTTTCTTGTATGTATAGTTTTTGTAGCCAGAACTTTTCTAAGAAGTTATGTTATGCATGTGAATGTTATGTATTACCAACTGCCAGTGCCTCAGATTACTGCTTGTCTTCTTGGTCACGGCACAGTACAGTATTCTGACCGACAGTGGTGTCTAGTATGTATGTATGCCTGTATGTATTCTGTATGTATACCATGTTCATGTGTTCTAGGAGGTGCCCCCCTTTTTAATCCACACTAGTTGGGAACTGATAATGGAGGCATGAGACTGGATATCCTAGTTTCTTTCCTCATCTCTCCCCTCAGGAAGAATAACTTTTTTTCTTTCAAGTCAGGGACTCATGTAACAGAGATGGACCTATGAGCTCATGGAGCTCTGACGCCACCTCCTTAGTGTTGGGAATCACAGGCATGCGCTTGGCTTATGGAAAATGATTTCAGCATCTTCTTGAGAGATTTGCTGTAGGGTTTTTGTTGATGCTTTTTATGAAGTTATGAAGATTAGCCTTTGTAGGTACTAAAGATGTCGCTGAACTTCTGAACCTCCAGCCAGCACTTCCTGAATGCTTAATTTATAGCTATGTGTAACTCCAGATTATAGTACTTTTTTTTTTTTTTCTGAGACAGGGTTTCTCTGTATAGCCCTGGCTGTCCTGGAACTCACCCTGTAGACCAGGCTGGCCTCTGCCTCCCAGTGTGCGCCACCACCGCCCTCTATAGTACTATTTTTGAGGTAGGGTCTCATTATATATCCCAAGCTGGCTTTGAACTCAGATCTGCCCACCTCTGCCTCCTGAGTGCTGAGATTGAAGGCATGTGCTACCGTTGAATTTAGAACAATCATTGATAGGTATTATGTGTTGTGTTCATCTAGATGATTGTTTTGCTTCTGCTGTGAACCACATTGACTGGCTTCCACATACAGAAATCAACCTAGTATTTTTGCAATGAACTTGTTAATCTGATACATTTTAAAACTTATTTTATTTTTTTGTTTTTTTTTTTTTTCTTAGATAGGGTTCTTCTGTATAACAAACCTGGCTGTCTTGGAACTCACTTTGTTGACCAGGCTGGTTTTGGACACACCTGCTTCTGCCTCCCGAGAGCTAGTATTAAAGGTGTGTACCACCAAGCCGGTCCATATTTTTACTCATTGCTAGATTTGATTATTTTGTCTGCAAATTTCTTTCCTGTGGTGCTAAGGCCTGAAATATGCGCTCTATCAGTGAGATGTACCCCTTGCTCTTTTATTTTTAAAATTTTATTCATGTATATGAGTGATTTGCTTGTATGTGTTTCTGCAGAGGCCAGAAATAGGTGTCAGAGCACCCTGGAAACAGAGCTACACACACTTCGGTGCTGGGAATCATATTCAAGTCCTCTTGAAGCACAGCCAATGTTCTTACTCACTCTGTAGACCAGGCTGGCCTCGAACTCAGAAATCCACCTGCCTCTCCCTCCCAAGTGCTGGGAGGGCGTGCCACCACTCCCGGCTACAGCCAATGTTCTTAACCAAAGAGCCATCTTCCCAGCCTTACTGTTCAGTTTTTGAAACAGGGTTTCATTCTGTAATCTACAACCTATGAAGACATGGCTGGCCTTGAACTCACAGCATTCCTTGTCTCAGCTCCCAATGGCCATTATAGGTATGAGACACTGTACCCAGTTTCCTAGTTTCATTTTAAGAGACTGGTCCTTATTTCTGGGTACAGTAGTAGCACATGCCTAAAAAACTGGCATCTGGGAAGCTGGAAAAGTTGAATCACAAATTGGGGACTAGACTGTGATAAATGTGATCCTTTGACTTGTCTGTCTACATTCATGGCACAAGCTGGCCTTGAACTCATAGAGATCCACCTGCTTCTTCTTTTTGGGTGCCGAGATTAAAAATATGTGCTACTCCCAACCCCCTAGCAATATTGCACTGTGGCTGGCCTGGAACTATGACTATGCATGCTAACTGGCCTCAACCTCAGAGCGATTCACCTGGCTCTGCCCTCTGAATGCTCTAAGCTTCTATCATAGTTTTGAGACAGGGTCTCACTGAACCAAAGACTGCTTCTTTGGCTAGATTGATTGGCCACAAGCCTCTGGTATTTTCCGGTCTCTGTGCCCGTCTGTGCTAGGTTACAGGTGTGCTGAAATGCCCAGTTTTTGTTTGTTTGGGTAACAGAGAATTTGAACTCAGGTCTCCACACATTTGCATGCTCAGTGAGACACATCTCCAGCCCCTTCATGGTTCTTGGTAACAGTTTTGTCCTTCTTTCCTGACTTTTGAGCAGCAGCAATAGCAAGCAAGGAGATCCTGTATGCACAGAAAAGCCCTCTCTGAAGCCTGCAAATGGCTCTCCTTGCCCTACCCCACCACTGGAGCAATACATGCTCTATAAAGTCTTTAACGAAGTTGGAAATGGGCTCACTGTGTTCTATGAAGTCAGACATGAGATCAACTCTGAAAATGTCCTCTAACTGTTACAGCTCATAATAAATAAATAAATAAATAAAGGCACAACCTCTTTACTTACAGAAATCTCTCCTACTCACAGGCACAGAAGCCAGGAATGAGGTTCTGCCTGTGCAAGAGACACTTTATCAGGTAAGGGCCACTGTCCTAGACATCCAAAGAGCTTTCATGATCAGCTATAGCCTTTTAGCCACCTAAAAATCTATCCACAAAGGAACCACCATTGTCCTCTTAGCAGGATAGTCTCTGTGTAAGCAGTCAGGGTAGAGGCAGGTCTAACAATGATCACCAGATTAAAGTACCTAGATATTTCTATACTGATGGAATAAACTCTCCAATTAAAAGAAAAAAATTTAAAAAACCAGAGCACTTTTTATTTTAATCCTGTTGAGGGTGAGGGATGGAAACATAAAATAAGGGGAGGAGTCTCTATACAGTACACACACCATCAGGACCAACCACAGAAGACCCACTGCGCCCCTCCCCATTCACCTATGTAAGTCCAAGGCCAGCTGAGGATAGATGGGACATGAATTAAGACACTATTGGCACAGTAACATGGCCAATGCACCAAAAGATGGAGAGAATGTTCCAGGGAGCAAGGCCCCAAGCCTCAGCTGCTCCCCCAGTGAAGTGGAATGAGAGATTTCAGCTCAGCAGGAAGGCGAATTTCAAAAATCAGGGTACCCAGTGAACTTTCCAGATCACAAGCTGCTGAGTGAATCAAGACATTTATCAAGATGCTGTTCTTTGCTGAGACTTTTCTTCTTCAGGTTTGAGGCCAGGTCCTCTTCAATTTGGAAGGCAGGGGATAAATGCTCACTCTAACCCCCCTAAACCTAGGCCACTTAATTACTACTTTCTTGGCTCTAAAGACAACAAACAAGTCTGGCTCCCCTTGTGAAAGTCAGCTTAAAGCCCTTTGGTTGGCACAACTGCCTCTGCAAAGGTTCCAGACAGAGCATCTGTCCCTTTATAACCTCTTCAAACTTAATACAGACATCTTTAAGTGTGTGAGACACAGGCTGAAGATTGGGATCTCTCTTGAGCTGGAATAACAATCCCATCTTTGGAGATGAGGATGAGAAAACAAAGGCTGATGGTGGGAAGGATCACAGTTTACAGTAACAGGTTGAGAGTCAAGCCAATGGAGATGCAAGGGGAACTCTGACACTATTAACAAGTAAAAAACATTTCAGTGGCAACCCTGTAGTTTCTATAGACCAAAGAAAGCATGTTAAAAGAAAGAGGAGAATGATCCAGCAGAGAGTCCAGCTATTCATTTTAAATCTGAAGAAACTCATTCAGCTAATACTGCTTCAAGTATAATCACGAGGAGAGATGGCGCTACTGAAACTCAGGCTAGAGAACGAGGTCATGTAGCCTACCATTTGGATCCAGGTGCTTGCTCAGTTTGAGAAGACACCCGGAAATTATCTCTGAAGATCTCAATCTGAAGAACTGGCACCCCTTCTGCCCCAGTACAATTTTCTTTTAGGGAAGGTTGAGTAATTAAGACGCCTGCTTTAAGTCTAAGTGGGAAGAAAGGGAAAGCGCGGAGATGTGGATAGGCTAGCACAGAAGCCAGAACCACGGCGAATGTCCTCACAGCAGCCAGGTGTGGGAAGGCAAGAACAGGGGCAGAGACCAGGCATGGAGTTTCTGCTTGGCCTCTGGCTTTCCTCTCCCCTGCCTCCCATTCCACACAAGAGCCTGATGCAGCTATTGGTCTGCCAGAGGGGGTGCAATGCCCAGACCAACTTTTTATTGAGCTTATGCAGCTAACAGACTTGTAAACAGTGCCAATTGACAAAATTTTGCTGAAAACTACAGCTTGTGTCCATTAAACACACCTCTCTCTTTTGAGATTAAAAACAAAAATTCAAAGTAAACAAATACTGTGTGAGAGAGAATTAAAAGACACACCTTGAGTTGTCCAGGAAGGCAAAGTTTGTTTGTTTGTTTTTTTAAAAAAAAAAAGCCACATGGCTTGGTCCCAGGTGCTCTCCATGCCTAGAGTGTTGCTGCTATTACCACATCTCCTCTCTCTACCAGTGGCTAGGTAGAGGTCGAGGAGCAGGGTCATCTTGGGCATGCTGATATATAGCATTTGCTGGTGTTGACACTCTCCTGGGGCTGTGGTAGCAGACTGCTGTCAGGAGCCCAATTCCTGGGAGCAGCAGGGGGATCCAGGACCTCCAGTCAACCCCCACACCTCAGTGGGGTACCTTGCCCCTTTTCTCCAGTACAGTTCAGCAGTGAGGTTGTCTATTCCCAGTCGGCAATAAAACCTGAGCTGTTTTCTTCCTAGGTGCTACCCTCACTACCAATGTAGGGTAGCAGTGAGAGGGAACATCCAGGGTCACTGCGGGGGCAGGGGAATCCCCCGGGGGTCGGTGACCTGACCCTCTTGCAGGTTCTTCACCAGCTGTGCAAGCCAGCGTTTCGTGGTGGTGTCGTCTTTTAGCACCTGGGCAAAGGTTGTGTCCTTCAGCTGGTCAGGGAGGCACTGTCTGAGTGCTTCACGTGCCCTACATCAGAAACAAACAAACCAACCAGAAAGACAACAAATAAGCCCACATTTGGGGGCTGGGAAGACCCCCTTTCTTAGATATAAATAAATATACAACTTCCTATGAATCTATGGTTATCAAGTTACACCAAGAAACTTAGAATTCCTTAAAGCAGGTGTTATGTAGTCCACAAATATTTTCAACACAATCTAATGCAGAATTTCATATAAAAGTAAAATGGAATAATATGCAATAGTTCACTCCAAACTTTGTTCTGATTTATTATAATATTGTCAAAATACCATTAGATATAGCTTATGAGAAATGGAATTATTTAAAAAATTGTACACTAACAGCAGATGTGACCTCATTTGTAAGATAAACCAATTTTAATTCTACACTAACACCAATTATGGCTTTACAGAAATGTTTCAACTTTATATTTGAAAACCTTAATAAAAAATGAAGAGTAAAAACCATGGTAGCAGTTTTTAATCTAGAAATTTAAAATAAGAAAATACCAACTCCATACAGAGCTGTTCTGAACAGTTACAACTCATACTCAAACAAGTATAATTCCTAGTAAGTATTGCAAACTCGGGGGTACTGAAAAATGGAGAAAATGATCAAAGAACAGCTACGGCTCAAATCACCCCAGTTCACATTAGTCAAGCCACTGATTCTTAGGAGCTCAGAAAGCGCTCCATTATGTGGCTTAGCAGATCGGAACATGTAGCTTTCATCATAAATTATGGATTAATAGGAGAAAAGGTCGAACATTTCTGAAGTGCATTACATCTACAAAGTGCACAATTCTGGCAGAGTTCTTGAACCTACCAAGAAAAAGTAATAAGCTCAACAGCTTACAGGAAACAGAGAACTGCAAGCTAAAAAAAACCTCGGCTACAGGACTTTGCAAGAGACCTTTAAAGCTCATTCTTGACTACTTGGAGTGGCCACAGAAAGCCCAGACCGTACTAGCCTCCCTTGAAATTGCTAGGGCTTCGGGAATGTCAAGGTAGGACAGAGTTACAACAGGAAAATAACTAGTGCATTTTAAAATCAGAATTTTAGATTTTAACAGGAACTTAAGTTTGTCTTAGATAAACTAAAGTTATATGCATTCCAGTTCTCAAGACAGAGGATCTGAGCCATAACACTGGAATCCATTCATGAGACTATTTCACCAAAATCTTCTTAGTCCTGTAAATCTTTACCTGGGATTATCTGAGAGTCGAAGGTAACATCTTACTACATGCTTCAGCAGACGGGCAGATGGTTCTTTGGATAGCTGCAGGACCATTTTACCCTGTTTTACCCAAAACAAAGGTATGGGGGGAAAAGTCACAAAATAATTTGAACTGACACCAGAGATCAGATCATTTAAAAATCGTTATAAAGTTTCCGAGATTTTTTCACCCCCTTTTGAGAAAAGCTCTATATGTTGTCTTGGCTAGCCAAGCACTTGCTATATAGATCAGGCTAGACTCAAACTCACAGAGATCTGCCTGCCTCTGCCTCCAGAATTCTGGGATTAAAGACATATACTACCATTCCAGCTAGTGTTTTTGGGATAGGACACTACTTCCTCATTTGGCTGGTGAGAAACCCATGTTGCTGCTCCAATCCCACAGGCAGCCAATTGCCTCCTCTGCCTTATAGACACTGGGATGACAGGCACACCACTGTACCTGGCCAGAACAGTTATTTCTAGTTAGAAAACTAAGTTTTGGGCCAGTTACAAAGGGACTAAGCTTTGTGATTGAAGTAAAACTGCGAAGAGAGTAAAGGAATGAACTCACCAAGATCATGGCAACATGGGAAAAGCGCTCATATGTCTGACATATATAAGCCAAACCAGTGTCATCTAAGAGGATCTTCTGGAGGATGAACGTGGCAACCTGCAGGACAACAAAGAAGCCTAAAGAGCTGCTCAGACCTGTCATTTAAGAGACTCCGACTCACACAACTAGGCATGATCAGCGCTCAACGTGTACAACAAGCCGAGTCCCCTGCACATTTTACATAACATTATCAAGCATCACACAATCAGAACAAATATTATTGTGCTGAACAATTACTATGTCAGAATTTTTTTCTAAAGGCTATTTATAGGCTTCACTTTTCCTATTGAGACCACAAAGTACATACCATTGTTCTCATTTTATATAAAAGGGAAAGCCCTAGATAATTACCAGGAGGATTGCATAACATTTGAGGCCAGCCTTGACTACACAGTGAATACCAAACCAGCTCAGAACAGGGGCTCAACCCCCTCCCTCCCCAAGCTCCTATTTTTTTTAAAGATTTATTTTATGTATATGAACACACAACCAGAGCCTGTGGTTGCTGGAAATTGAACTCAGGACCTTTACTTACTCCAGTCCCGCTTGCTCTGGCCCCAAGATTTATTATTTTATGTAAGTACACTGCAGCCATTTTCAGACACACCAGAAAGGTGTCAGATCTTATTACAGATGGTTGTGAGCCACCATGTGGTTGCTGGGATTTGAACTCAGGACCATTGCAAGAACAGTCAGTGTTCTTAACCACTGAGCCATCTCTCCAGTGCTGCACATAATCCCCTGCCCGCCACCCCCCCCACCCCGTCCTGTTTTAAATCAGACAATCATGATCTTGGGGAAGAGGTTTGAGATAGGGTCTTACTCTGTAACCAAGGCTAGCTAGCTCAAACTCTCAGGAAAACATGCCCTTGCCTCAGCCTACTAAGTGTTAGAATTACAGGCAGGAGTCACAATTGCAGACAATTAGGATAATGATTATCTTTCTTTGGTGCCATCAGAACAGCTGTTATTGTTCCACTGAGGTATAACACTGCATATATCTCACTGTATATATGAGGTATAACGGGTCAAATAATATACTTCAAAGGTAGCCAAAGCTTAATCGTCAAACCCTGAGAGTGCTGTCTCATATGTACAAAAGGATCTTTGCAGATATGATTAGGGATCTTGAGCTAGAGAGATTACCCACACAGGTCCCAATAATCAATAAACATCATTCTAACAGAGAGATGGAAATTTAACCACAAAGGAGGGAATACAAGAGAATGAGATGAGAACATGCTTGATTGCTTGCAGAAGGGAACCACATGTAACAGCACCCAAGGAACATAACTCTAGAAGTGAAATGGCATGTAAAAGACTCCCCTCTACTGCCTCTAGAGGAACCCTGGCCCTATTCTACCTGGTTTGATTTTAGCTTATTGAAACTGACTTGTGGCTTCTAGAACTGAGAATAAATTTATAAATTAAGCTATCACTTCATTCTGCTAATTTGTCATGCTATTGATAGGCAACTAATGCAAACCATAGCAAAGAACAAACTCACTAACAGAGTATTACTTGGTGAGTTTTTAGTTTGAATACTTTATCTGTACACCACAACAGCTTAAATGAAACAGCTTAGCCTTTAGCTTTTCCCAGTTAATACTGATCCTGTACAGGTAACCATCAATAATTAAAAGTCTAAGGCCCCACCAAAAGCTTGGCTTTTTGTTAAATGGAGTGAGTGTTTTGTCTGCATGAATGTGTACCATGTGCATGCCACATGCCCATGATAGCCAGAGAGACAGCTCGGTGCATCCACGGGGTTGGAGCTAAAGATCGCTGTAGGTTGTTCTGTGGATGATGAAAAGTGAACCCAGGTCTTCTGGAAGAAACACTGGTCTTACTGCCAGTCCATTTCTCTAGCTCTTTTCCTTGTTTTCGAACTTCACCTAGGTGGAGTCACAGTAAAAATTCATGCTGCTTTCTTTAACACAGTTAGAACCATTGGCATCACCCATCAGACCACAGTTTTAATGTGGTTATTTATGATCATACCACTTTTCAATCTTTAAAAGTAGAAATGTCATAAACGTTCTCATACATATTTTGACATACATAATAGCTCATTTCTCTTGAGAACATACCTGGTGTGAGTCTGTGGAGTCATACTTTTGTCTAGTTTAGTGGATAATGCCTGGTTCCTAAACAGTTACATTTTATATTTACTTAGCAGGGTTTAAACCGACCAACCTTAGTGAGATAGCCCTGTGGGTAAGGACACTTGAAAACCCTTCAGTAACCAAGGTCCATATGCTGAAAGGAGAGAACCAACTACCATAGACTGTCCTCTGTCCTTCATTTGTGTGCTGTGACATGTGTACACACAAATAAAAACATATACAATTAGCTAATCAACTAACCCACCAATCCAACTAAACTTTACCACCCTGGAAAAGCATTCATAGTAGGTCTAGGCCTAGATATCTACACTTATTAACGATGTCTGTCTGTCTATGTGTGCATGTAATGTTGTGAGTCTGTGCAGAAGCTAGAGGGTGCCAGAGCCTCTTGTCTATCACTTTTTGCCTATTACTTCCAGGCAGGGTCTCTACCTGAACCTGGGATTTGTGTTTTCCTGTAGGCTAGAGGCCAGCAAGCCGTAGCATTCTCCAATCTCTATCTGCTCAGAGTGGGGTATAGGTGTTCATAGGATGCAGTCTGCTATGTTTGGTACACCAGTACTGAAATCTGAACTCCAGTTGCCATGATTATGGAGCAAGTGTTCTTACCTAAGCCATTTTTCCAGACTCATATTTTAAAAGACTTGTCTATTTTTATGTGTACGGGTGATTTGCCTTCATCTATGTCTGTACACTGTGTGCATGCAATGCTATGGAGAAAAGAAGGGGACATCAGAGTTTTAGGTGGTTGTGAGCCACCATATGGGTGATGGGGATTGAACTTGGGTCCTCTGGAAAAATAGTATTTAACCACTGAACCATCTCTCCAGCACCACACCCTGTATTTTAAAAATATTTCCCAGGTTATTACATCATAACAGCCTCGGCTGAGGACCTTTATTTCAACATGTACCTACTATGGGCAAAGTGTTTTAATTGTTGCACAAAAAATTAAAAACAAGCCTGGTACTGTGGTACAAGCCCATAACCTGGGCTACAAGGAATTACGAGACAGAGGGGAGAGTTAGGGGAAGGAGAGGGAGAGGGAGACAGAGAGAAATTCATGTAGGCATGTTATACATGACATACATACAGTCTGTACGAGTCTGAGACAGAAATATTGTTCCAAATTTAAGAGAGAATGAGTTTATGTGTACTATATGTGTGCAGGGGGCTGGTGGTCTTTAAGAAAGCTGAGCAAGCTATGTGGAGCAAGCCAGCAGCAGCACTCCTGTATAGCCTCGGCATCAGTTCTTGCCCTGACTTTCTGCTTCGACTTCCTTAGACTACAAGCTGTAAAAGGAAATAAACCCTTTTGACCCCAAGTTACTTTTAATCTTTGTATATTATCACAGCAATAGAAACCTTAACTAAGACACTGACTATGTAAGCCTGATGATCCACATTTGACCCTGTAATCCCACAAATGCCCAGAAGCCTGTGGACCAGCTCACAGCAGTAGAAACCACAAAGACAAGACAGAATGTGAGAGCCAACTCTCCAAAGTTGTCTTTATCTCCACAGGAGCACATGGCACAGTCACACCCATACAAATAAATACACTTACAAATATAAAACATTTTGAAAGTGAAAAATCTGAAGCAGCAGAAAATGGTTCTAGAGCCACGAAGGAACAGCTCCAGAGCCAAAACAACAGTGAATCCGGGACTGGAGAGATGGCTCAGAGGTCAAGAGCACTGGCTGCTCTTCCAGAGGTTCTGAATTCCTTTCCCAGCAGCCACATCACATAGTGGTTCATGACCATGTGCAATGGGACCCGACGCCCTCTTCTGCTGTGTCTGAAGACAGCTACGTTGTGCTCATACATATATGATATTTATATAAATTTATTTTACATAATAGAATATATTATATTATTTATATTAATATATTATATATTATATATTTATATATAATAAATCTTAAAAAAATTGGTGAGTCTCACTTAAAGCACGTACCGTTTTAGAAAGTTCACTTCCAGATTCCATGATGCGCAAACACAAAGGGATGATTTCTGTTGTCAATAAAAAGTTGATTACTTCTTGCTCATCTGTTTTAACCAAGGCCCCTAAAGAAAATATGGACAAGCAAAGTTATTTAAAAAAAAAAAAGGCTTTCAAATTATGTTTACTCTGTATTGTTCACAAAAGCAAGTAATGTGACAAACAGACTGTAATTTCTGTGTCAGGGAATCCATTAAATATCCATTTAAACAAAAAGCAGAAAAGTCCAATGTAGCGAGTCATGAATGTAATCCCGGCAAAGAAGCCCTGTCTCGAAACCCTCCCCCCAAAAAAACAAAAGAAAAAGTTCTTGCCAGACACAATACTCTCTGTGATTTGAAGCTACGGTCAGACCCTGATTTCTGACTCCCACAGCTTTATTAACGATTATTGAGAATGGTGCCTGCTAAGCTTGTGAGCACTTACTAGTATAGATGATGTTAAAGACATAAAATGAACAAGCTGTGAGAAGTGAACCACACAATTTAGACCACTATTATCAGTAAGAATCTCAGGCTTACAAAATGTCCCTGATAACTGACCTAGGATATCAGTGCCATTCAATTGGTAGCATGCTTACCTAGAATGCATAAAACACTGGGTTCAACCCAACTCCTCATTAAAAAACCATATCAAGTATGATGAAGCATGCTTGTAAGGAGGTAGAGGTTAAAGGATAAAAATTTGAAAAAATTCAAGGGTATCCTCAGCTACATAGTAAGCCTGAGGCCAACCTGGGCTACATAAGACTGTCTCAAGAAAAACAAAACAAAACAAAAAACTTACCAATAACTCCAAGGCTGGTGAGCCGAAGATATTCAAAGGGACGAGTTTTGCTGACTGTGTGCAAAAAGGGGTACAAAAAGAGCGGGATGTGTGCTGCCAGAAAGGCTGACCTGAAAGAAAAGAACCAGACAGAAGTCAGGGCCCATGTCTACGTCTGAGGCAGAAGGTGAGACAACCAGACAGAAGTCAGAGCCCATGTCTACGTCTGAGGCAGAAGGTGAGACTGCCAGGGGGAGGAATCTTCAGAAAAGAATTTGACTAGCTTTTTGTTGATCAGTATTCTTAATGTATAATTTTGTCCCCTAGGATACATGTATTAATATTTGGAGATGTATTTGTCAGAAGTGAGAGATGTTAGCATCCAGCCACAGAATCCAGACAAGTCTACACTGCTGAGAAGGCTACCTTCCTGCCCTCACTGACACAGCATAAAAAGACTCAGCACAAGATGTCAATGTCGAACAGCAACTCAGGCTAGGATGATTAAATAACACAAGTTACTTTTAATCTGCACTAAATGCCTTAAAAACTGATTAACTCAAAATAAACAAAACAACCCCCCCCCAAACAAAAAAATCAAGCCATAAATGTTAAAGGCATTGTTTTGCTGTATATCTACACAGAAACCTAGCACTCAGGCCTGCCTAAAGCAGGAGAACCATGATCCTGAACTGTGGCTAGCCTGGAGACATTGTCTCCCCAACTCCCAAAGGCAAAAGCTACTTTAGTGCTAAAGAGATTCTTCATTTTGGTAATTAAGAGAATTTTCTGGGACTGGAGTTAATTCTCATATCTATTTCCCATAGTTTACAACTGCTTCTGGCACTTTCTAGTTGCATGGGGATCTTGCAAGTTCCACAATCACCTAGATAGGAATGAGTGGCAGCAGGGCACATGTGTATGTCCTTGAGCACACATGCAAAACACAAAAAGAGGTCTTTTTCAGTCAGATAAAACCTTATTTTAAAACAAGATACCAAAACAAAGAAATCACTATTAGGTCTGTTTGTCTGTACAGGATCTTACCCAGCCCAGAGTGGCCTTAAACTTACCACGTTGCTGAGCGTGACTTTGGACTTCTGAATTCCCAAGTGATATGAGATTACAGATAGACCCAACTATGTCCACCTACTTTGCTGTGCTTAAAGACACATTTTCCTTTTTTTTTGTTTGGCATACCAAATATACCAAATATCTTGAAAGCATTTTAGCTTGTAGTTAATATGTCCAGGCAGCTAATACAGAAAATCATCTATTGTTATTTATGTACTTCTTTTAAGTGCATATAATTATTTTTTGGGGTTATGAGACTAGGAAAGTCTCACTACATTAAGTAGTCCAGACTGGTCTTGAATTTGCAGTACTTCCTGCCTCTGCCTTCCCAGTGGTGGAATTTTATGTCTGTACTATTACACCCATCTAAGATAAATTTCTTAGCAGCTTTTTAAAGTTTCTGACAGGTCAGCACTAACTAAACACTCAGACTTCATAAGGAAACTGGACAAAAAGAAGGCAATAAAAAGCTACAGCAGATTATTTATTTTATGTTAGTAGAGAGTAGTGCAGTCATGCTCATTTCTCCTTCTACCATGTGAGTCCTGGGGATGGAATTCAGGTTGTCAAGTGTAGGCACAAGTTCCTTTACTTGCTGACCCATTTCACTGGCCTCAAAGCAGTTTCTTGAGCAGGATTTTCTCTACTTTTTCACATATGACAATATGGCAAAAAAGCTTTACCTTGCATGTCAATCCTCATTTAAATTACAGAGGCTGCCTAGAATTCTAAACTAAGAAGGACTCTGAAGCAAGGTGCAATGGCACAAACCTTTAATCCCAGCACTGGGGAAGCAAAGGCAGGAGGATATTACTGAGTTTGAGACCAGCTAGAGTCCCTAGACAGCCAGAGCTACACAGCGAGACCTTGTCCCAAACACAAACAAAAAAGGCTTTAGAAATCAAATCTGGGTCCCCAATGGAGGAGCTAGAAAAAGGACTGAAGAAGCTGAAGGGGTATGAAACCCTTATGAAGATCAACAATAGCAACCAACCCAGACCCCCCCAGAGCTCCCAGGGACTAAACCACCAACCAAAGAGTACACATGGAGGGACCCATGGCTCCCATCTCCTATGTAGCAGAGGTTGGCCTTATTTGACACCAATGGAAGGGGAGGCCCTTGGTCCTGTGAAGGCTCAATGACCCAACCTAGGGGAAAGGGAAAATGGGATAGGGGGCTTCCTGGGGGGGAAACCAGGAAAGGGGATAACATTTGAAATGTAAATAAATAAAATATCTAAAAAAAAATGAAAAAAATCTGAATTTTATGAGAAAAAGTGCTTAAAAATATTTACTGAGTTCCTATTATCTGACATGCACCGTGTAACTATCGTGGCCCAGTGTCTACCATGATTTTAAAAAGGTAAGTGCCCATGTGCCTACCATATATTATCTTCCCTGTGATATGACCATTGTTCTTTAAAATTTAGCTGCTGTAAGAGGACTCTGATTTAAATAAACATAAAATGATTACTTAATTTTGTTTTTTTGGAAGAGGGCTTCGCTCTTTAGCAAGCCCCCTGAGCACTGGAATTATAAGTATGAACAATCATGGGAGGCTTAAAGCTCTGTTTCTATATATGGGATTGAATCACTGACAGAAAATATTCTTTAAGGTAGTTAAGCAAAATCTTTTCTCTTAGAACATAGCAAAACACTAAATTAGTAAACTGTTCTTATGTTGTTAAAGGCATGGAATTGTATTTTGCTTCATTTTAAAACATGTCATACTTAAGTCAAATCTGTAACCAGAAACTAAAAATAGTTATCAAACTTAACAATGTAGAAATATACAGGTCAACAGTCACAGAAAAACAAGAAAAAGGTGGTACACGCCTATGCTCTCAGCACCTGGAAGACAGAGGTAGAAGCATTAACAGTTTAAGGCCAAAGCTAGGGTGGGGTTGGGTGGGGTTGGGGTAGCAGCAGTGGCAGGTGGATCTCTGTGCATTCGAGGTCAGCCTGATCTACAGAGTGAGATACATTACAGCCAGGGATACACAGAGAACTCTGTTTCAAATAACCCCCCCCCCCCCATAAAAATAAGAAAAGACAGTTTAAGGTCAGTCTCAGCTATGAAAACAAAAACATTTTGTCTCAAAACAAAAGAAATGAAGTAGCCTTCCCCTCAAATACCCACCAACTCCAAAACCAATAGATAAAACATTATACACACAAAAAAGCCAAGAGACATACAGAAAGTATATTGAAAATAGCCAACACAGTAAAAACTGTAAGAAAAAAGTCACTGTCACGAATGAGCAAAAAATAAAAGAGTTCTGAAGACTTATCCATGCACTACATTGCCTCTCCTTTCTCTGATCACTCAGCAAAGGTATATAAGTTCCTATAAAATACTCACCCACCCCCATTAATTTGCCAACACTCAAAAAACATTTACCTGGTCTCTGGGTGTGAGGCCACACACTGCAGCAATGCTAGAGCGTTGCAAACTCTGTTAGACTGGTGTGCCGTCAAGGTTGGAGGGTTGATAGATGGATAAATATTTACAATTTCCTGAAAAATGAAAAGAATCCCAGACAGCAATTAATCACAAATTACCAGTTGTTGGAGCATAGTAACTTTAATTCCTGCAGAAACTGAATTATCCTTTCATTACAAGCATACTAAACTAAGTAGGCAAGACCTTTTCCTATGTGTCTGTAGGAATGCTGGGTCTCCTATACTTTCCCCTACATTTTGCAGCTAGTCTTTATTTTACTGTATTTTATGTGTGTAGGTGTTTTGCCTGCATGTGTGTCTACATCACATGTATGCAGTGCCCAGAGACCAGAAAAAGGGTATCAGATTCCTGGGAACTAGAGTTATAGCTGGTTGTAAGCTACAATGTAGGTGCTGGGAATCAAATCCAGGACTTCTGGAAGAGTAGCTGGTGTTCTTTACCATTGCACTGAGCCAGCCATCTCTTCAGAACCCGTAGCTAATTGAGGGATCCTTATTTTTGTAACTTTAGGAAGTTGTGTTCTACTTTATGAGACCCATGTTGAATATAGTTCTATTTATTTTAGCTGCAAATCCTTTTATCACACTAATAGATTCTTGGCTAAATGTGTTAGAAATAGCATATGAATTTATCAAACAGATTTGAAAGATTATTAGTAATTTGGGGAGAAACTTTATAGTTATAAATGATAATCATTTATTCTATTATCTTGGGATCTAGAATTGTTTCATAGTAACTTATTTCCCACCTATCACTATTCTGGGCTGACCCGAACTTTAGTTATTTATTCTTAGTTTTATTAATTTGTTTTTGTGGTGTACACATCACAGCTCATGTGTAGAGATCAGAGGACAACCTGCAGGATTCAGACCTCTCCTGTACCTAGAGTTTAAACTCAAGTTGTCAGGCTTGGCATCAAGTGCCTTTATCCAATGAACTACCTTATCAGATGTATTTATTTATTCTTTAATGCACACAGAAACATACCTTTAATCCTACAGCTGCTGCACCTTAATTTCAACATCCCCCCTCACCCCCCCCCCCACTTTAGACCATATCTATGGTCCTCATACTATTTCTATATTCTTCCCAGCTATAACAGATCTACCCCACTGTATTTCTAAAAGCTGTATCTCAATGTAGTTCTTAGATTATCCTGTTAAACAGAGATTTTAAGGTCTGCCTCTCAGATCAACTAAATTTTATCTCCTGGGTAGAACCCCCAAATATGCATTTAGCAAATATCTCTGACTTCTTAAAGATGGAGTCTTAGAATATTAATATTTAAACAATCATTCTCAAGTCTTCAAAAATCATTTGAGCACAGGAAGAGAAAAACACGAGTGTGACAAACATGACTGAATGCCTACTTGTAGATATATACCCACCTGCAAAAGTGCTGCAATAGTACCAAATGAATGCCATAGCATGGGTGCAAGGTCAGGGACAGACTCTCGCTTCTTGCTCAGCTCCAGCAAAGCATTTTCTCTTGTCTCAGGACTGGACAGTTCATTGATCCACTGATAGATCTTCTCTCTGTCCACTTGGGCCAGTGCAGTAGGCACAGGCTTTAGGGAAAAACAAGAAAACAAATGTCAACTTAGTACAACTAAACCAAGTCTTAACCTGCAGTAGTGCTTTATAAACATGTAAATTACATGTTTATAAATTACAGGAGCATTGTTAAACACATATATTTGATGCAAAGTAACTCAACCTGTTTGACAGTTAATGAGTCCATGTTTAGGAGGCTATGTTACCGGTGTATTTAGGCTGTACTGAAAAAAATACTAGGATGCTTACTATTATGATGCTTTAAGTCAAAAAACAAACAGCTATCAATAAGAGATGGTGTAACTATAGTGTGGCACATCTTTATAACGGAATATTATGTAACCTCTTATGAAGTCATTGCTTGATATGGACCATACTAAATAAAGAAATTAGTAAAACATGTTCCTACAAAAAGAAAGAATGCACGTTTAGATTATTATACCACCTTAAAAATTAACATAAACACAGGATACAATTTAGCTTGAAGTCCTCTGCCTATCTAGCTTTCATAGAACAAGTCCTACATGTAATAACTACGCTGCTCAATACCTTCCAAGCAACCTTCTCCCAAGTCTTGTCATACATACACCACCACCAATAAACTCCATGACCTCTTCTTCCACTAAGAACTAGACTGTGACTTGTATTCAGCAACTCTGTACCTCAATTTTCCTGTAAGTCAACAGATAACATGCTGTGACACTTGTGTACCAGGTCCCATTCTCATATATTCCCTTCCCAGAGCGGATCTGATGCCAGCAGATAGAGCCTCTGCCAGTGGTATAGAGCCTCTGCCAGTGGTATAGACACATAAGACCAACACCTCAAAACTCATAACCTCCTCCAGAGGTGATCTGTGGAGGTTGTAGTCTCCATGTAACTTTGATCCAGAACCACTTCAAATGTGTCGTAATGAGGCCCTTAAAGGCACTAGCTTCAGTTCTGCAGCCATCCTAGCAGCAAAAGGGCAGTTTGGCGCCTACCTGGGTTCCTCTTATCATGCCTATTCATTTCACTCTCACTTTAGTAACAGCAGTACTTCAGTCCAACTGAATATATATTTGTATACAGTAATATGTAATTGCCTTTAAAGTAAAAAGTAGCCATAAATTTCAGAGAGTAAGAGAGTAAGGATACATGGGAGAATTTGTAGGAAGGAAAGAGGGAACTTATGTAATTAATTATACTATAATCTCAAAAAATAAAATTCTTGCTGGGCGGTGGTGGCGCACGCCTGTAATCCCAGCACCCGGGGAGGCAGAGGCAGGCGGATTTCTGAGTTCGAGGCCAGCCTAGTCTACAGAGTGAGTTCCAGGACAGCCAGGGCTATACAGAGAAACACTGTCTTGAAAAAAAAAAAAGACTTATTTAGGGATGGATCTAGAAGTACGTGCCCTTTACTCTAGCACTTGAGAGGCAGGACAAGCAATCTGAGTCTGAGGATAGCCTGGTCTACATAGTAAGACCTAAAGCAAACTGTCTCAAAACAAACTAACCACTAAATAAATAAATAAACGTACTTGTTTCTATTTTATGTGTATGGGTGTTGTGATAGTTTGTATATGCTTGGCCCTGGAAATGGTACTATTAGAAAGTATGGACCTGTTGGACTAAATATGTCACTGTGGTTGTGGGGTGCCTAGAAGTGAGTATTCTGCTAGCAGCCTTCAGATGAAGAGGTAGAACTCTCAGCTCTGCTCTCATGCCTGCCTTGATGATAATGGACTGAACCACGGAACCTGTAAGCCAGCCCCAATTAAATCTTGTCCTTTGGGTGGGGCTGGAGAGATGGCTGACTGCTCTTCCAGAGGTCCTGAGTTCCATTCCCAGCAACCACATGGTGCCTCACAAACATCTGGAATGGCACCTGATGCCCTCTTCTGGTATGTCTGAAGACACAGACAATATATTCACATGCATAAAATAAATAAAGAATTGCCTTGGTCATGGTGTCTGTTCACAGCAGTAAAATCCTAACTAAGACAGAAGTTGGTACCAGGGACCAGGGTATTGCTGTGATATGACTGACCATGTTTTTGTTTTAAAGAATGTGGATTTGGGGACTTTGGATTTAGAAAGCAGTGGAATACTTTAAATGGGGCTTAATGGGCCATCCTAGTAGGACTATGGAAGACTTTGTTGCTGGGAGTAATTTCAACTGTGCTAAGCTGTCCTAAGAGGATTCCGAGGAGTAGAATCAGTATGTGGTGTATGGTATTTTGGGAAGAATGTGGTTACTTTTTGTCCTTGTCTGAAGAGTCTGCCTGAGGCTAAGGTGAAAAGACTCAGATTAACTGCATTGACAAAGGAAGTCTCAGAAACACAGAGCAGAGACTTTGTTCTCTGGGTAAGCCTCATAAAGAACATTTCATACAATCATAGCAAGCTGAGAAAGGAAAAATATAAAATATATGGTTTGAGTATTAAAGGGTACCAGGAAGTAAAATAGAGCTGAATCCTGTGTTGAAGAAGATAACAAATTAAGGGAGTGGGCCTTCTGGGGCAAGGTCCTACCCAGCTAAATTTAGATACAGGCATAGTGATGCACACCTTTAGTCCCAGGAAACAGGCATGCAGATCTCTGAGTTCAAGGTCAATCTACAGAGCAAGATCCAGACAGCCAAGCTTAGGCAGTGAAGGAGCTGGAAAACAAAGCCAGTGGCAGCGGCATAGAACAAGGGGCCACGTTCCAGCTCCTGCAAGCAGCAGAGTTTGGCAGCTTCGGCTTTATGACTCTGGCTTTAGAGTCCAGAACAGAAGGGACTACTGGGACAATTTGATGCTGGTTAGCTGGAGCTAAGAAATTAGCAATGATTAAGAAGAGACCAGCATCACTGAGGTTAAATTTTCTGAGAAGTGTTTTCTGAGCACAAAGAAGCTGTGTTCCAGAGATTAGCCAAGGTTGTATCTCATGCTGCATCTGTACTTGGTAATGTGCTGGGTAAAGAGTCACCAGCTGATACTGGTTTTGAAGGCATGAAGGAGTCATGAAGAGCAGCTGAGGCTTGGCATTGTGAAAGGCCATGGAAAGCCATTGGTGAAGGTGCAGCCTCAGTTGTAGTTGACAGCTAGGACTGAAGGGGTCACACAAAGGATTTGAGGCTTGGCAACATGAAGAGAGCCTATGAGAGGCTATTGGTGAAGTCTAGTTGCAGCAGAAGACCCCAGTATATTGGAGATGCCAGTACCATGGGATGATCACCAAGAACAGCAGCAACCAGCAACCGTGGAGTGGATCAACCTAAGCTTAGAGTGCCACAGAGGGCAGAGCTAAAGAAGTAACACCATCCCCTTGGAGGAGCACAAAAGATCATGTGAAAGAAGAAGCTATAGCACTGAAGTTAGTTGCCTTGGAGATCCCAAGATGTTTGAGATGCCAGAGCTGTGGGCTATCTGCCGAGGAAAGCTGCTAACGGAGTAGAACCAGCCCAGGAGAAAGAAGTTTATTGCACTCAGCAAAGATGAAAAAGGAGTTGGAGATCTGAAGACCACTTTGACATCAGACATAGAGATGCCGTTTGGAGTTTGTCCAGCTGGTTTCCTGTCTTGCTTTGGGGATTACAGTTAAGTGATTGGATGAATTTCAGAAGAGACTTTGGCTAGATACATCCCTCAGAGACTCATATGTTTGAGCAAGCCTATGGGGGCCAGTGAGTGGAATGTGATGCTTTGTATATGCTTGGCCCTGGGAGTGGCACTATTAGGTGTGTCACTGTTGTTGTGGGCTTTAAGATCCTCATCCTAGCTGCCTGGAAGTCAGCATTCTGCTAGCAGCCGTCAGATGAAGAGGTAGAACTCTCAGCTCTGCCTGAACCTTGCCTGCCTGGATGCTGCCATGTTTCTGCCTTGATAATGGACTAAACCTCTGAACCTATAAGCTAGTCTCAATTAAATGTTGTCCTTAATAAGAGTTGCCTTGGTTATGGTGTCTGTTCACAGCAGTTAACTAAGACAAGCATTATACCTGCATATGTGTCTGAACAAAACATATATGCAATGCTTAAGACCTGAAGGGTGTCAAGATCTTATGGAACAGGAGTAATGGTTGTAAGCTGCTATGCTAGTGTTAGGAATTGAACCTTGTTCATCTGGAAAAGCAGCAGCTGCTCTTAACTGCTGAGCCATCTCTCTACTCTCTACATAGTCTTGTTGTTAGGCACTATTTTAAAACCTATCCTTATTATTAAAAACAAATTTATCTTATTTTACTTATGTGTATGTGAGACTATATATGTGTACAGCACATGCATGCACCCAGAGGCTAGAAAAGGACATCCCTCAGACCTGGAATTTTTGAGCCTTCTAATGTGAATGATAGGACTTAAACTTCCGTCAGTACAAATACTTAGTTGCTGAATCATCTCTTCAGATCCCACATCTTCATTTCATAGATGAGGAATAAGGCAGTTATTATGAGAAGTTATTAAAATTTAAATGGCAACCAGGCTCATGCCTGTAATTTCAATACTCTGGAAGCAGAGGCAGGTAGATTGCTGTGAATTTGAGATGCCTAGTCTATGCAGCAAGTTCCAGGCTACCTACAGACAAGACTGTATCAAAACAAAAAACCTAACACAGGTTGTCCAGCAAGAACTCTGACTCTTGAAGTCTTTGCTAATTTTACTTATTATCTGCCTGGAAATCAGATCCGATATAAAAATGATATTCTTTCTTTTTTAGGGTTACAGGTGTTATGCCCGCCTGCCTGAAGTGGACTTTTAATTAATACATAAAAGTTTTAAACATTATGTTTATAGTTCAACATATTCTAAAAGAAAACCTAGTATCAAGAATGTCATTGATATTAGGAGAAATTCTCTAGTTATAAATAAGATTACAAAGCATTTAATACGAGCTCTTCCAGAGGATATAGGTTCAATTCCCAGCACCCACATGGCAGCTCATAACTTTAACTCCTATTCCAGGGGATCCAACACATTCACATAGACATACATGAATTCAAAACACCAAGCTAATAAAATAAAAAATAAATCATTTTAAAAAATTAAAAAACAAAAAAGATCTTAACTTACAAGTAACTACATATCACCGTAAATGAAAGCATCCTGAACTGGGAGCCTGAAGTGGCTTAGGACCCTGTTTAAGTCAGGCGTGAGCCTTTAATCCCATCACTTAGGAGGAAGAGGCAGGTGGATCTCTTTCAAGTTCAAGGTCAGCTAAGCCTACATAGCAAGCTCCAGGACAGTCAGGGCTACATAGAGGAATCCTGAACCCCAAAACCAGAATAAGTAAATAAACTGAACGCCCCTCCAAAACCCAATTTACCACCCTCCCCCAATCCAGTTTAGCTATCTATAGAGTTTTGTGGCCTATAGTAATCATTCAATTCTGTCATGGTTAAAGTGGAACTACTATATTAAGTAACTATCAGGTTCAGGCAGTTTAAAAAAAAAAAAGATCTTAGAAATTATTTAGTTCTGTTGTAAGAAAGAAACATCAACTTCATGTAAGTATAATTTACATCAACAACAGATTTTCTGCTGCTGCAGATGAGGCCCGTGCTTCCTAGCAATTACTGGTAGGAGGTATGGTTGATTCACTATATCTTAAGAAACAGGTTAATAAAGAATTAACATGCTCAAGGTCACACAGTGAATGTGTTTGGCAGAGTTCAATTTATCTAAAATTACTTTTCAGTATCCCCATCTGGTCTATGTGACTGAAATCAAACATCCTCCCTTCAAAGAAGAAATTATTTCTTATGACCATAACAAAATTTTACTATTGTTAAATTATAGTTTATTAACAGTTGGAATTGCTTAGTGAGTTCAACTATTAACATTCCCAGTTACAAAATCATCTGTGAATTTAATTTAGACTATTAATTACCATTCTCAATACTCAGACCAGGATTAAAACAGGGCTCTACTCCAGTGCATATGGTATAGTCTCTTGTAACTCAATCCACCTTTCATTATCATATTTCATTATCATTTACAGAGTACGAGTGCAGGTGTGCAGGTGTGGGGCTGAAGTATACAGAAGAGGTTTCTCACTGAACCTGGTGCTAGGTTAGTAGTTAGCAAACCCTAGTGGTGATTCTGTCTGTAATCTTGGCGCTCTGGGATTACAGACATGCAGTTATAGCTGGCTTTTTATGTGAGTACTGGGGACTTGAACTCAGGTTGCTATGATTTGAACAGCAAGTGCTCTTACCTGGTATCTCCCCTCGTCCCCTTTATTAATTCTGCATATAACCCTTGTTTTCTGTTTGTGTAAAATAGAAAAAAATTTGTTTTGATGATAATTGTGATATTAAGATATAATTCATAATGGCAAGACCATACTACACTACAACTACCTCAGTATCTTTTATAACTGTCTCTTTAGTGAATAACAACCTACATTCATTGTCCTTTAATAGTACTTCCAATTTCCTTGCTAATATTGAATATCGTCTTCATTTACATTGCCAACGGTAAAACCTTTCCCAATATCACCCCCCCTCCCCTAAGACCCCTACCCCTTCCTTCATTCCCCGTGCCTCCTCCACCCAACATACTCCCTCCACCCCACCTTAGTTTCCTTTTGTTCGGGCCTCTGTTGAGCCTTTACCTGACCAAGGACCATTCCTCTCATTGATGCCCAACAAGGCCTTCCTCTGCCACATTTTTGGCTGGAACCATCCATGTGTGTCCCTTGGTTGATGGTTCAGTCTCTGGGAGTCTTGGGGCACCTGGGTGACCGAAATCATGTTCTTCCCATGGGGCTGTAAACCCCTTCAGCTCCTTTGGACCATCCTCCAGCTTCTCCATTGGGGACCCCATGCCCAGTTCAATAGTTGGTTGTTAGCATCTGCCTCTGTATTCTGAGATAGTCTTATTAAATTGCCAGGCTGGTCTTGAACTTGTTGATCTCCTGTCTGAGCTGATGTTACAGATGTGCCGCTACCATGCTCTGGAGAAAGCTTTTCTTTTCTCTTTGGTCAGGAGATCACTCTATCATGCTGGCCTGGAACTCTTCATACAGACCAGGCTGGCCTCAAAATTCACAGAAATCTACTTGCCTCTACCTCCCAAACATGACTGTCCTAAAATTTTCACTTTATACTTGATGTTAAGGTAGTTTTTCATGTTTTATTCAGTCGTTATATTGTGTTGTCTCATAACGTAATCCCAGCACATTATTTTCCTGATAGCATTTCCCTTTGGTAAAACAAAGTAAAACTGACCTTTGGAAGTGTTCCTTTTGTTTTGTTTTGTTTTTGTTTTTTCAAGACAGGGTTTCTCTGTGTAGCCATGGTTGTCCTGGAACACACCCTGTAGACTACTAGGCTGAACTCAGAAATCTGCCTGCCTCTGCCTCCCAAGTGGTGGGATTAAAGGTGTGTGCACCACTGCCTGGCTGGAAGTGTTCTTCTTAAACTATGCTGCCAATATGGTTTTGAGCATAGGTAGGCAGTCAGCATTATTTGAGTGCTTACCTTGTAGTAGGAACTGTCCCAGTGGTGGGGAAAACAAGTAAACAGGCCTCACCAAATACCTGCCCCTGACAGACAACCCACAAGTAAAAAAATAAAATAAAACAAAAATCCAGTAATTAAACACTGGGACCAGGTGCTCTATAAGAGAAAATGTTGGGGTTACAAGCTACTATGAATACGGTTGGAAAAAGTCACTCTGAGGTAGACTTGTGTATGTATGGAAGCACAGTCCTAAGAAAGACATTCCAGGTAGAGAATATGCAACAGATAAGTTCATACACTTTTTGGATGGACTTTAGCGAGCAAGTGACAAAAACCAAGTCCATAAACGTGACTAAGGACCACATCATACGGGGCTTGGAGGCCAAGGAGTCTACTTTCTCTAAATTTAACCGAAAGCCATAGTACGACTTTAGGGAGGTGTAATACATGACTCGTTTTTCTTGTTAATAAGACGACAGACGCGACGAAGGCTTTAAATGCAGAGAACCTTAAGTCAGATATTCTTTGGCTTTCCTCATGCAAAGCAAGTGGCTTGAGCTAGAAACCCATTTCCTAACCACTGAGATGTGCCTAGGCGAGGAGTTCAAGGATCACGGGGCCAGAGCGAATGGCCGTGGAATTATCCTCATCCCCGCCGACGCCCAGCACACACACAACCGGCGTCAGAAACTGACGCCGAGCGCAAAGGAATCAATGAATGGCCTGCTGGGGCAGCACGGGGCGCGGGACCAGGCCTCGGCGCCGGAAAAGAACACGAGAGGCCGCGCGCTAGGCCAGGAGAGGGGTCGGGAGGGGAGAGCCAGGGTCCGGCTCCGCCACGGTCAGCGTGTGGAGACTCCCGGACCTTGCGACTAAGGGCAGAAGCAACTGAACTCGGGGCCCGGATCTGGGAGCTAGAAAACAGGCCGAGACGGACATCCGGGCGGAACCACTCACCGCTGCCGTTGCCAGGCTATGCATGTTTAGAGCCGCCGCCGCTCTCCTTCCGCCGGTCACACCGGACCCGCGTCCCAGCTTCAGGTACTCTGCAGCCGAAGATGAAGAGCCGCCATCCGCCTCCGGCTCGCTCCGCCCCCTTCGCAGCCCTTTGACCTCTCACCTCCGACCCTCCGCCCACACTGCTCTTTCCCGCCTCCTGGACCTCGGCCTAGCAAACAATCCCAAAGTATGTTCTTTGAGCCTTTAAATTCAGGATAAAAACGACGTCTGCAAACTAATGGTCCTCGTATCCCCCCGGTACCGCAGGTACGTCCCCTGAGAAACTTGAACTCTGACTTTCCTCCTAAGGCCAGAGAAGGGCGGGAAAAGGCCAGCTGGCTTGGAAGGACACGAAATGCGCATGCTCAAGCAGGTTGAGCGAGAGGAAAATGGTGGGAGGTCCAAAGTTGGTAAAGTAGAGAGTGCGCATGTGTATTACAGTTCTGTCACGGCAGGGGCGGTGCCGTCGGGGTTAGGGGCTGGGCTTGGTGAGAGGCGGAGCGAATGCTTGAGGGGCAGGGCTTCCGCGCTTTCGCGCACGCGCCTGGACTGGTTGCGTCGAGAGTGCGTGCGTCCGTACGTGTTTGCGTGTAGTCACAGTTCCCGCCATCAGCGGGTTTAGGTGTGTTAGGGAAAAGACCGGCCTTGCTGCCTGGAGCTAGGGGAGCCCCTTCCTGCCGAGCTTTTCGGCTCCACCCCCTCCGCGAGAACTTTGTGCTTCCGGCAGGCTTGTCCGGAGCTGGGACCCTCTGGCACAGGTAAGTCGAGCTGGGACAGCTTCTGAATTGAGCCGTTTTCCCCGGCACCCCCCCCACCCTGTGCGGTCCGCCCCCTCGCCGTCCACTCCAGAGTTCGCCGGGCTGCTTCTCAGCTCGCTCCGGAGCCTTGGACTCTCCCTATCCCTTACAGGTGTCCCATTCGAGTGTTTCTTCTTTACTTTACTTCCCTTCTCCTTTAAAGCGTCCGTATTGTCACTTGCTTTTTCTGCTTCCTAAATCTAGCCTCTCTTCACCAAGGTTCAGGTGGTCTCTGGTGCCTCCTTGCAAGGCCTGCTGCCTTTACAGGCGACTTTGTTGCCATATACTCATCAAGACCTTGGATGCGATACTCACTCGCCCTCTTGACCATTCTTTACTTTCTTACTCATAGACGTTACTTGCTAAAAGGGAGTGTAATTTTTGTTGTGCGTTTGGTTGCTACCCGTATCTAGCCATGACACTGACGATGTCCAGTTTATCAATTTCAAATCAAGATCTGGCGAAAAATAGAAAGGTAATTGATAATAAAGTCCCGGGTCGTTGGAGAGTTGTACTGTAGTGTTCTTCAGATATTCTTTTGGCGAGTTGCAGTACCTAATGAGTCTGTAGCTGAAAGAGCTAATCTAAGAGGGAATGTTAAGGGGCCATTTGGGTTTAATGGGTTAGGTATTAGAGGAGGCTTCTGAGCTAGACAAACACTAGTGTGTTTGTATGGTATGTTTGTCATTTGTCATGTTAATATTTGGGTGAATATCCAAAAGAATAGTGTTGCATACTGACAAAAGGTAAACAAGAGACTGAAAAACCAAGGACAGATGTAATCAGTTGTCTTGGTAATTTTGTCAGGGAAAAATGATCTGGTGTTGGACTGGGCTTTTCTTCTGTTGCCCTTCCATTCCTAAGCTTTAAATTCTAATATATGTTGGTAACTTGAGATTTTTTATTTTCAGCTCCATGTTCAAGTAGCCAACTGTCTGCTTTATATCTCAACCTGATTTTTTCCTCTTAGGAATTTCAAATATGACACCTTTAAAAACTAGAGTCTTGATCTTTCTCTCTGTGCTCAAATTCTTTCCTTTCCAGTGTCTACTACCACCACAAGTGGCATGTCCATTTTGATGCCACATATCCATTGGTTCACTTACACTGGATAGAAGCTTGAGAGGCAGTCTTGATTTCTTCATCCCATGTGTTCATATCCTTTCCAAGTTCTGTTTTACTTCCTATATATGTTTTGCATCTATTTCTGACCATCTTCACTTTGACTTTTCTAATTCAAACCACAGTTTTTCATATGGACTTGATTGCCCTTGCTTCTATTCTCACCTGTAAAATAAGAATAAGTGTTCTTAGCTGGGCAGTGGTTGCACACACCTTTAGTCCCAGCACTTGGGAGATAGAGGCAGGAGGATTTCTGAATTAGAGGCCAGCCTGGTCTACAGAGTGAATTCCAAGACAGTCAGGGCTACACAGGGGAACCCTGTTTCAAAAAAACAAAAAACAAACAAACAAAAAAAAAAAAACAAAAAACAAAAAAAAAAAAGAAAAGAAAAAGAAAAAAAAGTTCTTAGCTTACCCGGGTAGGGGGAGATAGGGGCAGAGGGGCAGGGGCAGATGGATCTCTGAGTTCAAGATCACCTTGGACTACAGAGTGAGTTCCAGGGCAGTGTGTGTGTAGGGTGTTTAATACAGAAAAACTCTGTCTCTAAAAATAAAACAAAACAAACAAACAAAAGTGATTATTATGAGTGCTATAAATTTACTAAAGCATTTACACACAGAAACTGCCAAGTAAGAATTATTATTGTAATTATGAGTTAGAAACACTACTTTCCTACCTGATCTCCCTGGGTTTGGTTTTGTTTTTCTTCTTTTCTCTTCTTCCCAAACTCACTACTTTATTCATCCATTCATCAAATAACATATAATTTCTTTGCTTCTTGAAACCCTTCAGTGGCTTTCTCATTGCCAAGGTGCTTATTACTTTAAGATAAAATTTAAAATAATGTTCTGGGATACAGGTCAATTGCTGGAGTGCTTGCCTAGCATGCACAAATCCCTAGGTTTGTGCTTCAGCACCACATAAAGCCCACAGAGACAGGATCATAAATTCAGGTTCTTCTCAGCTACACCAGCCTAGACTATAAGACCATTGCGCGCGCGCTCTCTCTCTCTCTCTCTCTCTCTCTCTCTCCTTGGAAAACATTTCCGAATCATAAGATACTATATAACCTGGTTCTTGCCCACTTCTTCCTTTCTTTTAATTAACCTCCAGCTACACTGATTTAATTTATGTAGACACACAATGTTTCTGACTTAGGACTTTTGCATATACACTACTCTGTTTATCTGGATTGTTCCAGCACTAGTGCTACCATCCTTCAATCAACTTATGCCTTAATTTTCAGTTGAAGTAATACTTTCTCAGAGAAGCCTTGTTGATTTTTTTTTTTTATTCTCTACTCTCAACCCCCAAGTTGGATAAGCTACCTTAGGCAGAACCCTGTCCTGCAAATACACACCTCTTACACACACACATACACACACACACACACACACACACATGTATACATTACTATGTTTAAAAAAAAACAAACATAAAGTGACTCACTTTCACATTCATTTCTCAAGAATTGATTAGGTGAATCAAATTGGAAATTGCATAAGCTTGTAATGATGTAAAGTATAAGATGCTGTAAGAACCATCATGTGTTTTCAAAGCATCAGTTTTCAGATACTCTTATCAGATTAATTATCCTGCAAAGGACACAACAAAGGACAACAGGTAGGAATATGGCTCAGCTGGTATTTGGTTAGCATACTGGAAGCCTGGATTCTATTTGAAAATGAGCGGGGCGGGCTGGGCATGGTGGCACACACCTGTAATCCCAGCACTTGGGAGGCAGAGGCAGGAGGATTTCTGAGTTCAAGGCCAGCCTGGTCTACAGAGTGAGTTCCAGGACAGCCAGGACCACACAGAGAAACCCTGTCTGGGGGGGGGGGGGGAATGAGCAGGGGCCAAAGCACCGAGGGACTCCAGGTAAGAAACAGGATTGTGTGAAATCATTATGATTTCAGACAGTCTAATGGCAGTAAATCTTTTGTAAACTAGAGATAAATCTTATTTAGATAAATTTTTTATTCTTTCCACTATGACAAGAACTTTATCTCCTTTGTATACTTACAATATCTAATTTAAAAAATTCTATTATTGGTGTGGTGTCTGTGTACCTGTTTATGCAACATATGGGTTGGGTGCATGTGTACCATGGCATGTATGTTGATGTGGTCAGAAGACATCTTTAAGGAGTCAGTTCAGTCTTCACGGTTAGATCCAGGGATAAGCTCATGTCGTCAAGCTCAGGCAGAGTGCCTTTTCCGGTTGGGCAATTCTTTATAGGTTCTGTTTTATGTTTTTTTTTTGTTAGGAAAGAAAATCCTTGAAAATCTATAAAAGTGGTTTATATTTTTTAGCAACAGGTTAAATTGAGACTAGTAAGGATGAAGGTTTTTTGTTTTTTGAGAAAGAGTTTCTCAGTGTAGCCCTGGCTGTCCTGGAAGTCTCTCTGTAGACCAGGCCGGCCTCAAACTTATAGAGATCTGTCTGCCTCTGTTAGGATAAAAGTTGTGTACCATCATGTTTGCCTTAAACTGGGCCATAAGCCACTTCAGGCTCCCAGTTCAGGATTAAGATGAGGTTTCTTCAAATAGATAAAATAGTTCTTGGTAGATAAGGAAGTCAATATTAAAGGTTTTTTTTTTTTTTGGTTGGTTTGTTTGTTTGTTTTGATTTTTTGGATTTGGTCCCTCCCCCCCCCCCCCCACAGGGTTTCTCTGTATAGCCCTGACTGTCCTGGAACTCACTCTGTAGACCAGCCTAGCCTGGAACTCAGAAATCTGCCTGCCTCTGCCTCTGCCTCCCAGAGTCCTGGGACTACAGGCATGCGCCACCACCGCCCGGATAATATTAAAATTATTAAAATTTAATAACATGTTTAGGGCTTTAAGAATATATACTGAAAACAATAAAATAGTAAAGTGTTATAGATGTCAAACACAAGCAGTTGGTTTTATTTTCTCTTTTGTAATGAGCAAGTAAAAATGTTTACAATGGAGTTAACAGTATTAGTAACAGGTACTTAGCACTTATTCTTTATTTTGTTGGAATATACTAGAAGTGTATACTGATCAGGAAGAAGGCGATAAAAACAACTAGAGTGGACTGTAGTTCCTGAGAAATAAAATGAATGGTTCTTTAGAAAGACTTTGTAGAAAAGGATTCATTGATGGAAAAAAATCCTTTGGGAATAGTGTCTGGAAAGTCACTCAGAATTCATTGATGAGGATGAACTGTGCTAGTGGTTAAAACTTGGGTTTCCAGCCAAGTGTAGAGGTATATACCTGTAATACTAGCCCTTGAAGAGTGGAGGAACAGTAGTCAGCCTCCACATACATAAAGCAAGTCTGTGTTACATGAGACCCTGTATCAAATACCAAAACAAAAAACAAACAATCAAACAAACAAACAAACAAACAAAAAAGAGGCAGCAGCAGCATTTGGGCTTTGCTTTTTTTCTTGCTGACTTTTCTCTTTTTTTTCCCCTCCCCTCCCCTCTCTCCTTCCTCTCTCTCTCTCTCTCTCTCTCTCTCTCTCTCTCTCTCTCTCTCTCTCTCCATTTTACTTTTGTCTGTTTTCCTGCACATATGTATATACACCACATCTGTGCCTGGTGTCTGGGGAGATAAGAGTGTCTGATCCCCTTGACTTGAAGTTACAGATGGTTGTGAGCCACCATGTGGATGCTGGGAGTTGAAACCAGGCACACCTTTAATCACAGCACTTGGGAGGCAGAGGCAGGCAGATTTCTGAGTTCAAGGCCAGCCTGGTCTACAAAGTGAGTTACAGGACAGCCAGGGCTACACAGAGAAACCCTGTCTTGAACCGCCCCCCCCCGCCCCCCCAAAAAAAGGAAAGAAACTAGGTCCTCTGCAAGAGCAACAAGTGGTCTTGACTACTGAACCATTTCCCTTAACACCCTGCATAAATTTTTTTCCTTTTCTTTTCTTTTTTGTTTTGTTTTTCTTTTTTTGGTGGTGGTGGGGTTTGAGGTTGTCTCTGCAGCCCCAGCTGTCCTAGGACTCACCCTGTAGACCAAGCTGGCCTTGAACTCAGAGATCCACCAGCTTCTTGCCTCTGCCTCCTGAGTGCTGGGATTAAAGGCTTGAGCCACTACCTACCACCCAGCTAATTTCTTAATCTCTGAAAGCCTGAGTTTCCTTTTTGTATAAAATACAGTTATAAACCTTATCCACTAAGATTATTAATATTAAATGAAAGTGATTGATACTATATTTGGCACTGTGCTTAGTTAATGTATGACACTTACTGATGGGGTGATGGCAAGAAAGGTGAGAATTTTAATTAATCAACTTACTTACTTTGAGACTAGTTCTCATGTAGTCCAGGCTGGCCTTGAAACTCATTGTATGTCCGAAGATGAGCTTTGAACTGCTTCTACCTCCCAAGTCCTGGGATTAGAGGCAGGCCAGTTAACCGGTGCTATGGATCAAATCTAGGGTTTCCTGCAAGTATCCTACCAACTGAGCCACATCCCTATCCCAAAGTGATGAATTTCTGAATTTGGGAAGTACATTTTAAAAGTTGGGGTTTAAAAGATATTGAATAGGTGAGAATGAGCTTGAAGCTTAGTGGTTAAGACTTGCCTGGATGATGAGGGAAAGGAGAAATATAGGGAAATCAGGCCAAGTGTGGTGGCACACCATCAGTCCCAGCACTATGGAGGCAGAGGAAGGAGGACCTCTGTGAGTTTGAAGCCAACCTGGTCTAAAAAGTAAGTTCAGGACAGCCAGGGCTCAGGCACACAGAGAAGCCCTGTCTTATAAAACGAACAAACAAAAAACCAACCTAAACCAAAAAACATAGGGAAATGGAGGAACAGTAGCTGGTCATGCATTATGTCATTCACATTTGTTTCTCCTGCTCCTGTCTTCTAACTGGAGTAAATCAGTAGATTTTTGTCCAAATGAACAGATGAGTTAAAAATTGATGATCATGTATTAAAGTTTGTGGTGGAATTTCAGAGAAAATTAGGCTTAGAGGGACCTAAAATTAAGGAAGAAATTTTTGTTGGTTTTTATTTTTCAGAGCTTTCCAAAAGGTAAGTGAAGATACCCTTTTCCCACCTTTAAAAATTACAGCTCAACACACCTTAGAAGCAGCCTCTAAGACAGTTATGATGTAACAATGTTTCTAAAGTCAACAAAGGATGTACTTTATCACTGACTTAGTTTCAAAATCTAGTAGCAATAAGAAAAAGCAAGACAGGGTGATGGACTTGCAGGCTCTCCCTACACTCCTTCATTCTCTATTGAAGGCACGTCACTATTTTGTGAGTGGTGGAGTCTTGCACTGTATTTTACATATTTTCAGTAAGTGGTCTTTAAATGAGTCTTTTACATACATGGTTTGTTTTCTTCAGTTTTAATTTCATATGTTGAAACTTTTTAAAGCACACTTATGTTTTCTTTAGCTGAGTTGATGACTGCAGGAGGGACCACTGGTAGAGCTGAAGAATATGAATAGTTTCTCAAGAAAAGTACATTGCTTTTGGCACAAGAAGCAGAATAACTGTGAATTATTATCACGTGGAATTTTTCAGTAAAAATCACTGTAAAGTAAGTTGCTTTTGTTTTGGTTCTGTTTCCAGTATTATTCAAATAGGCAAGAATTGACAGTTTTTTATATTCACTGTGTAATTATACTTTTATGTTTCAATGTATTTTCTTTATCACAGAATGCCTCCAATATGTGTGCAGTTAAGTAACTGAACACAATATATACACAGTTTGCAATATGAGCTTGCATGGAACACTCAAATTTGGATGGTATTAAATTGTAAAATAATTTAGAAAAAATAGTATCTTTTAACATACTTAGAATTCATTTTAATTTTCTTTTGTTCTGTATTACTTTGATAAGAAAAATAGAGTTAGAGTTCAAGGAATCTTTGATTCTTGTTGACAGAAAGTTTAACTGTTGCTAGACACAATGATTCACTTTTGCAATACTACTAGGCAGGGGCCTAAGACAAGAGAACTTCTGAATTTGAAGCCAGCCTGTACTATATATACACTGAGTTCTGGACCAGAGTGCTACAGTGTTAGGCCCTGTCTCTATCTCAGAATGTTTTTTCTTTTAAAGTTGTTTCTACATGTACTTCAGACTGAAATACTTTCTCTGTCTCTGTCTCTGTCTCTCTCTCTCTCTGTCTCTCTCTCTTTCTCTCTCTGAAGGGGGAGGGGGTGTTCAAGACAGAGTTTCTCTGTGTAGCCCTGGCTGTCCTGGAACTCACTCTGTAGACCAGGCTGGCCTCAAACTCAGAGATCCTACTGCCTCTTGAAAAACTCTGTTAAGCAAACAGGGCAAGCTCCAATAGCTTGGCGAGTATTGAGAAGTGGTTACTGTTCATCTATTTGGTACAGAAGTAGGTACTGCGCATGTTAAAGTTGTACTTACTCTCTAGTTTTATGTTCTCTATCTTTATAGTTTGTTCATTAGAAGAAACCAAAGTTGTTAGTCAAAGTGATTAAGAAAATGTTCAACACATAAAGTTATGAGGTAAAAATTTTATGCTCATAACCAAAATTTGCATTTAAAATTAGACAAAAATAGGATTTTTAAAAATTTCTTGCATAATTTAGTAAACATGAAATTTTATCTCTTAAGTTTTATTTAATAATGATTTTTTAATAAGGTAAATACCAAAATAATTGTGCTTTATATTTCCCTTTTGTACCCTAACCAATAATGAGATATAAAGAAAAATAAAAGAATTTGATAAGATAAAACTTTTTGAAGAGAGAAGTATAAGGAAAGATGAAAAAACTTTATAGGATATAAAACTTATTTTAAAGCTGGGTGGTGGCAGCGGCGCACACCTTTAATCCCAGCACTCTGGGAGGCAGAGGCAGGCAGATTTCTGAGTTCAAGGCCAGCCCGGTCTACAGAGTGAGTTCCAGGATAGCCAGGGCACACAGAGAAACCCTGCCAGAAGTGTCTCCACAAACACAGAGTACAACAGGAATATGGAGAAAGATGTGAATAAATAGCCTCAGAGTGGTCATGAGGAGAGGACCACTGAAAAGTAGTCAGGAAGCTTACAGAGAGGAACATTGAGGCTGAGCCTTGATTATAGAACCAAGAGAAGGAATTAAGGCAGGTTGGGGAAAGGAGAGTACATGAAAACTTATAGACATGACCTCAGTATGTAAAAATTTAGAGTCATGAGAATACATAGCCTTGGGAAATTTTTTTAGTTGAGAAGGCTGGAATGAGGGGATACTTACTGGGAATGGATAATCGAAGCCTAGTTCATGAGACTTTGATGTTGTGTTAAACTTGTATTTTATTTTGAGGAAAGTGAAAGGTCATTCAAAAAACTAGATGGAAAGTGATTCTATTTGATTTGTAATTTACTTAAAAAGTTGCCTGAGGACTGAAGAGATGACTCAGTGGTTAAGAACACTGACTGCTCTTCCAGAGGTCCTGAGTTCAATTCCCAGCAACCACATGGTGGCTCACAACCATCTGTAATGGGATCTGATGCCCTCTTCTGGTGTGTCTGAGGAGACTGACAGTGTACTCGCATTCATAAAATAAGTAAAATATTAAAAAAAAAAAAGTTGCCTGAAAAGGCATGTGGAGTTAGAATTCATAGATTTCTGACCTCCCATTTCTAGTCCAATACCAAAATATCATACAGGAAGGTCAGAGCTAGTGATTCTGGCTTGGGAAGCTGGTGTAAGAGAGGAAAAATGTATCCTTTCTAATCCTGATAGGCAAAGTGGAAAAAAACTCAAGGACTTGGACAAACAATAGAGCCACAAATAATTGCTAAAATGTATTACAAGTGTAGGTTGCTTGTTTAGCTTTCTTCTGCACGGTTGTTAGCCTGAGCAAAATGGCACACGAATAAATCTGTAATAATAATAATAATAAATGTTATTACTTTGAATTTATATATTTAGGTAATTGCTAATATTTAAATGTGGCCACAGTTGGCCCTCAGAAATTTTTGAGGATGTGAATAAAGAGTACTGACCTCTCAAAATGTTTTTAAATGTCTTTTTTAATTCCTACTTTTTGTGCAGTAACGAGTAATAGCTTTGAATTAGAGGACCTCAGAATAGTTGTCTCCTGTTCGCAGCAGGGTTTTGTTTGATTTGTAGAAACTAAATTAAAATTTATTGCTTAAAATATAAAATGAGTATTTTTATATAAAGTTCATTTTCATGAAGAAGAAAATTTAGGTGAGCTGGCAAATTTGATAGCACTTGTACATGTTTTATCTACCTGAGTCATTTCTTTTACCTAACTAGCTGCTACAGACAATTGATTTGCAACTTGTGTCAACATGTCATTTATTGAGGTCTTTGGAAAAAGAGATACTATAGAGAAGGAATAATTCAGCTTGGAAGCTAACTCCATCCATATTAATAGTACTAGCAGCTGAGTATAAGTGCTATTTCATCCCCCAACATTATATTTGTTTGGGGTTGCACTTTATGGTTGACAGCACTAATATCAGAGAAGGAAATTACAATTAGTGACAGAATTGGCTCCTAATTTCTAGACCTAGTATGTCTTTTATACTGTCTTTTCTACGTTTTCTAGTTGAACTATCTAGGCAGTAGTATTGTTCAAATTATGTTTAATTTATAAACTTAGAAGTAAAAATCTGCTTTAGAGATGCTGTTTTAGAATTTGAAAATACATAAAAAGTTTGATTTAATTATGTTAGATATTTGCATATTTATATGTGTAGTACTATTTGGTAACATATATTACTATAATTTTACTTGCTGACTTTTGCAAAGCTAGTTGAGGAGCATTAGATATCCTATTAATGATAGTTATAAGTCAGTTACAAATATTAGAAGTTCATTCAAGGGGTTGGGAAGATGACTCAGTGGGTAAAGTACTCGATGACCAAATCTGATGACCTGAGTTTGAATTCCCAGAATCCCCTCAAAAACTAGAAAGAGTGCGGACATGTCTAAAATCCCAGCATACTCCTATGGAAGTTAGGAGGCAGAGACAGAATCATAGGAAGTTTATGGGTTTCCTAGCCTGTGGGATGCAGCAGTGACAAAAGGGACCTTGTCTCAGACAGCTGCTGTACAGGTGTGCCTCTACTCAAGCACACACATCATACATACATACATACATACATACATACATACATACATACATGAAAGAGAAAAAAATAATTCATTCTGGAAATTTGAATATTTGTGTAAAGTTAAATTGCTTGATAGGAATGGTAATGCTGAATATTGGGTTAGGAAGAAGTAAGATTTTTTTTGGTGTTAGAGATTAAATGATTTTTTTTTCCTAATGTAATTCTGGATGTTGAACTAGTTTGTTTATTCCTAATTTTAAAAATTCATTTGATATACAGTATACATGTGAGTATACTTATTGCTGACTAAGTTATGTTGGGGTAAAACTTCATATTCTAAGAAATGGAGTCACTGGAGTTGATTTTTAACTTAAAATTGAAATTCAAACTTTATTATGGAAAAAGAAAAGAGTGAGTACTTTAATGGTAAACACCTAAATTATGAATGGAATCTTTATTTCTAATTGCCATATTAGCTTATTTATGAATGGAGCAGGATACAAAATACAGTCACTAATAGATACATACAAAGAAGCATGTACAGAAGAAATGAAAGATTAAATTCCACCTGCCTTTGCTGTCTGTATTATCGGTATTCTTCAACTGATCAGGACCATGAGTATGAGAATTCAGAGATAAAAGGTATTTTGAAATGGAAAATTATATAAGATGATTCATTAAGTATTAATCACTTGTAATTTTTTATTTTTCTTCTTTAGAATTCATCAGGTGAACATATATTTTTTGCTTTTTAGTTTGGTTAAAAGCAATTTATTTTTAAAGAAAATGTCTCCTCTGAAGATATATGGTCCTATCAGAATTCGAAGTATGCAGACTGGGATTACAAAGTGGAAAGAAGGATCCTTTGAAATTGTGGAAAAAGACAATAAAGTCAGCCTGGTAGTTCACTACAACACTGGAGGAATTCCAAGAGTATTTCAGGTATTGGACTGGTTCCTTAGTGAAATCTTTTAGTAAATAGCCTCAGTGTGTCGTAGTTATAGTAAAGTGACTCTGCAATGCTTCCTCCTTCCAGTACACTACAACTTTCATGTACCTGATTTATAAATTACTCAGTAGTGTTGTTGGGTTTAATAAAGAGTAGAAAATAGTCACCATTGTTGCAATAAAAACTAGTGGGAAAGAATTTAGAGAGGTTTAGGTACCGAATATTTAGCTATTCAAAACTATATAATAGCCATGAACAGTGATGCACACACACACACACACACACACACACACACACACACACACATACATACATAAACAAACACACACATATATTATATATATGTATATATATATAACAGTAACACTTAAGAGGTAGAGGCAGGAAGATCAGCAGTTCAATGTTCTCTTGGACCACACATCAAGTTTGAGGCTAGCCTGGATTATATGAAACCCTGTCTCAAAAAATAACATGGCATAGAACTATAAGCTAACCCCCCCCCCCCAAGAAAACAACAGTAATAACAATAAATAAAACCCTATTAGGCCAGCTTTGACAGCACACTCCTATGACCTCTGGACTTTGGAGGCTGAGCCAGTAGTACTTATAATGCAAGGCCAGCCTGGGCTATGGAGGCAGAACTTGACTCAGATGAGATTGTGTACATATCACAAAGTGATAGGGCCATGAGAACCTGACTAGGAAAACTTAAGAGCTAACTATGAGCTCAGTGGTTGCACTTGCCTAGTGTTCTCAGAACCTTGGATTCAATTACTAGCATCACACACACACACATATCAAGGTGATCTGAGTTGATTCTCTTTTTATTTCTTTGAAGTAATTGCTAGATTCATTTCATGGGATTTTTTTAGTGTCTTCTAAAAGTTAGTTTCTATCTTCTAAATAATCCCATCATATGTCATAGATTTTAATGGATGATTGTTCAGCTCATCTTTATAGTTTTATAGTTTTTGTTTTTTGTTTTTTAAGTATCTTGGGTTTGTTTTGTTTTAAGATTTATTTATCTATTTTATATATATTAGTGTTCCATCTGCATTTTTAACCAGCATGCCAGAAGAGGGCATCAGAACTCATTAGAGTTCTGTGTAAGCCACTGTGTGGCTGCTGGGAATTAAACTCAGGACCTCTGGAAGAGTAGCTGGTGCTCTTAACTGCTAGTTCGTCTTTCCAGCCCTCTTACAGTAACATACTATCACTCTGACTGTAAAAATTTGAAGATTCTTTATTACTTATCACTATCGTTAAAAAATAACTATCAGGCCAGCAAGGTGACTTAGTGGGTAAAGGCACTATCACCAACCTTGATGTTTTGAATTTGTTCTTTAAGACGTACAGGGTAGGAGAGTATCAGTTCCCAGAAGTTACCCTCCATGATATGTGCACACCATATATACATACATATGTACACACACAAAAAATGTAATACAAATTTTAAATAGTTTATCTTCTGTACTACTCTTGTGGAGCAAAGGACTGCTGTTATTTGTCTGAGTTGAATTTAAGAACATCTTTGTATGACAGCACATTTCTATAATCTCAGCATTTGGGAATCTCATACAAGTCAACTTCAGGCCTAGCCTGGTCTGCATGGTGAATTTGAGACCAGTTTGAGGTACATAGTAGTAAGACTATGTCTCAAAAAAACCCAAGAAAACCCCCCAACAAACTAGGATCTGGAGACGTGGCTCAGTGATGAAAAGCACTGGCAGCTTTTGCAGAAGACATGAGTTCAGTTCCCATCACCAACATAGCTTACAGCTGCCTGTAACTCCAGTTCCAAGGTATCCAATGCCTTCTTCTGGCCTCTGCTGCACTAGGCATCCACATAATATCCATGCATACATATGGGCAAACATTCATACCTAAAAGTAAATAAGCTCTTTTTTAAGAAACCTAAAAAACTTATCATTTAGATTTTAAAAATCTGTATTCATCAGGCCTTGAGAGGTGGCTTGGCAGTTAGGTACACTGACTGCTGTTCAAGAGGACTTGGGTCCAATTCCTAGTACCAGCCTGGTGGCTCACAACTGTAACTTCAGTTCCAGGGCATCCAATACCTTCATCAGGCCTCTGAGGGCACCAGACAAGAAACATACATGAAGGCAGAAATCCTACACACATAAAAATAAAATACATATTAAAATTTTGTATTTATTGTTTTTAAAGAAATAAATTTTAAGCTTTAATGCTCAAGTTTTATTGAATAAATTTTTCTACTTGTATATACTTTTGAAATGTGAAAGTAAGTTGCTTATGCTTTTGTGTATCACATATATTCTGTTTAGGTGGGGTGGTACACACTTGTAACTCCAGTGCTCAGGAGCTGGAGTTGGGAAGAACTGAGGCCAGAGGGGTCTTTACTATATAGTGGTTCAAGGCCAGCCTAAGTTATATAGTAACATTGTCAAAACAAAGATCAGAGAGATTGCCAAGCGGATAGAAGTACATACCACATGGTGGAGAGAGAACCAGTTACCACAGGTTGTCCCTGACCTCCATCGGCATGCTGTTGGAACCCCTTTTCCCAGCGCACTGTGAGTTTAGAGGCCAGCCTGGTCTACATAGTGAGTTCCAGGCCAAGTCGACTATATAGTGGAACTCATCTTTTTAAAAAGAGACAAAAAACATGGTTCAGTGGCTGAAAGAAATTGCTCTTGCTGTGGACCCAGTTCAATTCCCAGCAGTCTTGTGGAACAATTCATGACTGACTGGGATTCTAGTCTCAGGGAATGCTTCTGGCTCCCATAGATGCTAGTACATGCCCATATTCAGACACATGTGCATCCTTAAAATTAAACATAGGATAAATCTTTTTACCAAAGTTATATATTTGAGTTAAATTTATCAAGAAAGAGGAACTCCTTTTATAGGAAAGGAGAAAGGTAAATTGAAACATATAAAGTTTAGCAGTTTTTAGACAACCATATTATAATTTTTTGAATATTTTGGATGAGAAGATAATTTTTCTTTCTTTCTTTCTTTCTTTCTTTTTTTTTTTTAGCTAAGTCATAACATTAAAAATGTGGTACTACGACCCAGTGGAACAAAACAAAGTCGCCTAATGTTGACTTTACAAGATAACAGCTTCTTGTCTATTGACAAAGTACCAAGTAAGGATGCAGAGGAAATGAGGTTGTTCCTAGATGCAGTCCATCAAAACAGACTTCATGCAGGTAAGCACCAGTCATCTCATGAGACTGACATTAACAGTTCTAAAGGAATATGATGACGATGACTTAAGGACTGGGTCTGGAACCACTTGGCAGAGGACTTCATGCAGGTAAGCACCAGTCATCTCATGAGACTGACATTAACAGTTCTAAAGGAATATGATGACGATGACTTAAGGACTGGGTCTGGAACCACTTGGCAGAGTGCCTAGCATGTCCAAGGCAAGGTCGATCCCTAACAGCTCAGTACCGTAGAAACCAAGCATGGTGGGCATGCGTGGTATCCAAACACTTGAGTAGAGGCAAGAGGATCAAAGTTTAAGATCATCCTTAGCAACGGGAGCTATATGAGATTATGTGAGGTCAGGCCAGCCTAAGCTACGTGAGTCAAAGAAAATGATGACTGCACACCAGTATTCTTGATGGAAAAATCCTCAACTAAGTACTATTGGACTGAGTTAAGTGGCACAATACAAAAATTATGTTAAATTTATTCCTGGAATGTTAGAATAGTGCAGCTAGAAAATAAGTCTATATAATGTACCACATTAATAGAAGGAAGGACAAAAACACATCATCTCAATTGATGTTAAAAAGTAACAAAATTTAATATTCTTTGACAATAAATACTCTAAATAGCCTATGGGTAGAAAAAAACGATTTCACTGTGATAAAGGATTTGCATGTTAAGTTGACAGCTAACACACTTAAGAAAATCTAAAAGCCTTTTCTTTAAAATCAAAAACAATATAAGGATGTCTGTTCTTGCCACTTCTGTCCAATATAAGTACTTGAAATCTTATCAGAGCAACTGGGCAATGAAATAAAGGGGTGTTCAAATTGAAAAGGAGGAAGTTTTCTTTTTAAGTGTATCACATGAACAGAATAGAGTTGTAGCTTTAGTAGAACAGGCATGTAGCATGTACAAGGCCCTGTACTCCCACCCCCTCTACAGAGAATGAAGATGTAGCAGTATGAATTTTCTTGTCTTTAGCTGATATATTAGTACTCACTCTTGTAAGATAAGGTTTTTGTAGGTTTCTATTTAGTAGTCATTTGTTCATGCCACCAATCTTGAGCTATGATAACATCAGTATTAACAGTACTGAATTCAAGTAGGGTGAGATGGCAGATGCCTACTGTCCTGGCACCTAGGAAGCTAAGGCTAGGAGACCTTGTTTAAAATGGTCTGTTAACTATTGAGGAAAGGACAGAAGAGAAAGAGCAGGAGGGAGGTGTATAATATACTCAAAACTATTACTTAAGAGGCAGTAGGGTTGTGAGTTTGAAGCTAGATTAGGCTACATAGCAAAGTCTGGTCTCAAGCATTTGAATCTAGCACTATTTAAGACCTTATACATTGGGAACTGAGTCTATATTTCTATTTTGCTTTTGTCTACCACGCCCATCATATTAATTGAATCACAGTCCTAAGAAGTAATGTGTGAGCTGGGTGGTCGTAGTGCCTTTGATCTCAGTTGGAGATGGGCGACGGTCAAGGCCAGAACAGCTAGAGCTATACAGAGAGGCTCTGTCTCAAATGATGATGATGATGATGATGATAATAGTGTATTTTTAAAATTATGTGTAGCAAACCATGTCTTTAAATGCATTAAGAGACAAGCATTTTATACTCACTGGAGACCCAAGAGTCTTTTTTTCTCTCTCTCTCTCTTTTGGTTTTTCTAGACAGGGTTTCTCTGTGTAGCCCTGGCTGTCCTGAAACTCATTCTGTAGACCAGGCTGGCTTTGAACTCAGAAATCCACCTGCCTCTGCCTCCCAGGTGCTGGATTAAAGGTGTGCGCCACCACTGCCCCACAGAAAAGTCTTTCTCATGCTAGGCAAATACACTTATCACTAAACTACATTTCTTGCTCGATTTATTTTTATTTTGAAATAGGTTCGGGCTAAGGTGCCTCTGCTGGCTTTGAACTTTCTTACCTGAGCTTCCCACATGGCTTGGATTATAGGCACGTACCACCACACCCAGGCTTTTGAAAGAACAAGTCCCAGTGAATGCATGTTAGAGACTTAAATCAGTGCGGTTATTAGTTTGCTGTGAGTTTAACTCTTAACATACTCTTTGATTTTGGCCAAATCATTTTGATTTTTTAGGTTGATGCACAACAACACACATTACAAGGACTAGTATTTGATAGTATTAGATAGTATTTATACAAATACCTTGAAAAATCCAGCTGGACATCTCTTCACTGAGAAGTGGGGACAGGAGCATTGCAAGTTAAAGGCCAGGCTGCACTCCAGATGAGATAAGTGCTGAGCACCGGACTGTTGAGCAGTGTTCCCTTTCCACATAATAGTGCAGGAGATAAAAAATAGGCGTTATAATATATGTACTGGAGCAGAAAAGAAGTAACATTGGTAGCATTATCTTTGTACAAGATAAATTGCTAAGTACTTAAGTAACACTAGATACTTTTCTTTCATCTAAGTAAAGTTTGAATCATAGTTGTAAGATTTTAAAAAATTAAATGATAGAATTGTAATTTAAAGAGAAGAGTGAATTCTAACAATCTCTGGGTGGAAAAGATAATTGATAGCTTAGACTCTATATAACATTTGCCATGTTATATAACATTTGCCATGATCTCCATGTCAAAGGAAAAATATTAGAGTGATTTCACAGAGTAATTTTGAGGTTCTAGGGATTGAACCCAGAGCCTCACAGATGCCTGGCAAGCACTAAACTGCTGAGTCACACAATAATATGATAATATCATTAACATTTTGAAATAGGGTCTTAGTTCTCTTCACGCTTGTTCTCCTACATGACATAATGTTAATATTGTGAAACAAAACCCATTATATAAACTAATAAGAGAAAAAAAATTCAGGAGTGAATTGGAAAAAACTGCAAAAAATGAATTCAGGATATAGATGAACCTTAAACATGACAAAAATGTTCAAATTCATAATCAAACTCAATTTCATTTTTAGATGTATTCATTTTATGTGTGTTTTGCCTTCATGTATAAGTACAACATGTATGCTTGGTGCCTGTGGAGGTTACATGAAAGCATTGGATCCCCTGGAACAGGAGTGACTGTTGGTTGTGAACCACAATTTTTGTGCTAGGAATCAAACTCAGGTCCTCAGCAAGAGCAGCAAGTGCTCTTACCCACTCACTGAGCCATTTGTTCTCAAACACTGTAATTTTGGTAGCTATGAGGAAAGCTGGATAAAACGTCCATATTTGTAGAGTACCTTGAGCTTTTGTAAACAAGTATGGGTTTTTGTTTTTTTTTTGTTGTTGTTGAGTAGAAATTATTCTGCATGGTAATTTTTTAATTAAAATTATTTTAGTTACATGTATTTATTTTGTGGATATGTGTATGAACTTATTCACCATGACCCAGCATGCACACATGTGAAGAGTTGGCTTTCTTTTTCCATCATATGATTCCAGAAGTGGTTGAAGCTTGCTGACATGTGCCTGCACAAGCACACAAACAATATGAAAGAAACAAAAGGGAATATTTTTTAAATAAAAACTATAATTGTTACTGTTTCTGAAATTGACATTGGTATGTTTATGCCTAAGTTATAGTGATGTGTTTTTCCATAGTATTAATTGTAAAATACTATGTTTGAGAATTTTTAGCATTTTCTTTTTGTCTTGTAAATTTTTATTCTGTAAATGGTCTCGCCTTTTTGTGTTTTTTATTCTTTTACTGGATCTTTTATCCCTAAATGTGACTATGTATCTTGTTTGTACATTTTATCAGAGAAAAAATTTTTTTTCCTTATTACTTCCATTTCTATATTATTATATAGCAATAATAATGATGAATATTTTTACTAAGTTATGTGGTTTATTCATTTTTGTCCACCAGCTATGAAACCTTCTCAAGGTTCTGGTAGTTTTGGAACTATTCTGGGCAGCAGGACCTCTCAGAAGGAAACTAACAGACAGCTTTCTTATTCAGACAATCAGGTATGTTTATTTCTAGCTTTTTAAACAATTGATTAGCACATGCATACTAAGTAACCGTATAGTATGGACTTGAGGTAACCTCTAGTGTAGCAGTGTGACAGTGGTTCTTTGACATACCTGACCTCTTATCACTTTGTTTTTATAAACAGTTTCTTAAATTTTATCCCAATTTTACCTTTCTGTTGTCTTGTTTTGTTGATTGTTTTGAGACAAAGTTTCTCTGTGTAGTCCTGAGTATCCTGGCACTAGTTCTGTAGACCAAACTGGCTTCAAACTGCCTCTGCCTTCTAAGTGCTTGGATTAGTGCCACCACTAATGCCTGTCTTACAATTCAATTTGACCTTTATACATAGTTTTTCTAAATACATTACATAGTTTTACTTAACAATTGTTTGATGTCCCACAGTCATCAGAATAGACCACAATGTCATTTTTTAAAGTATGTGTGTGTGTGTGTGTGTGTGTGTGTGTGTGTGTGTATGTATGTATGTATATATGTATGTATGTGTGTGTATTTATTTGATTGTTTAATATATATGTACACTGTAGCTGTCTGTCTTCAGACACCCCAGAAGAGGGCATCAGATCTCATTATGGATGGATGCGAGCCACCATGTGGTTGCTGGGATTTGAACTCAGCAGTCAGTGCTCTTAATTGCTGAGCTATCTCTCCAGCCCTACAATGTCATTTTTACAACCAAGAATTTCTTATTATAAAAGTGCTAATTTAACCCCGTCACTTTTTTTTTTCTCAATGTATTCATTTTATTTTATGTGAGTATTTTGTCTATTCTCCACATGCATGCTTGGTGCCCTTGGAGATCAGAAGAGGGCATCACATCACATGGAACTGGAGTTCTGGATGGTTCTGAGCCACCATATGGGTGCTGGAAATTCAACCCCAGGTCCTCTGCAGAAGCATTAAATGCTCTTAACCACTGAGATATCTCTTTGGTCTCAGAATTATATAATTCTTAATATCAACATATAAAACACCATTGGCTGAACATATATCTCAAATGCTACTTCTCAAATATGTTCATTACTGCACAGACCATCCTTGAATATACCCTTAATCATTTCACAGTAGACTTTAGTTTATCTTCTTTCTCCTCATTGTTATATGTTTACTTTATTTCTCAAATTGACTCCCTCAAGAATCATGTGGCTTTTATTTAATATACCTCATTTGATATTTAGTTGTATCAATCAGATATTAATGTGACATCAACTCCATCCTTCTTTATTTCTTGTCTTTTTTATTTTTCTTTCATGCTTGCAAGGCTTTAGGCATGTTAAACATGTGACTCTGAGCTACATCCCCAGATTTTGTCTTCATTTCATATCATAAGCAGGATTTGTTCTTTCCACAAAGATCACTTTGCATACTGATCACTAGAATATGGCTTTCTCTAGTTTTATTCGTTATTCAGGGACCTTTTGAACCCTAGTCTCACTCTGTAGTCTGGACTGGTCTGGAATCAGTGTGGAGTCCAAGCCGCTGTTGAGCTTAAGGGTCCTCAAGCCCTCCCAGGTGCTGACACTGCATCGACTATCATTCTTGACTTTTGTCATAGCTAGTAATTAAAAATGGGTTCTTGCCTTCTGTATCCAGGTCTGCCTTGGCTTTTAGCTTGTGTGTGTGTGTGTGTGTGTGTGTGTGTGTGTGTGTATGTGCGCGCGCACGCGCGCGCTTGCACAGCTGCATGCATACCACATAGCATGTATAGAAGTCAGGACAATTTTGTGGAGTTGGTTTTCTTCTTATATTTTACGTGCTTCTGGGGATCAAATTCAGATCACTACGCTAACATGGCAAGTGCTTTTAGCCCCTGAGTCATCTCATCAGCTCACCTCAAGAGTTTTAAGTTTAAAAGAATACTATGGGAGAATTAGAAGTGGTCGGGGAGGCAGGCCAAGACAATTAAATGGTGAGTTCTAGGTTATCTGGAACTACAGAGCAAGATTCTTTCTTAAAATCATAAACAAACTACAAGAAAATGGATGTCAAATTCAGCTTCTCATGCTTGACTCGATCATAGATCTCCTGGAGATCTTTTATAAATGTGTTCATAGGTGCTGAGCTTGAAGCTCAGTGGTGGGCTGAGTGTCACATACACAGAGGCATTCTTCCACACTGTGAGTCTTATACCAAAGAGACTGGACTAGAAATAAATACCTAGTTATAGGTTTTTTTTTTAACTTTCCATGAAAATTGTTGCTCTAAAAAAAATTAAAATTGCGCGGGTGATACAGCTCAGTTTCTAGAAGTCTTGTTTAGCGTATATGAAACCCTGGTTTTGCCCCTGGGAATCACGTAAGCCAGATAGAGTGATGCATGTCTATAATCTTAGTGCTTAGGAAGTTGCTGGAGGACCAGTTCTAGATAGGCCATTCTCTGCTAAACTTGGCAAGTTTGAAGTTGTCCTGAAGTTTATATGCGATCCTGTCTCAAATATGTTTTCATTTAAGTCAAAGATTTAACTGGTCTCATATTTTATTCTTACAGGCCTCTTCAAAAAGAGGAAGTTTAGAAACTAAAGATGAAATTCCATTTCGAAAAGTTCTTGGCAGTCCTGGTAGAGGACCGATTAAGACTGTAACCGGAAGTGGAATGGCTGTTACCCGAACTATTCCTTCTTTGACGCTGACATCAACACCTCTTAGATCAGGACTATTAGAAAACCGGTAGGAAAGACTTATTATTCCTTCAGAACCTGTTTATAAAATGTCTTTGGGATTTTGAAGAATTGATTAGAAGAAAGCAACATGTATAGAACACATTTTTCATGTGTAATTCCAAGTGTTTGTCATCAGTTTATGTCAGTGACATGCACTGAGCATGCAGACAAACACCATATTAAGTAGAGTGTAAAGAACCAGGCTATTTTTCTATCTTTGAGCATGATTTTAATCTTTTTTTCTGGATGTGGGTGGATGTGCATATATAGATACAAGTGCACATTTGTACATGTGTGTGAAAGCCATGAAACAACTTTGGGGGAGTCATTCCTCAGATGCTGTAGGCCCCTTGTTTGAGATAGCGCTTCTCACTGGCCTGGAGCTTATGAGCAAGCCCCAGGAACTGTCTCAGTGTGGGGTCATGGCCACACACCCTCAAACAGTGCTGTCTCAGTGCTGGGGCCATGGCCACACACCCTCAAACTCAGTGCTGTCTCAGTGCTGGGGTCATGGCCACACACCCTCAAACTCAGTGCTGTCTCCGTGCTGGGGTCATGGCCACACACCCTCAAACTCAGTGCTGTCTCAGTGCTGGGGCCATGGCCACACACCCTCAAACTCAGTGCTGTCTCAGTGCTGGGACCATGGCCACACACCCTCAGAGTCAGCTTTCGTATGGGTCTTGTGCTTACAGGTTTGTTTTGGGTTTTTTTTGTTTTTTGTTTTGTTTGTTTGTTTGGTTGGTTTTTTTTGAGACAGGGTTTTTCTTTGTAACCCTGGCTGTCTTGGAACTCACTCTGTAGACCAGGCTGGCCTCGAACTCAGAAAGCCTCCTGCCTCAGCCTCCCAATTGTGCTTGCATGTTAAGTGCTTTACTAAGTCATATTTTCTTCCCAGCCCTGGTTTATTGTTTTTGATGGTATGAATTTTGACATTGTAAAAGTAGTCTTTTTAAAACCTGTTTTCTATAGCACTGAAAAGAGGAAAAGAATGCTGTCTGGTTCAGAGCTGACTGAAGATTATCCTAAGGAAAATGATTCATCGTCGTAAGTTGCTTTAAGAGCCTTGGTGGCACTTGACTAGTGCTTCTTACATCAATTGTTAATACTCCTAGGGATAATTTGCAGCAGTAGTGTACAATTTGTGATCGTTCCTATTATGAAGTATCTTGGTGATACTAGAGCAGAGACTTCGTCAGGGGCTCTAGCTCTTGTCATTCTATTACACAACTCCAATCCTGCCTTTTGTTGCACTGAGAGAAAGAACAGAGCTGAAGAACTTGAAATAAATAGTTCTTTTGTTCTTTGGGTTTCTCATTTATTTTTGTTTTTGAGACATGGTCTTGATAAGTATGTACTGGCCTTGAGCTCATCAGCCCCTGTGTGCTGAGATTACAAGTGTACGTCACTATGCCTGGCTCAACAAATGTTTTTTGTTAGCCTTCCTCCCAGTAAAATGAATTTATAATTCTAGGTAGCCCATATAAAAAGACACACAATCTGGGTATTTTGTTTACAAGCTGTAAACCTAGTCTGGGCAAATTTGGAGCTATTTAAACTTATTCCCCAGCCATAATGTCTCTTGTTATTTGCTGTTTCTCCTGGCCATATGTTCATGGTCCATCTCTCATAGCAGCCCCTTCCTCCATGTCTTCTCTTCTCTTCCCTTTACCTGCAATGCCCTCACTCTATCCTCAAGTCCCACCCTCCACTGTCCAATCACAGGCTGTAGCCTTTTATTGACCATTTAAATTGGGGAACAAGGTTTACATAGCATCACTTGGTATATGTGATGATCTAATTGATGTTAGAAGCAACCACATCTTGAGAACCAGTATTTAGCATTATGCGGCATCAAACCAACCCATTACATTTTTCCTCTTTTTGCCTAAATAAAAAGGCTCTTTCTTATAATAATAAACAACATACGATAGGAACAATTATGAAACAGTTATGAAAACTGTTAGGTAATAGTTACATTCATAATGCCTAATACATTTATATTTGGCAACTTAAAGTATTCTACCATTTATCCTATCTTTGTGAATTCAGCACTCTGTATCTAAACCATTTTCTATCCTAACCTGTATTACTAGCCTAAAAACATCTTAGATGTAGAACATCTTAAATCCTAAACAACTTAAGCTTATGGTAAAACTTTGATTGTCTAGGTTTAAACCCCACCAAAGACCTAAGAAGTATTCAGGAAACACAGGGACACAGCTTCTAAAAATTATAGAAATGACAGACAACTGACTGCCTAGACAGTCCCCAATATTCTCTAAAATATTGGAGCATCATCTTTAGCCTTTTGGCCCGGAGTATCTGACAGACCTTTTGTGAAGCAGGAGTCATAAAGGACTTGCTTACCCTGCCTTGTCAGTTGACTTCCCTGCATCTGTTTGTCCTTTCTGGACAGCCTTCTGACTGCAGATGAAATTAGGGCATTTTCTCAACACAGTGGCTAGTATGCCACAAATGAAGCCCTCTCCAAATGGAGGTCCTTCAATGTTCATCATCTTCTTTCAAGTTGAATGGGTTGCTGTCAGGAGCTGACATAATAGCATCTTAAAATGCCATGTTCTGTAAGTCTTATGGCTTTCTTAGCGTATATGAAAGAGCAGATGTTGCCTTTCTTCAGCTGCCTATTATCAGTTCAACCCAGGATATATATTTCTGTGATCATCTAAACTAGTAACATGACTGTGAGTTTGACTATTAATTTGTATTTCTATTCCTTTCTTAGATTTATGTATTATGTATTCAGTGTTGTGCCTTCATGTATGCCTACAGGACTGAAGAAGGCACCAGATCACATTATAGATGATTATGAGCCACCATGTGGTTGCTAGGAATTTAACTCAGGACCTTTGGAAGAGCCAGCCCCCAATGCTCTTAACCTCTGAGCCATCTCTCCAACCCTCTAACTTGTATTTCTTAAATCAGCCCTAAAAGTTTGTGATTGTAGCTATTTAAAAGAACTGATGTTTTACATTGTAACTTTAAGGATTATATAGAAACAATATCTCATGTAAAAATTAAAAGCATGCATGTGTTATATGTATCAAAACAACCTTAAATTTTTGTATTGATACATAATAATCTAAACCAATATAACCTTTAAATTTGTATCAACATACAAAATTCTCTATCAATATAACAAAATATAATCTCAATTTCACATCAAAATACAAAGGTCTAAAACAATGTAAGATTATGACTATAAAACTTTTTTTCTGGTTTAAGAGTAGATTCAGGAATCTACCCTCCTCCTCTTCCTCTTTCTTCCTTCCTTCCTTCCTTCCTCCTCCTCCTCCTCCTCCTCCTCCTCCTTCCTATATCCTCCCCATATTTCTTCTCAACCCCCTTCTCCTTACATAAGAAAGAAGGATAGAAGAAAGGAAAGAAAGAGAAATCCCTAAATCTAATCCCATTTCATTTCCTCCTTGTCGGAGATTATTTGTAATTTTCCCCTTAAATGGTAACACATATCCAACATCCAATGAACAACCAAAATTTCTCCACCCCCACCTCTTTGGAAAGATTTCTTAAAATTGCTTCCTGCTGATTTGGGGCATAGTTTTCTTTTAAGGCCCAAGAAAAAAGGGAAAACAGTTAAGTCTTATGAAAGACAGCTATAACATTTGTTGTTCGGTTCCTATATGCTGAGAAACTTCAGGCTTAAGCAAAATTCTGATTGGATCAGTGTGTGAGGCTGGACCTAAAGAGCTGGCTAATGAGCGGGGGGTGGGGGGGGGTGGAGGGGGTGGGGGGGTTGGCGCACGCCTTTAATCCAAGCACTTGAGAGGCAGAGGCAGGTGGATTTCTGAGTTTGAGGCCAGCCTGGTCTACAGAGTGCGTTCCAGGTCAGCCTATACAGAGCTATTCAGGGCTATACAGAGAAACTCTGTCTCGAAAAACCGGGGGAAAAAAAAAAAGAGCTGGCTAACTTGAAGTCCTGGAAGAAAGTCTTTAGAAGAAGCAGTCTGAAGTAGGATCACATAGGAAGCTGGAATAGTGTCAGCATCTCTGCATCCCTGAGGGTGATCTTGTCAGGGTACTATTTTTGGTTTTCTTTTAACCTCCCTTTTTTTCTGGTGAGTGAATGAAAGATATCAAGAAGCTATTCCCTCTTTCCAAATGCATCTGTTGAAGCCCTCATCCCAAAGTTGGTTTTGGAGCTAGGACTTATATAGAGTTAGATGAGATTAAATGAGATCTTGAAGGTGTAACTCTGATTCAAAAGGATGGAGACGAAGAACGGATGTCCAGATCTCTTTCTATGCACACTGGCATAGTGAAAAGGCAGCCATCCACCAGCCATGGAGAGGGGTCACCAGAAACTGAGTCTGCTAACTCCATGACCCTATACCTAGTAGCTTACTGAGAAAACCAATTTGTTTTGTAGCCAGGTTGTGATGTTTTGTTAGACAATCCAAATAGGCCAGTATAGACTGGTAGGTTTTCTTTTAGTGTATTTTTCAGAGATAATGTTAGATCCCTGGGACTGCCCTAAAAATCACTGTAAACTTGGCCTAAAAGCAAACAACATTTATTCCTTTAGAGGTCATCAGGCTTGGTGTTAAGGGTCTTTACCTACTGAGACATCTCTGGCTCATTTATAGTCTTTTCTTTCTTTTTTAAAAAGATTCATTTATTATTATATGTAAGTATACTGTAGCTGTCTTAGGATACATCAGAAGAGGGCGGCAGATCTCATTATGGATGGTTGTGAGCCACCAAGTGGTTGCTGAGATTTGAACTTGGGACCTCTGGAAGAGCAGTCAGTGCTCTTAACCACTGAGCCGTCTCTCCAGCCCTTATGATCTTTTCTAGGGTGGAAAGATTTTGGTTAAATCATTTGTAACCAAATGACAAATTGTTTTCATAAGAGTGGTCTCAGTCAAATTCACTACCAATTTCTGCTGTTGTCCAGTTAGAATTGGACAAGAACAGTAGCAATTGCTGAATTTGATGAGGGGAAATCCATACTATAGATTTTGTCTCTGTCACTGTAGCTGTTTTAATTAGATCTTGCCAGACAAGGTACCCTGCTGTTTATAGGGTCATTTTAGGCATTTCCCTGGTAAAAATTAGCATATGAAATGGTATTTTTTTATATACGCTTCTCAATATATTTCCTCTGTATATCATTTCTTCCTAATCTTTTAGCACCTAATCTTCCATCTAAATCCTTTGCTGCCAGCTAGTAAGTAGTCCGTGCCTCCTTCTGTCCACACAGCCTGTAGTGAGATAATGTCCTTAGAACTCATCTTCTCACCTTTCTTTGTCTTTGAACATAGTTCTTTCCTCCTTTGTAGTTGGTTTTCATTTTGTACTAGTGTCCAGATCAGGTCTGTGTTTATTATCACTCTTTCCCTTGGTCATAGGAAGCCATTGGCCCAGTCGTAATATGTTCATTGCAGGGATGGGAGGTTGCTGCTGTGCTCCTTTGATCTTAGAACTCTGTAGTGTGATAGCACCTGTTCCTTGATGCCCCTTGTAACGTGGTCCCTTAGTGACTAGTAACCACATGCACATTTTCTTGGAGGGCCTTGTAGTCCGAGAAGGGTAGCATACATACATTACCTCACAGATAACTTAGAATTTTTTGTTGCAGAAGGGATGGTGTTGCTGACTCCACACAATGATCTTAGCTGAGCCTGCCATCTTCTCTCTTGAACAGATCAATACTCATAGTAGCAGCAAGTCAGTGCTGTGGTCTATTTGGCTACATTTTACTTTATATCCCTTGTAGCAGTTACCTATTACTGTATAACATGTTGGTCTATATAGTGTCTTTAAATTATAACCTAAAAAGTATTGTTGCCCAGGCATGGTGGTGCACACTGTTAATCCACTTATCCAAGAGGCAGTAAGCTAGGTGGATCTCTGTGTTCAAGGCCAGCCTAGTCTACATAGTGAGTTGTGGGACAGCAGGGCTCTGTAGAGAGAGCCTGTTTCAAAAAAACAAACCAACCAGCAACAAAATCATTGCTTATAAATTATGGCCACTTCAGCTTATTTGAACTTGGCTTAACCAGTTTCATGTAGCCCCTTTGATATTTCCCATGGATCTGTGGTCAGTAAGTGGCCTGGGAAGCTTTTGAATAGCCTTACTCATGGCTGACCCTGGAGTTGCTATCAATTGAAGTAATTGAACCATATGTCTTCCACCATCTAGAAAGAAAGCCTATAATTATTCATATAGCAGCGGCAGGATGCAAAGGAATTGGAAATCTGAAAGACATTTTTGGGCTTAGGATCAGAACTCAAACATTTCTCTTTTGTTCTTTCAGGAAAAGGAAATTACAGGGCCAAGCTCATTAAAGGATGGAGAAGAGACACAAGGGTCTTTCTTATATAGCCCAGGCTGGTCTTAAACTCACTATGTAGCCCAGGCTGTCTTTGAACTCCTAACCTTCTTGCCTCCATCTCCTGAGTGCAAGGATTAGCTATATTTCTTAATGGCAGGTTGTAGGGTGAAGATATTGAAACGGGACACAAAATTGGAGTCAGAGGCATTACGGACAGAGCAGCAGCATCGTCTGCTACAAGCTTAGTTTTTGATGATTTTCCTAAGTTAGAAATTTCCATCAAAACCTGGAGTTTTTATTTATGTACACACTGCTTTCAGGTACTTGGAGATAATGGGGAGGAAATGAGGTTTAACATTATAAGTTTTTGCCTGGGCTGATGGTGCATGCCTTTTGTTTTATTTTGTTTTGTTTTGTTTTGTTTTTCAAGACAGGGTTTCTCTATGTGTAGCTATAGCTCTCCTGGAACTTGCTTTGTATACCAGGCTGGCCTCAAACTCAGAGAGCCACCTCCCTGTGCCTCTGCCTTCTGCTGGCTGGAATTAAAGACACCCATCATAATAAGCCAGGTATGGTGGTTTATGCCTTTAATCCCAGTACTTGGGAGGCAAAGGCAGGTAGATCTGTGAGTTTGAGAACAGCCTGATCTACAGAACTAGTTCTGGGACAGCCAGGGCTACATAGAGGCCCTATCTCAAAGGAAAAAAGTCTTTAACTTTATATTCATGCACTTAAACTTATTAAACACTACAAATTAAAATGTTTATATTTTCTAAATAGCATTTCAAATTATATGAGACATAAGAACATTTTGGAGTTTAGTTTTTAAAACCACAAAGCATCAATATTGGATATTTGACATCTTTATTGTTGTTGTCTCAGATAAATAGTTTTAAACTTTATGACTTTGTGAGTACGTGTGTACACGCCTTGCCATACATATAGAGATCACAGAACAACTTGCAGGAGTCTACCTTCACGGTGGGATCCTGGGATCATACTTAGATTATTAGCTTTTGTGGCAAGCCTTTGATTTAGTAAGCTGTCTCATCAACCCCTGGTCTTGCTTTTAGCCAAGAAAAATCTTATCATCTTGCTGTCTTTAATTATTTTAAAATATTCCTATATTTTTGCTTAATTTGTGAGAGTCGTGGTTTATATTGGTTCTTGACTTAATGAAAGGCTATCTTCATAGTTCTTAATTCACTGAGATATAGTCCCTATTTTGATTTAAAATTGTTAACTGTAGGAACAACAAAGCTATGACAGACCCTTCAAGAAAATATTTAACCAGCAGTAGAGAAAAGCAGCTGAGTTTGAAACAGGCAGAAGAAAATCGAACATCAGGTAAGTTTTGGTGTTTAATTATGGTCTCATTTTTTGTTTCTATGGTAGACTATATTAAACTAGCACATGTCTTGTACATTGTTCAGAAATAGTGTTAGTCATTAGTCTCTAACGTGTACCAATAATTGACAAGAGTATTAGGCTGACAGATGGATCAGTGGGTTAGAATACTTCCACCAAGCCTGAAGACCTGAATTTGATCTCTGTGACCCACGCAGTGGAAGAAGAAAACTGACTTTGGAAAGTTATCCTCTGACTTCCACATGTGCTGTGTTGCATGCTTACAAACACACATACATACACTAAATATAAATAAATAAGGACTGTTATCCAATCGTAATGTTAGAATCCTATACTCTCAGCACTCAGAAGGTAAAAGCAAGGGAACCACGAGTTCACAGGTTAGCCTCAACTACAAAGTGAGTTTGACACTAGCTGGGGCTCCATGAAACTGTCTCTCAAAAAAACAGCAGTAAGTGGCATGGTAACTCATACTTTTAATTCCAGCACCATTCCCCTCCCCTCAAGATCCAGATTTTACTTTCTTTTTCCTCTATTTGGGTATGTAGAATTTTAGTGTTAAAGTGCCAGGACCATAGACTGAATCAGAGATTACAGTTAATCAATGTTGCTCCTAATCATTGGGATTTTTACAGGAAGAAGTATGACCAATATAAGCCTTATTTCTGAAATAAATATTTTTAGACCATATTAATAGCACTTGTTTGTTTTAAGCGATTATAACCAACCAGCAATTAGCAAACATAAATAGTAAATATATAAGCCATCTCATTAGTATACAGATTGCTGTTGTTTTTAATAAATGGTAAAATTATATGTATGTTAAAGAGTTGTTGTTAAAATAAACTTACTTATAACTTACTGTGAGTAATTGTTTGAGTTATTTACCTATGGTCCCAAGGAATTGCTGAAGCAAATGAGAAAGTCTTAAGAACTTCTGACTGGCTGCCCAGTGGTGGCCCAGTCATTTAATCCCAGCAGTTATGGGGTAGAGACAGGCAGATCTAGTTCTAGGACAGCCAGGACTACACAGAGAAACCCTATCTGGAAAAAACCAAAACAAAGAACTTGTGCTATATAAGACACAAAAAGCTAAGCTGTGGATACCAATGAGTGGGCCCCACACAGAAGACACAGAGCAGGAGGCACCTCTTGGGAACAAGGGGTGTTGGCAGGACCGGTGAGAGAGTGAGAGTGAGAGCCAGGAAGTGGGAGTCAGATGACTTCATTATATGCATGTATGAAATTTAAGGAAAAGGGGGAAATGATTAGAAGCGAGAAGAGGACCTTGGACAACTTTCAGGCAGAGGAGCACTGCTTTGCTCTTGTAGCTTCCTTCATAGTATTGATCTTTGGATAGGCATGGATTAAGAATAGAGTTGAATATAAATTGTGTAATCTTACTAGATGCCCTCAGGTGGTTAAATTAGGCATTAAGTGTTCTTTCATGTGTCGTGCAGGGCTTTTACCTCTGCAGTCATCCTCGTTCTATGGGAGCAGAGCTGGGTCAAAGGACTACTCTTGTGGTGGCACTAACCTGGACAGGTATGCATTAGCTACACAATGTTGAGCGTAGACACTGAAGGGTGCTCCCTCTTCAGAATCTTGAGTGATGAAATGGGCTGTTCTATGTACTCTCAGTTAACGCCCTAGTTTAAGCACAGCAGAGTCAATTCTGATAACATCGTGACACTTTAGATGGAAAATACTCAAATATTTTAGTTTTATCTGTTTTGAAATGTGTCCAACAGTGATAAATTTAGATCTGGAAAATTTTATATTGGTGCTACTCATATTGCCTGACATTATAAGAGAATTTTTTGACCACTGCATTTTCCGTCCTCTCAGGCATGGCTGTGTTAAAGCCTCTGGGGGCATTTTGAACTGCCTTTGTCTCTTATGCAGTAATTAAGTTTACTTCCAAAAATTAACACTTTTTTTCCTTTTAAAAAATGCTAAAGCTTCATACATTTCTTTTATCAGAAACATTTTTCAAAAATTTAATTTTCAGCCAGCGTGATAGTGCATGCCTGTAACCCTAGGAAACAGAGGAAGTACAATTACCACAAATTGAAGGCTGATCTGGTCTACAAAGTGAATTACAGGCCAGCTAGGGTTACATAGCAAGACTCAAAAGTGTGGTTATGGGGCCTGCAGATTTCTCAGTGGTTAAGAACATGTACTACTCTTGCAGAAGGCCTAAGTTCAATTCCCAGTACCCACATGGCGGCCCACAGCCATCTACAACTTCAGTTTCAGAAAAACTGATATCCTCTTCAAAAGTTCAAAGCATGTACAGTATGTTTGTGTGTGTGTGTGTGTGTGTGTGTGTGTGTGTGTGTGTGTGTGTGTGTAGGCATCCCAGAACATGGTTTCTAGAAGAGCCAAATTTAAGCTAGGGCAGAACATCCTTGTAAAGTTTCCTGGGATTGAAATGGTTAATGTTCTCTTCCTGGTATTCCTTGAGTAGAGAGCAAGGATACAAACCAGGCCTTACAGTGGTATCTGGTTACTTGAGTTGGATGACAATTATGAGGGCTAGTAAGATAGCTTGATGGGTAAGGATACTTTATCCCAAGCCCTAAACCTTAGTTTGAGCCCCGGGACCCTCCTGGTGAAAAGAGAGCTGACTCCTGCAGATTGTCCTTTGACCCCCAGACTAGTGCTATGTACATGGACCTATACATAGGGACAAATATTATTTTTTAAATGAATTAAGAACTTTAATAGGTGCTATTTTTAAAAATGAATTAGGAACTGTAATATAAAATCTTCTGCAAAAGTAAAGGGCTAGGAGAAAAATAGTAACTACTTGGCAAGAAGACAGTGTCAAAGAGTGCAGAACAGTAAATGTAAGTACAACTAAGATTTTGTTTGGGAATTCTCTATGTCACAGTAGTATGCTAGGCAAAAAAGAATAAAGTCAAGGAAACTGCCAGAGAAGTAATCTCAGATGAAAATGCTAAAACTCCTCATGTTGAAAAGCCTCAACAAATGCCAAACAACAAATAGTATTTTAAAGATCCACATGGGAGCCAGGTATGATGCCAAACACTTTAAATTCCCAGCACTCAGGAGGCAGAGGCAGGTGGGGCTCTGAGTTGTTGAAAGTCAGCCTGTTTCAGGACAACTAGGAAACACAAAGAAACCCTAACCCGAAAAACGACAAAACCGAAAAAGTCCCACATGAAAAAAATAGTACTTTAAAAAGAAGGCAGATTGACATTTACAGCAAGAGAGATAGAGTTAGATGTTAGTAATAGAGTAAATTTTAATCCAGGGATATAGACAAAGAATGTTATATTTGTCCAGCAAATAGTACACATTTGCAATCTGAGTGCCCTGTATACAGAGGTAGACCAGTTTCAGTGAGTTCAGGGCCAGCCTGGTCTACATAAAAAGGCCAGGCAGGGATGCATAGTGAGACCCTAGGGAAAAAAAACTTAATAATATAGACCATTTAGAGAAACATACAATTATAAAAAAGGTATTCAGCTTCAAGTGTAATTAGGAATGCAAGTTAAATAGCAACAAAGTCACATGCTTCCTACTGATAAAGACTAATACTTGTAATAATAAATAATAGAAATGTCAGGAGACAGAAATTTACCATTCAAGGAAATAAAAATTGCTTTAACCTTTTTGGAAAATAATAAAATATACAGGAAAAAATTTAAATACCCCTAATATTTCTGCCTCCAAACATAAACTTCTAAAGTCTTTCTTTTAAAAAATTAAATATCTTCTCTGATGTGATTTAAAGTAGTGAAGAAGATACACTGCCTGAATTTGTCCAAAACTAGGTGACGTTACAAAGTGCATGGAAGAGAACTGAAAAGGGAAACTAGTTTTTCTCAAGCCATTGGCTTGGATTGTGTCCTTTATAGGGCAAATACGGAAACGTCCTCAGCTTTCCATTTTGTTTCTGTTTGTCTTTATTGACAGTGACTGAGTGGATATAAGGCATGTGCACAGGCTCTTGTCTTCAGTTTTCTGTGTAAACTCACTTAGAATTTTTCTCACAAGTGCCCACTGTTACTGATATTTCCCTTAAGTTCCAGACTGCTCCCCCTTAGACATTGATCTCTCTGACTCTGCTAGAGGGAAAGAGAAGGGTAGTATGAAAATTTTTATTTTCCTTTTTTTATTTTTTATTTATTTTTTATTTTTAGGTGTAATGTTTCAAGCCAGACTCCTTCTGCCAAAAGAAGCCTGGGGTTTCTTCCTCAGCCAGCTCCTCTGTCTGTTAAAAAACTGAGGTGTAACCAGGATTACGCGGGCTGGAACAAACCTAGAGGGCCCCTTTCCGCCCATCAACAGCAGCTGCAGGGGTTGGTGAACTTTCCTTCTCATACAGTGATTCACTTGAGTTGTTCTCCATTTGTTGTGGATATCAATATAAGGATTCATATTATGGTTGTAAAGTATTTAGAAATTAGGTCACTTATCAAAGATCGGTCATGGTTATAAACATTAAGTCCATTATGTAGTCTCCAGTTTTCAGACCTTGAAATGTGTGTTTCTATCTTTCATCTCTAATATATTAAAGGTAACAGTGACTATTCTCCCACTCTGTACACTTTGACTTACTGTTGAGTTACTTCCATCATCTTTATCTATTTCTCAACACAAAACTGAGATCATAGTGGTAGTGATCAATAACAGTGGACACTCAGATTAAACCAGGCACTTTGTATAAGCCGCTAGGATTGTAGGTGTGCAGCATGACACTTGTGTTCCTGTAATGCTATTGGGTCTCTTTTAGGATACATTCTTGGCAGAATTATTAAAACTAAGGCTGGGAACTAGATCCAGTGTGCTTAAGCACTGAGCCATCGCTCCAAGCCCAGACAACATTCTGTCTTGGTTTGTTTTTGTTGTTTTCCCAGACAGGGTTTCTCTGTGCAGCCCTGGTTGTCTTGGAACTTGCTCAGCAGACCAGGCTAGCCTCAAACTCATAGATCTGCCAACCTCTGCCTCCCAGGTGCTGGGATTAAAGCTATGTGCTGCTATCAGCCACCACCACCTGTTTAAGTAGCATTCTTTTAATTGGTTTACCCATCGCATTTTTAGACCTTCCTCGATAGATAGATAGATAGATAGATAGATAGATAGATAGATAGATAGATAGATAGATAGAGATCTATATATATATATATTGATCTTTGTTTCCTTTTCCTGTCACCTCCTCTTATGGACTTTATAGTTCTGGTCTGTGCTACTCTGTTGACAGCCTCTGCAGTTACCAGGCTCCTCCAGTGTTTCATTCATTCCTGCATAATGTCTATACCTATCTCTAGAAATAAAAATAAATCTTCCTCTTTTCAAAACTCTTAAGAACTGCAGCATTTTAGGTCCTATCCCAAAACTCCTAAAGGAAAGGTGCTGAAAAAAACAACTTTTGAAAACTAGAGGATAATAGAGTCTACCTAATTCTATTTCACAAATCATCCAAAACAGGCATATATGTGCGTGCGCACACGCACACACATACACACACAGAAGCGCAGAGAAGTGGATGAAAGAAGCATCTGCTTCATCTGCTAGGGGACAAATATTTAATACGTATCTTAAGTGTACAAGCAAACCCATTTCCTACAGTTCGCCTGGTTTCCATTGCTTAAACCTCTGGATGCTCAGAGTTGGAACAAAAGGCTTAAGAAATTATATGAAAACTAATGTGTGAGGGATGAAACACTAGAAAGTCCAAGGACTAAGAGAAGGTGTGTGCTAAAGTGAAAGAAGAAAACAAGACATGCCTGCTCCTCTCCCTCCCTTCCTGTCACTGTCACCACCTCTGTGAGCCTACATTTAAGACTTTACCTTACGAAATTAACTAAAGAGGGTTTAGAATCCTGTCCACAAACAATTGGAATATAAGAAAGAAGGCCACTTCCCTACAGAACAGGAAATGGAGATAGAGAGATGGCTCCAGGGTTGAGAGCTGGCTGCTTCTCCAGAGGTCCTGAGTTCAATTCTTGACAACCTCATGGCCATATGTAAAGGTATTAGATGTAGTTATACATCTAAAAATTAATTAATCTAAATGGAAAAGTGAGAAATATTAATTTAAATGTCAGCTGATGAAGATTCAAAAGCATCCATGAACTTAAGTGAACTAGTGGTTTATTGTCAGTAAATTTGAAATAAAATTTAGCATTCTCAAATAAGTCTTTGGATGGGTGTTGGGGGGAGGGTGTTTGTTTTGAGTTTTGGTTTTTTTTTTTGAGACAGTGCTTTTATGTGTAGCCTTGCCTGTCCTGGAACTCTGTAGACCAGGATGGCCTCGAACTCAAAGATCTTCCCTTTTCCTCCCAAGTGCTGTGATCAAAGGCATGAACCACTACTGTCCCTTAGAAATATTACAAAAGGTGCAGTGAGTCAAGGATTTAAATTATAGTAAAAATCAAAGACCATATCTCATAAACTGTTGTTATGTATGTATGTATGTAGGCAGATCAGTAGATAGAAGAAAAAGCCCTAATTGTTGAAATAAAGAAGCACTTTTAAAATAATTTTTTAAAATAGCAATTAAAAGATACATTCATTTTTAAATGTATATAAGAATAAATTCTAATAGAATCAGAGGAACTTATAAAATTTTGAAGCCTAGGTTAAAGAGATGGCTCAACCATTATGAGCACTTTCTGCTCTTTCAGAGAACCTGAGTTCAGTTCCCAGCACTCTCATCAGCTCTCTTACAACCTGTAACTCCAGCTTCAGAGAACCCAGTGGCCTCCAGAGGGTACCTACACTCCTCAAGTACACATACCCAAACACAGACACACACATATGTGTGATTAAAAATAAAATTCAAGATCTTTAAACTCTCTCAGATACCAGAAATTTTTCTATAATTTACATGTAGGCAAAGTCTGTGTAAATTCGGTTCAGAATCAATATTCAATAAAAGATTGACAAATTTGTATAATATTAAATTTTGCATAGACAGGCACAAAAAAAGGTCATTGGTATATTGGAAATAAAATCTTGCTGCATATAAATAAATGGATGATTTTTTTTTTTTATACAAAGAATATAAATTGAAGGGGAAAGGCAGTAATAACATAAAATAGTAGAAAATGCCTCATTTTAAGTTTGTGTTGTAAGACAATATTATAATACAGTTGTTAAAGCAATTTCCCATATCAGCAGTAGCAGCAACTGATGACTTGCTAGAAATGCATGTTTCCCTGTGCCCCACATTTTCCATACTAAACCAGGAACAGTCCAGTTGTATGAAGTTTAACAAGCCCCACAGGTAGTGCTGATGGAAAATGGAGAAATGTTTTTACACACTGAACATACTTCAAATACTTCTTTTCTTTCCAGATTCTCCAATTTGGGAAATACATGCTATATGAATGCTATCTTACAATCTCTGTTTTCACTCCAGTCGTTTGCAAATGATTTGCTTAAACAAAGTATCCCATGGAAGAAAATTCCACTCAATGCACTTATCAGGTAATGTTATATATTTACTGAATAACTTCATTGGTTTTTTTTTTTTTAATAATAGGATTTGGGGCAGTTACATGTTTATGTGCTGTTGATAATAATATGCCACTGAATGTTTTTTAAAATATGCTAATCTTGTCTCATTTATCAGACGCTTTGCAAACCTGCTTATTAAAAAAGATATTTCTAATTCAGAGACCAAAAAAGAACTACTTAAGAAGGTTAAAAATGCTATTTCAGCTACTGCAGAGAGATTCTCTGGCTATGTACAAAATGTGAGTGTTTAATTTTAAATGTTTTACATATACAAAGTTGAAATTAGCTTTTGACTTAGTTTTTAAACTGTTATTTGTATAATATGGTCACCTTGTATGGTAAACCTAAGGAGTTACAGTAACTTTCAATATGATTCTTCTTTGCATTTTATTCTGGGTTGGTTGGTTGGTTGGTGTGGTTGGTTTTTGAAGCAGTATCTCATGTAACTCAGGCCAGTTTTAAGCATGATAGATGTATATATTTATAGCTAAGAATAACTGAAATGCTGGTCCTCCTGCCTCCACCTCCCATCTGTTGGGAGAGTTGGTGCTGGGGTTTGAACCCTAGGAGATAAACTACTCTGCTAAGTCTCCAACACCCTTCATTTATGTTTATTCAAAAGATATAAGTATTCTAAAATATCCTAATAAGACTGGCCTTGTTCAGATACCTTTCAACTTCTAGGTGTTTTATAAGTCACAGTTTAATAAGCTATTGTGACAAAAAAGTGCTTTGCTCTGATGGCAGATATTGTCATTTTCTTAGGATGCCCATGAATTTTTAAGTCAGTGCTTAGATCAGCTGAAGGAGGATATGGAAAAACTGAATAAAACTTGGAAGACAGAACCTGTCCTTGGAGAAGAAAATTCACCAGACACATCAGCTACCAAAGTGTTCACTTGCCCTGTTATTACAAACTTGGAGTTTGAGGTTCAGCATTCCATTATCTGTAAAGCGTACGTACTCTCTAAGAAACTTTTCCCTTCTTAGTCCTTTATGGCAAGTCACTAAAATTTTCTTTCCACATACCAAAACTTATTTTCCTTTCTTTCCCATGGGGAAAATACAAACCCATAAATTCTACCAAAACTTTGTTTTTCCAGCCTTTCATTCTTTTGGGTTTGAATTTTGAAACAAAAGTTTTAGCTGTGTGGCCCAGTTTGGTCTAGAACTTGGCATCTTCCTGTCTCAGCCTCCACATGCTGTCTGTGATTTATCACACCTTTCAGATTGGCCTGTAACTCAGATTTTACCACATCCAGTAGGGTTGGGTTGTTTTTTTTTTTAATATTCTAGTTTTATTTTATGTGCATTGGTGTTTAGCCTCAATCTATGTCTGTCTGAGGATGCCAGATGCCCTGAAACTGGAGTTCAGACACTTATGAGTTGTCATGTGGGTGCTGGGAATTGAACCTAGGCCTCTGGAGGAGCAGCAGCCAGTCCTCTTCTGTCATGGCTCAGCCATCTCTTCTGCCATGGTTATTAGGCTTTTGTGCAGCAAGCTCTTTTACCCATTGACCCATCTTCCCAGTTCCTTGGTTTGTCTATAACAATTTTTGATGAGATAAGAGCCAAAATAATTAAAATAGTTTTTGAAACACTTTTGTTTTTGTTGTCCTATGAGAAAGACAGTGTCTCACCACGTAGATCAGGCTGGCTTTAAACTCAACATCTGCCTGCCTCTGTTTCCATAATAGTTAGTGGTTAATTGATTGATGGATTGCTTTTTATTTATTTCTTTGTTTTGAGACAGTCTCTTTGTGTTGGTCTGGCTAGCCTGGAGTTTTCTTTTCTCTTCCTCCTCCTCCTTTTCTTCTCTTTTGGGTTATTAGGGGAGTGGGGGTTGAGACAGGGATTTTTGTGTGTAACCTTGAGTGTCTTGGAAGTAGATCTGTAGACCAGGCTGGCCACAAACTCACAGATCTGTCTGCCTCTGCCTCCTGAGTGTTGGGATTGAAATGTGCACTATCACACCTGGCTGATTTTCTTTTTTTTCTTTTCTTTTTCTTTCCTTTTCTATTTTTAAGGCAGGATGTTGCTGTGTTGCTCAGGTTAGCCTCAAACTTTTCAGAGCCTGACTCAAATTTAAGAAACTGACTCGGGGGCTGGTGAGATGGCTCAGGGAGTAACAACACTGACCCCTCTTCTGAAGGTCCTGAGTTCAAATCCCAGCAGCCACATGGTGGCTCACAACCATCCATAATGAGATCTAGTGCTTTCTGGTGTGTCTAAAGACAGCTACAATGTACTTACCTATAATAAATAATAAATCTTTAAAAAAAAAGAAAAAAAAAGAAAGAAAAGAAAACAGAGATGGCAATATTAGGCAAAAAAAAAAAAAAAAGAAAAAAGAAAAAGAACCTGACTCAGCTTCTTAAAGTTGCTGGAGTTACAGGTGTGAGCTACTGTACTTGACTGGAACAGTTTTTTGTCCTTTTGTTTTTAAATTAAGTGTTTTTATTTTATATATCTGAGTGTTTTACCTGCATGTGTATATAGGCAGACATCAAAAGAGGGTGTCACCTTGATTGTTAGCTACTATATGAGTGCTGGTAATGAAACCTGAGAACTATGCCCACTCTTTAGCCCTTGGAAGAAAATTTTGTTTGTTGTTTTTTGTGGCTTTGTGTTGTTGTTGTTGTTGTTGTTGTTGTTGTTGTTGTTGTTGATCAAGGCAGGATTTCTCTGTATACCCTGGCTGTCCTGGAACTTAGTTTGAGACCAGGCTGACCTCAAATTCACAGAAATCTGCCTGCCTCAGCCTCCTGAGTGCTGGGACTAAAAGAGTATACTACCAAGTTTTTTAAAGGTAATTTTAGCTCTTCATTTGCTTTTTGGTACTGTTAATATTATTCAACTTTTAGCCATAGTAACTTTCTGCCACAATTAAAGACCAGAGTCATAAGAATATGTTTTCATTCAATAAGTAATTACTGAGTGCCTCTCTCCTAAGCAGGGTTCTGAGGGAATCCCTGCCTTTGCATGACCTTTAAGAATGTAGACACTCTACAGTGACTATGAGCTGTTACTTTTCTGGATCATAAGACTTAATCTGACTACAGAAATTTTGCTGATATAATCAAGACTACCAGTCTTACCCTTGAATTATTTTTTTTTTACAGGAGATAATATGTATATAGGTAAATTCTACAAGCCCTTTAAATCTGGGTCTAGAGATAGAAGCAGAAGATATCTTAGTAGAAATCAGAGAGATATGCTTCTGTGTGAAAGAAAGTTATAAAGATCGTATTATTATGCTTGCGTGTGTTGGCCTATAAACTCTGTAGGGGAAGAAGGTATCAAGTATATTTGTATTTTTATATTCTCAATTTTACACTAAATCTTCTCTCATCCTTACAGATGTGGAGAAACTATTCCCAAAAGAGAACAGTTTAATGATCTCTCCATTGACCTTCCTCGGAGGAAAAAGCCACTCCCTCCTCGTTCAATTCAAGATTCTCTTGATCTTTTCTTTAGGGTAATATCTTTGATATATTCATATAATTCAGTTTTATATTTTATAGATAATTGTGTTTGAAGTTGAGGTTTTTGTCAAGGCAGTTTTGACTACACTATTTGCAGGAAAAACTAATGAAAGAAAGTGTTTATAAATGCTATTTATATATAAATTTTGTTAGACTTGATTAAAGCTCTTAAAGAAGCTCTTGAATATCTTGCATGTCTAAGTGGGTGGTTAGCGTTTAGACAACTTTAGAAGCTGCTTCTTATTTGTAAATAAGTATGAATACAAAGCATCTGAATGGCCTTTGCTAAAGCTTGGCAACATGGATTAAACTTGGAGATACTATATGAGTTGTTGAGAGCTAAGGAATGAAAAGATACTTTTGTCTTAGTTTGTATGACCTAGTAGGAAGAAGAAGAAAGAATCGGGTTTATTCAAAGCTGGGGGGGAGGGGGGAGAGTGAGTTTGTTTCTGGGGTGTAGTCAGGTTTATTGTGTGACAGCTGGTGGACATTTGCTTTATATTGATGGTCTTTATTTGTTATAGCAAATTGGCAGGGTTTTCTTCCTATAGCTTTGTAAAAATTCTGTTCAGCTCATCAAAAGATAACTAACTACTCTGTCTCTTTGTTGTTTTACACATTCTGTCTCTATTATTCCTACTGAAGATTTTCCTGTGTATCTGTATCCCGCTTTTTAAGGATTCTTGTTTCAAAAAAAAAAAAAAAAAAGGATTCTTGTTTCAGTTTTCTTTAGATAATGATATCCATCCCAAACTTTGATCCTTGTAGAGCAGTTGTTCTTAGTGGGCTGTCACCAGAAGATTGAGGTCCATTGTAAGAAAGGGATAGAGTTACACCTAGTAGACCAAGAACTCTGCCTAACCTGAAGGTGATCTTATCTCTGCTGTAGCCAATGGTTAAAATCTGGATGTACTCTTGGGAGGAGTTCTTGTGTATCCATGGGGAAAAACTGAGGTCTGCTTCGTTAGAGTTTAATAACTATCATAAATTTAGATGGTTCCTTGGTAAAGAAGGAATTAGGAATTCTGAAAATAGAAAACATGATATCATATTTGAAAGATTAGGTATTAATTTAGTAATTCTGTTGCTCAAGATACAGCATTTAAAATGGTCAAGACTTGTCATTCCACTGAACTATTAAGACTAAAGATTATTTGCATTTAGTGGGTTAATGCTAATTCAACTTCATCCTTATTTTTCTCTTTTATCTTTTTATAGGCAGAAGAACTTGAATACTCCTGTGAAAAGTGTGGTGGAAAGTATGCTCTTGTCAGGCACAAATTTAACAGGCTGCCCAGGTAAATTTGATTGCCTTTTAAAGGGTGTATGTTCCTAAGCTGGTAGAAATACAGTGTTTGCCTAATCTGTACAAGAACTTAGATTTGATCCCTAAACCCAGTAAGCAAGCAGACATATTTTGGTGATGCTTAACATTATGAATTAAATATCAGGAAAGCTTACCTAGACAAAGAGGAGAGGCTAGGACAAACAGCTCAATAGTTAGATGCATCAGGTACTCTTGCAGAGGGCCTGGGTTCTTTTCCTAGTACCCATTTTGTAGTTCTTAGCCATCCGTAACTTAGTTCCAAGGGATCAAAAACGTAGACATACATGCAGGCAAAATACCCAGACCCAAAAAATTAAAATTTAAAAGAAAAATTGGAATACTGTGAAAAAAAGTGGTCTTTGAGTCTCAAGAAGCTGACAAAAAGAGAATGCAGTTAGTAACACTGGCTCTAGAATTTTCTTTCAGTAATATTGCAAGTTACATAGTTTGAGTACCCCTTCTGAAATGCTTGAGCCAGGAGTATCTTATATTTTGTAATATTTGCATGTATATAATGAAATCTCAGGGTGGGGATGGGTACAGGTCTAAGTACTAAAGTTCATTTACCTTTCATATATGCATTATACATAATCTAAAGATAATTTGATATACTATTTTTAACATCCCTAGTTTTTTTTTTACTTGTATCTTGTCACATAAAATAATTATGGAATTTTCCACTGTAGCATTATGTAAGTTCTCCAATAAAAGTTTCAGATTTGGAGCATGCGTGATTTTGAATTTTTGCGTTAGAGATGTCATTTGTTTTGTTTGCTTTCGTCTCCCTTCCTCTCTTACAAGTTGGGTAAAATCTGCTGCAGACACAGTGTATACATAGGAGGAGTCGCTAGCTTCAATTTTCCTATTTCTTTTTCAAAGGCTTTTATAAGTTAGTGATTTTCTATAATCATAAGATTAATTTTCTGCCTTGGATGAAATTAATTTACATTATGTTAATAGTATATTATCATAAGATGAAGCTAATTGTAGAAATTATGATGTGGTTATAAGAGAGCTTTTACAACAACTTTCCAAGATTAGATCTCTCTGCTACAAACAAGATGGTTATTAACATTAAATATTTATGTGGTGCTTGTCCGCACCAGAAAGCTCTGCTTTCTTTTATTATCTTCAGTTTTCTGTAAATGTAGTTTCTGGAACTCTGAGCCTCAGGGGAGTTCTTTTACATTCTATAATGTATTCCTTTCTCAAAAGTAAGTTTTCAGAGAAATTACTGTGTAACTTGTAGCAGTATTATTTGTTTTTTTTCTAATTTAAGAGACTATGAATGTTATGAGGCAGTAAGGAGAAAAGAAGAAATTTGAAGGCAAAACATTAGTTACTACTGTCACTAACTGTATGCAGTTGGAAATGCTGAGGTGGTTCTGGAGAGATGGCTCAACAGTTAAAAGTGTTGCTGTTCTTCCAGACCGTCTGGGTTCAATTCCCAGCACCCACATGGATTTATTGTTTTTTTATATAGGGTCTCTCTTTGCTCCTCTTCCTGTCCTGAAACTCACTGTGTAGACCAGACTGGGTGGGCTCTAACAGAGACCCAGCTGACTCTAAGTGCTGGGATGGCCACCACACCCAGCCAAGATGGTGGCTTAAAACTGCCCATAGCTCCATTCTCAGGGAATCTGATTACCTTTCTGACTCCTCTGGCACCAAGAACACAGGTGACGCACAGACATAACATGCAGCAAAAACATCCATGCACATAAAATAAAAACGTTTCAGATTACCAAGCAGGTGGTAGTGCTCACCTCTAATCCCAGCGCTCAGAAGGTAGGGGCAGGGGCAGGAGCAGGCAGCTCTCTGTGAGCTTGAGGCCAACCTAGTCTATAGATCAAGTTCCAGGACAGCCAGGGCTACACAGTGAAACCCAGTCTTGGGGAAGGGAAAAAAAAAAAAAAAAAAAAAAAAAACAACTAAGAAGAGATCTCCTTTTTTCCCCCAATAGTATACTTGTATTGTGTTAATTTGTTCTGAACTTGTTATATGAAATAGATGCTTCTGGATCTTAAATACTAATTATCAGCCTTCCAAACCACTGTCTGCTTTTATTTTATCTGTTTTTTTATTGGAGGGGGGAGGGGAAGTGGTCTGCATCTAGGCTTTGTTGTGGTTTTTAAAGACTTGCTCTGCTGCCTGGGCTGTGTTGCCCAGACTGGCCTTCATTTTGCAGCACTCCTGTCTGTTTCCCAGCACTGGAATTACAGGGATGTACAACTAGGTCTAGTTATCTGTTCTCTTTCTGCTGCTGGAATCGGAACCAGGGCTTCTCGCTGGCCACACACTCTGCCTTGTGCTACGTCACAGCCCTCTGCTGTCACGATTGAAAGGCCTGATGCACTTTTATATGACTCGTCTTCATAGACCAGTAGCTTTGATGGTCATCTCTGTTCTTTTCATGTTGCTTTCATTTTGGCCCTTTGAAGTTTTAGTTAAGTGTTTTTGAGTTTGGTATCAGCTTTAGGCTCTTTAACAACTGGAAGGATATATCCTTTTACATTGTAAATTAGGAGGCCATGAATTCTAGCTTTTGGGGTAGGGGTATATTGGAGTCTACTAGCCCAGGATGTTATGCACTGGAGGCAAGCATTCTACATGAGCTATACCAGTCTTGTTAAATTTTTGTCTTGAGGTACGATCTCAGTAAGTCATTAAGATTGGTCTTGAACTCACAGCTCTACTTCAGCCTTCTGAGCCCTATCCCACATAAAAAATATATATAATCAGTAACTTGCAAATTGATTAGTTTGTGGCTTCTATGATAGAAGCCTGTACAGAAAGACTGGATATAGTTTCAAAGGAGAGACAGTTTTGTACCCAAACTAGAGTTTAAAAATAAAATTTTTGAGTTTCAAATTGTAAAGTTTGCCAGGCAGTGATGGCACATGCCTTTAATCCTAGCAATTGGAGACAGAGTCAGGCAGATCTCTGCATTCAAGGCCAGCCTACAGGGTAAGTTCTAGATAGTCATCACCTTGTAGAGAAACACTGACTTGGGGAAAAAAAAAAAAAACCAAAAGAGTTACTAAAGCCTTTTTAGACTCAGACTAGATAGCCATGCAAATCCTTTATATAATGCTTTTGTTAGTGGGGAATTTTTTCTATTTTTCCTCTTAGTTTTCTCTAGAGAAAATTGCTTCTGAAATAAGAGAAGTAGGGCCAGCAAAGTGGTTCAAAGGATAAAGGTGCTTGCTGCCAGGTTAGATGACTTGAGTTTAGTTCCTCAGAACTCATTTGGTAGAAGGAGAGAACTGACTCAACAGGCATCCTCTTTTGTATGTGACACCACAGCCCACAGATATCTATAAAAGCAAAATAAATAAGTATACTGAAATAAGAGAATAATTTTGAGGGCTAGAAAATTAGCTCAGTTGAGAGAATGCTTACCTAGCATGGCAGAAATCTTAAATTCAGTCCTAGGCACTGCATAAAATCCTACAGTGAAATGCATGCTTGGAAGGTAGAGGTGGGTAGACTGAAAGTTCAGAATCTTCCTTAGCTACATAACAAGTTGGAAGCCAGCCTGGGCCACATGAGACCCTATCTTCAGAATATATAAAAATAATTATTCTTGAAATAGCAGGGAGTTGGCTGAAGTCTTAATCTTAGCATGTGGGTATCTAGGGCAGGAGAATTCCCATGAGTTTAAAGCCAGTCAAGGCTATATAATAAATTCAAGGCCTGGCTGTAATACAAAGTGAAGTAAGTCTGTCAACATCAAAACCTGGATGTGATGCCATGTACCTATAATCTTGATTTCCAGGAAGCAGAAACAGGAGAATTACCACAGTTCAAAATCAGTCTGGTTTGCATCAAAAGTCCTAGGCAAGCCAGGACTATATGTTAAGATCCTATCAAAAAAAATTTCTGGGCAGGGCGGTGGTGGTGCACGCCTATAATCCCAGCACTCTGGGAGGCAGAGGCAGGCGGATTTCTGAGTTCGAGGCCAGCTTGGTCTACAGAGTGAGTTCTAGGACAGCCAGGGCTACACAGTCTCGAAAAAACCAAATCCAAAAAAAACCCAAAACAAAAAAATCCAAATAAATAAATAAATAAACAAACAAATAAATAATTTCTTGAAATAATGTTGGTCACATTATGTATAAAGGTTACTATGTAATACTTAGTCTAACAGACATTTTGCCATATGATCAATATATAACCTGTTTCAAATGTATAACAATCAAGTAAGTAATTTAAGGTTAACCAAAGATTAATAGATATATTTAAATTTTTAATTCTTTTGCATACTGTATGTTGTTTATTGGTGGAAGATTTTCCTAGGACCTTCATACATACTTGATCTAAACTTCATTAATCACTGGATCCAAGACTTTTGTTTGTTTGGTTTGGTTTGGGTTTTTGTTGTTGTTGTTGTTTTTCCAAGACAGGGTTTCTCTGTATAGCCCTGGCTGTCCTGGAACTCACTCTGTAGACCAGGCTGGCCTCAAACTCAGAAATCTGCTGGCCTCTGCCTCCCAAGTGCTGAGATTAAAGGCGTGCACCACCACTGCCCAGCTGGATCCAAGATTTTGGAGGGGGGGATGCTGGGGGGGGGTTGAAATTTTTTTTGTTGTTGTTTTGTGACAGGGTTTCTGTGTATAGTCTTGGCCGGCCTGGAACTCACTCTGTAGACCAGGCTGGCCTCGAACTCAGAAATCCACATGCCTCTGCCTCCCAGAGTGCTGGGATTACAGGCGTGTGCCACCACTGCCCGGCCAAGATTTTTATTTGTATCTATTATAACACCTTTCTGCATGACAAATATTTAGTAAATATTCCTTAAAATATTTTCAGTTTGGCCAAGGTGTGTGTGTGTGTGTGTGTGTGTGTGTGTGTGTGTGTGTGTGTGTGTGTACAGGAGGCTGTTTGGGTTATATAGTACTTGGCTGATCTTTAATGCTGTGTGTATACTAGGTTGGCCTTGCGTTTATAGAGGCCAACCTCTGCCTCACGAGTGGTAGGAATAAAGGCTTGGCCATCATCACCCAACGTGAGCAAATGCATTCTGTGAGTGAAAAATTGTCTGACATGATTAGAGTGATTACTATAAGAAAGTTATCTGTGTTCCACGTGAACTGGAAGAGTCATTCTCGTCTGTTTTTTAGGATCCTCATTCTTCATTTGAAACGATACAGCTTCAATGTCGCTCTCTCACTTAATAACAAGATAGGACAACAAGTCATCATTCCAAGATACCTGACCCTGTCAGCTCACTGCACTGAAAATACAAAACCACCTTTTACTCTTGGGCGGAGTGCACCCATGGCAATGTAAGAGATCATGCTTTTACCTTTACTTTCGAAATATAGTATTTCAGAGATTGACCAAACTAGATGACAGCTCTGAGGAAAAGAAATCAAACCCAAAATATTTTCATTCTTTATTATTTTGGAGCTTCAATAATAAAATGCTATCTGATAGAAGTAATTAGGAAAAAATGCTTACAAAGTCTTCCAAATTTAATCACTTCCTCTCATAATATGATACTTTTTTGAGGGAATGTTATTACTCTTTTAGAATACCGCCCCCCCAAAAAATGGCCATTTGGTATTCTTAGGTAAAATGTCTGATTTATTGTGTTCTTCTCTATAGGTTCTGTTTCAGTAGATCTGAATAGGGTTTAGAAATCAATGTTCTTAATAAATGCCTCATCTCTTTGCAACATGCTAATTTGGGAAATCAAATGTTGTACTATAGCCCCCCCTAAAAAACTGATTTTAAATTATGCCCAATATGAGTAGCTTCACAGACTCCTAGAAGTCTTTTAGAGAAAAAAAGAAGACCCCTCTGCTTTAGATTTGTCTTTATCATCATGCATGTTGGGACCTGAGGACTTTCCTGCAGGCTGCTCTACTTGGACCCACACTATAGATAGTTGTCATACTTGAACAGTAATAAAGTCCTAGAGCTATAAGAATGAAAATAATTTTTGAGAATTTTGTCCAAGTCCTTAATTTCACTGAGGTTAGTAATTTAAAAGGCCAAGCCTTGCTGGGTATTATAGCATATGCCTGTAATTTCAGCCTAAAGCAGAGAGGATGCTTCAAGACCAGTTTAGGCTATGTAGAAAGTTTGAGGTCACCCTGGGCTACATAATACTCTGTTTCCAAAAAGAATAAGGAAGGACAGTTTCTTGGCTAGAGTTAGACATTACAGAAAATAAATGGAACCATTCCCAAAATTTATTGATGCAATTTCATAAGACATATTTCTCTTGGATTTATAAATTACATCATGTAAGTTTACACACTAAAGGTTCTACTAGCAAAGTATATGTCTAGAGAGTCTTCAGTGTCTGTAATTGGTTTTATTTCTGTTTTTATTGGAAGAGTGTTTTTACTTGGTGCAGACTGTCCTCTGCTGGTAGAGCTGTTAGTCCCTCAGACTGTATTATATATCTTGGAATCAGAGATCTGAAAAGAAGCTGACTATATTTTAATGCATTTTTAGTGCTTTTAAGACCTTGGGAAGTTCAGCTTATCTGTGGGAAAATCTGCTGTGACCATTAAGGGCAGTAGTACATTATTTTAATGCTCAAAAATTAATAAGATGAGATGGTTTACCCCTAAGTTCTTCTCATGTGTTAGACTTGACTTCGTTTGCAAAGCTGTTTATTTCAATAATTAGAGCAAGGAGTACCAAAGATGGTATGGTTAGTATTATTTTAAAATACTGTTTGCTTTTCAGAAGGGGATAAGAAAACACTTTTAGTGTAGAATAATTAACTTTACCAGTTAAATATCTACCTTTAATGATGTAATTGTATACATTATATATTCTCCAATTTTCTGATAGTTCTAGACCATTGAGAGCCTGTCAAATGGTGAATTCCTGCATCACCAGCCCTTCTGCACCTTCAAAGTGAGTTCTTGTTCTTATGGACGTAAATTTTGTTTTCTAAAGATGTGGCTCACAGACTCTCTAAGGCGGCTCGCCCCTTTTCTTCATTTCTTTTGCATGCCAGTTGCTCATGCTTGGGGATGTGCTTCAGTCTGCCTTAGACAGGACCTGGGCACAAATTGTAGCAATCAAAAAACAGTCCAGGATTTTGTTTTAAATTTCTTAAAATATCTTTGTTAGTAAGTGATATTTTCATTCTAAAACTCTGAAGAACAGACTCTGCGGTTTAAAAGGATAGAATAATTCCTGTGTAAAGCACTGTTCCTCAGAGGTAGACACAGGCAGAACCCGACCTTTCCCCATAGGTAGACACAGACAGAACCCCACCTGTTCCTAGCTCATCTTTTTGACACGGACAGGAAAAATTCTGAACAGGAACAGGAAATAGGCACTAGAATGCAACTATTCTGCAGGTGTTTTATATCTTTTAAAGATCAAGTTGTACTTCCTTTAAGAAGTCACCGGAAATTCTTGATTAAACCGTTTGTCCCCTAAAAATTTCATATCCCAAAGTTTTTAAGACATTTTTCCTCCTGTAATCATTTTTCAATACAATAAAATCAGATGATTAACATGAGTAGAAATCCTGCCTGCTCTCCAGATGCAGTGAACAATAATATCATTTCTTGCATAGAAAGTAAGCGAGTAGAGGCTGGTGAGCACTGGCTGCTCTTCCAAAGGGCCAGGGTTTGATTCCCAGCACCAACGTGGCAGCTCATACCTGCCTGGAACTGCAGTTCCAGGGGCTTCAACACCCTCACACAGACATATATACAGGCAAATACCAAGGCACAAGAATAAAAACAGACTTTAAAAGAAAAACATTTTTTTAAAAGTAAGCACGTGATGCATTTACAGGACAAACATTTTTCACTATCACAGGCAAGTTGCCTTCTGTAAACATTGTCATCACTAATGGACAGTATTTTATGTATCAGGTCACAGTGGTTGCAAGAAACAGATGGTTTCATTGGGCATATTGTACCTTGGCATGGCCATCTGTTCTACTGGGATGAGAATTAAAAGTTGGTTAATAAAAGGCGAATAGGGTCTTTAAGATCCATCATGCAAATCAATTTAAAGAAGGCTGAGTTCTAATACGTCAGTTCTTCTATAATGTTCTTTGTCAGATTCAACCATGATGAAAACATCTTAGGTACCACCCTCCCTTTAACAGAGTATTTGATAAAAAAGTACATCGAGGGTTGCTTGATGAGCATGAATCAAAAAGTAAAACATTTAAGAAAGCTAATTAAAGCTGACTGTACAATACCGTACATCTATAATCCCAGCACCTGAGAGGTAAAGGCAGAAAGCTCAGGAATTCAAGACCATCTTCAAACAAATGGCAAGTTTGAAGACAGCCTGGGCTATATGAGACTCTGTACCAAAACCATGGGTGGAACCTAACTGCACAAATTCTAAGTTTTACTGAAAACCTGCCCCTGGGAGGGAGCCTCTCTAGAGTCTTCTGTCCTGATGCTGGCCACTGGCCGCTTTCCCTGGTCTAGGGTTCTACGCTGTGCTCAGGATTTTCGTTGCACTCTCCTTTTTTCTTAGTGTCATGTCTATTTATTTATAGTTTTCACATTTAAATTAATTGTAGTTTTCAGATTTTCATTTTTTTACTATAGAATATTAGTTTAACTTCCATCAAAGAAAGTTTTTGTTCTTTGTTCTTTGCTATTTCCTCCTTTGATGCTGTAGCATCTTATCAGATATCACTGAAAAATATTGTCTCACATAAGTGAATTTTAATGAGACTGAACCTTACCTTTTTAACCATTTATCTCTTAAAATGTTAACCATATTGGAAGAAATTTTTCTTTTTTTTGTTTTTGTTTCTTTGGATTTGGTTTTTTTTTTGAGACAGGGTTTCTCTGTATAGCCCTGGCTGACCTGGCCACTGGCACTCTGTAGACCAGGCTGGCCTCGAACTCAGAAATCTACCTGCCTCTGCCTCCCAGAGTGCTGGGATTATAGGTGTGCGCCACCACTGCCCGGCCAGAAGAAATATGTTAATGCTTCTCTCTCTCTCTCTCTCTCTCTCTCTCTCTCTCTCTCTCTCTCTCTCTCTCTCTCTCATATTTTTCCAGTCGGTTTCTCAGTGTGGCCCTAACTCTCCTGTAGACCAGGCTGGCTTGGCACTCAGAGCTTCACGTCTGCCTCCCGAGCGCTGCTATTAAGGGCGCACTACCACATCCGGCATGGTACACACCTTGAGCACTTACAGATTTCTCAAATGATTTAGAATTTGTATTGTGGGGCTGGAAGGATGGCTCAGTAGTTAAAAGTATTTGCTGCTCTTCCCAGAGCATTGAATTTCAGATCCTAGCACCCATGTCAGATAGATGACAGCCTAGCTTCAGGAGATCTCACCCTCCCTTCCAGGGACCTCTGGTGCTTCCACAAATGTAGCGGGCCCAGGCCTGGAACATACTGACATAGGGGCATACACGTATATATTTACAAATTCTTTTTACAAAGGAAAACTGAATCCACATTCTAAGTATGTATCAGTGCTACACTGGGTTTTGTGTTTTATTTTCAGACAAAATCTTGCTATATAACCCAGACTGGTCTCAAATCTGCAGTTTTATTGCCTCAGCCTCCCTAGTGCTGCCAAAACAAAAGCTCCCTACAATGCCCAGTTTCAATGTTTTTGAAGAAGGTGCTATTTGCCTGTACATTAAACAACTTTTAGTTCTTTCTTCCCCTGACCTTTGTAATTATCCTCCCTCATTTCATAATCATTGTCAATGAAATCACTACAGTACTGGAAATGTATCACGTCCTAATACATAGAAATTAGACCTCTTCTCAGGAGTCTGTTCTTGTTGTCGTGTTCTCAATTTGGAATGTCTGTTCTGGAAGGTGGACAGGTTGTCAAAATAATAAAGTAAGTGGATTGTTACTGTCATTTTAAAAGTGCATAGAACATAATATAAAAGATCAAAAAATAGCTCTCGTGTGTTTTTGTCAAAAATACTGGTTTATAGTAGGGTATGGTGGTGCTTGCCTTTAATCACAGCACTTGAGAGGCATAGGCAGGTGGATCTCTGAGTTTGAGGCCCTATGTAGAACGACTCTAAAAAAAAATTTACTGATTAGTTGCTGTAACTTAATGGACTCAATAGAATACTTGCTTTATAAAACAAACTACATTTGGAATTGATCATTAAAAGAAAAAGGCACAAAGTTTATTGGTGATACACAGTAGCATAAGCATTTTCAAATTATGGCTCTTGAGGGTGTCAAAGGTAATATTTAAATGTACTTTTTTTGATTGGTTATTTTTCTCTGTTAAATAGTTTTTTATAATGGAAAAAGCTTTTTGTTTTGGTGTTTATACATCAAAAACAAGCAAGCAAATAAAAAAACAAAGACAGGTGTTTATCAGACCTTTTTTTTCTATAATTATAGGAAATTCACCTTCAAATCCAAGAGCTCCTTGACGTCATGCCTTGATTCAGACAGTGAGGATGAACTTAAACGCTCTGTGGCCTTCAGCCAGAGATTCTGTGATTTGGCAGGCAATGAACAGTGCCAGGAAGATGTGGAAAAGGTAAGTAATGATTTATCAAAACTTCTGACAGTGTTCTGTTTAGTTTAGCTATCCAAACAAATGCCTCAGCAAATTAAAGAAATTGATAAGGTAGATCTCAAGCATAATTCCTCTGTTTCAGACACTAACTGTATAAGAGTGCTTTTCCTAGATACAACAACAAAACAACAAAAAAAAAACCCTAATTTTGTCTAAGCATAATGGTGCATGCTTATCCCAGACAAAGAAGAATTACACAGAGTTCCAGGTTCAAGGCCAGCCTGATCTGCATAACAAGACACTGTCTCCAAAAATCATAGTCTGTTTTAAAGAAATTAATGTTACTAGGGATTTATTTGGTCAGGGTTGGAGCGATGTAGTACTTGACTAGCATGTGTGGGGTTCTGGGTTCAAGTCCCAGTTCCCCACAAAGGGCACGATGACATCAGCAACTCTCAGAACACTGTCCACATTCTATGGTCCATCTCTTTGCTTATTTTGATAGCTGTTGCTTTTAGGAGAAAATCACAAGTGTTTTATATGAAAAGAAAACTAGGAAATGTAATCTTTAAATCAGAATCGTGAAAATATGGCTGCATCATTATCTGTTACAATTTTTAACAATTAATACTTCAAAAAAGTAAGCTTTTCCAGGTGTTTGTGTCATTCTATAGAACTATGAAAGTTGTGTTCTGAGTTGTCCTATCTTATAACAGAGCTGAAGGGTTGTAATTGCTTCCCTGGGATATGAAAGAATGCTAGGAATTCTCCTAGAATAAAAGTTACTCCATATATTTTTATGATTTATATAATCTTGTGTAGCTTTCATTTTTCTCATTTAAGACTAGACAATATTGCTAGGTGATGTATGCCATTAGTCCCAGTACTTAGGCAGAAGCAGTGATATCTGTGAGTGGATATCTGTGAGTCTGGTTCTAGCCCAGTCAGAGCTATGTAATCTGACTCTACCTTAATTTAAAAAAAAAAAAAAAAAAAAAAGGCCAGCCAGCATTTAAAATAGAATATTTGGGGTAATAAGCAGAATGTTTACATGTATATCTGGGCCAAAATACTTAGTACTTATTACCTTTGACTAATCTTTTGGTTTTTGGGTTTTTTTGGAGACAGGATTTCATGTTATAGTCCAGGCTAGCCTAGAACTTACAGCAGTTTTCCTGCCTCTGCCTCCTAAGTGCTAGGATTACAGACATACAATACCATGCCCAATTAGCATACTGCTTTGAGTAACTTTATTTTAGCAGTGTTTACCGTCCACATGTCTATAAGGGGCATACTTTGCACCTGTCACAATCAGGCAAAACTGTCAGGTTTGGAGTTGTATGTAGCTCAGTTGGTAAAGTGCTTGCCTAGCACATGAAGCTCTGGGTATGAGCAGCAGCACCACAGCAGCTAGTACGTGTGTGTGTGTGTGTGTGTGTGTGTGTGTGTGTGTGTGTGTGTGTGTGTGTGTGTTAAGGTAGGAGGATTGCTCTTGAAAGCCAGAAGAGGGTCAGACTTAGGAACTGAAAGATAAACTTGATCCTCTGCAAGAGCAGTATGAACTCCTGACTGCTGAGCCAACTTTCCCAGTTCCCACTTTAAACTCTAGAGTATATTAGATATAGTATTGAACATTAGCTATAATGATTGATATTCATATTGGTAGACATTGGGTATGTTAATGGACACTTTGCCTTCTTGTAAAAGTAATTCTCAGCTGGGCAGTGGTGGCTCACACCTTTAATCCCAGCACTTGGGAGGCAGAGGCAGGCGGATTTCTGAGTTCGAGGCCAGCCTGGTCTACAGAGTCAGTTCCAGAACAGAGAAACCCTGTCTCAAACCCCCCCCCCAAAAAAAAAAAAATCTCTTCTTCAGGATTTGAAATTGTGCAGATTAGAGCCTGGCAAGTCTGACCTGGAGAACTCAGGGTTTGACAGAATGAGTGAGGAAGAGGTGCTGGCAGCTGTGTTAGAGATGAGCAGGAGAGAAGCGTCACCACTACTCAGCCCTGAAGACGATGATAAGCCAACCAGCAGTCCGGACACTGGGTTTGCAGAGGATGATATTCCAGAAATGCCTGAAAATCCAGATGCTATGGAAATTGAGAAGCCCAAAACAATCACTGAGCCAGGTAAGGTTCATCAAGATAAGCATCTGTTACACAAACATGTTGTTCCAGAGCCTTTACTAAATAATCTAAGCCTTCACATTTAGAAATGGCAGTCATAGAGCAATATCACAAAATTATTTTCTAGATTTTGTGGAATCAGACCATCTTTATTTTAAATTAATTTATATGCAAGTAAAATAATAATTAGTATCCTCAGATTAACAAAACCCAAAAAGCTGATGGTGTTCTGAGGTATTTATCTGCTCTTACTGCAGTGTGTGCCCTACTCTTGTTAGCCACTGTGTGGTAAGTGTCAACTGGTCATAGTCTTTGTTCTTAGAACCATTCTGCAGGTCAGTGCTTCTAAATCCAGGGTACTCTCTGCTGCCTGGAATAGTTGACAGTGTCTTCATTTTTGGTTGTCTCAAGTAGAGAGAAATGGACTGCTTCTGACATGAGCACTTCATTTCCATAGATCCGCCCCCTCCCGAGACAGGCTTTCTCTGTATAGTCCTGGCTGCCCTGGAACTCACTTTGTAGACCAGGCTGGCCTCAAACTTAGAAATCCGAGTGCTGGGATTACAGGTGTGCACCTCTAATATTGCCCGGCTCATTTCCATAGATTAAAGGGATCTTTAATTCCTGTCAGGTGACTCAGTAAAGCTCTCATATCTCTGAGAGTCTGGAGATCCTACTAAAATTTACAGCATGCATGCTTTTCCATCCCACTCCCCAAAAGGCCTCATCAGCACCTCATGCAAATTATTAATGATACTGAGGCTGAGAAACACTGATATAGATGTGGTAAGATAAATTGTTGGCCCCAAAAACTTCTGAATAAAGCTGGGAGTGTAGTAGCTTGGTAGCCTGTTTAGTAGCCATGTGCCTACCATGCACAAAACCCAGCATCTCCAAACCAAGCATGATGGTGTAATCCCAGCAAGGAGGTGTAGATGAGAGGTCAAAGTCTAGTCCATCCTCAGATACTTAGCAAGTTCTAGGCTTGCCTGAGCTACATTAGATGCTAACCTATAGTGTTAATGAGAGCAAGGTAAATTACTCTTTCTCAACAGTAGGTGTCGCTAGAGTCCACAAATTTCAGGTTTTCTCCAAAATCATGTTCTGCTTCTTCAGGGCCTGCTAGTTTTACTGAGATAACAAAAGACTGTGATGAGAATAAAGAAAACAAAACTCCAGAAGGCTCTCAGGGAGAGGTTGATTGGCTCCAGCAGTATGACATAGAGCGTGAAAGAGAAGAGCAGGAGCTGCAGCAAGCACTGGCTCAGAGCCTTCAAGAGCAAGTAAGACTTTCTGTTACGCTTCCTGGGAATGGAACCCCAATAACTGATGTGTTAATCATTTACTGTGTGTCAGGCATTGCTCCCAGTTATTTACATACAGTTATTGGAAAAAAATTATTTGGGTTTGTTTTGGAATGGAACAGTTATTAAATTAGTAGGATTTTTATTATTAAAATGGAATAAAATATTGTTGGTCATGTCATATGCTATAGGGATATTAAAGATTATTCCATTAGCTTTATTCTGTAAGCTATCAACAAGGACCTCACTGTGATTTTATGAGTGATAGATTATTGTTTGGTTATTTTCTGGTTGTGTTGTGAGCCATCTCTTCAGCCCTGGTTATTTTCTTATAGTATTTCTTTTATTATAAATTACTTGACCAAAAATATCTAAAATCTAATAATTTGTAAATTCTGGTATTTGGATCCTTAGCAGTTCATTATATAACAAGTCGGTTCACAGGTGTTTGTTGTAATCCTGGAGTCAGACATAGGCAATGCAACTGCCTACTCAGGGGCCTGGCTCCCATTTTTACTTTAAAGATTTATAAGTATGTATGTTTTGTCTGCATGTATTAATAAGGACCATGTGACTAGGCCCACATTGGCCTTAAGGCATCATCAGGTCCTTTGGAACTGGAATTACAGCCCTCTGTCACAGCAGTCAGTGCCTCTGACCACTAAGCTGTTTCTCTGAACCCCCAGTGTTTACGTCTTCGTGCCAGTTGATTGGCCTGTTGATCATCTAAGATACTTAACTTATAGATGCTATTTTGTCATGGTTTGATCTAAGGTAGTCCGAATCATACTAGTGAAAAATTCATGGGATGGAGCAGTCGGTCACTGGTAGAACCCTGCCTAGGACTAAAAAACAAGCAAAAGTTAGTAAGACTCCCTAGAACAAATACATGCAGAAGATCATTAGACTAGACTTTTGTTTGTTTGTTGTTTTGCTTTTTTGTTGTTTTGTTTTTCAAGAAAGAGTTTCATGTAAGCTGTCCTGGAACTAGCTCTGCAGTAGACCAGGCAGCCTTTGAACTCAAAGATTTGCCTGCCTCTGCCTCCCAAGTGCTGGAAGTAAAAGCAAACACCCCAACCACCTGGTGGACCACTGGTTTTCAGTCTTATTTTTTTTTTTTTTTTTTTTTTTTTTTTTTTTTTTTTTTGTATTTTTCGAGACAGGGTTTCTCTGTGTAGCCCTAGCTGTCCTGGAACTCACTCAGTAGACCAGGCTGGCCTCGAACTCAGAAATCCACCTGCCTCTGCCTCCCAGAGTGCTGAGATTACAAGTGTGCGCCACCACCGCCCGGCTCAGTCTTAATTATTTTAAAGTTACCTGAGGTGCTCCAAAAGTACTGATGCCTGAATTGTTCTAACAATGATAAATTTTTAAAGAATAAACCTTGGCTATGGACTGGGCATCTGGATTTCTCTTTCTTTTAATCTAGATTTTTTTTTTTTTTTTTTGATTTGGTGTTTCGAAGACAGGGTTTCTCTGTATAGCCCTGGCTGACCTGGTACTTACTCTGTAGACCAGGCTGTCCTTGAACTCAGAAATCCGCCTGCCTCTGCCTCCCAAGTGCTGGGATTAAAGGTGTTTACCACCCCGGCCCAGCAATCTAGATTTTTTTTTTAAAGATGTATTTTTTTATTATATGTAAGTACACTGTAGCTGTCTTCAGACACTCTAGAAGAGGGTGTCAGATCTCTTTATGGATAGTTGTGAGCCACCATGTGGTTACTGGGATTTGAACTCAGGACCTGCGAAAAAGCAGTCGGTGCTCTTAACCACTGAACCATCTCACCAGCCCTTAATCTAGATTTTAAAAGGCTTCCCTGGTGATTCTAATGAAAAACTAAGATTGAGAAAAGTTCAGCAGTTAAGAGCACTGTATGCTCTTTCAGAGGTCCTGAGTTTAATTCCTAGCATCCAAATGGTGGCTCACAACCATCTGTAATGGGATCTGATGCCCTCTTCTGGTGTATCTGAAGACAGCGACAGTATACTCATGTGCAATCAGTCAGTCAATCAATAAATCTTTAAAAAACATCTTATAATCAGTTCTTCTAACCTCTAATTTATAAACAGTACTGCTATGCTTACAATGTAATAAGTGTATATGATGCTGGAGATGGAACCCAGGTCCTTATACATACTAGACAAGTATTTTACTACTGAACTTCATCCCCAATCATAAAGGCAGTTAAACATTTTTATTTACATTTTCTTTTTTTGTTTTGTTTCAGACAGGGTTTTTCTGTGTAGCCCTATCTGTCCTAGAACTTGCTCTGTTGACCTTGAACCCAGAGATTTGCCTGCCTCTGCCTCCCAAGTGCTTGGGAGTAAAGCTGTGTGCTACCACTGCTCAGACTATATTTTTTCCTAAGAATACCTTTACTATTTCAGAAAAATGACTGTCAAGGGTCTTCATTTAGTACTGCTACCAAACATGTCTTGTGGCTCTGGTTTCTTTTGTTAGAATAAAGTAAAAATAGATGACTCGGTAGCTTGTTCCTTTGCTGCCACGCGATTAGGAGAGCCAGTGTGTTCTACACTACTTACAGTTAGTTATTGAAAAAGAACAAGTGTATTCATTGTAGGTTGTTTAAAATCTTAGGTGTAGCAGTGTTTACATCTGCATCATAAAGAGCGATAAATGCTAAGTCTAGGGAAAAGAGAGTAAATAGTTTGCTAGGTGTGAATTATGGTGTGAATGATTACACTGTCGCTGTCTTCAGACATACAAGAAGTGGGCATCAGATCCCATTTCACATGGTTATGAGCCACCATGTGGGTGTTAAGAATTGAACTTGGTCTAGCCGATGGTGGTGCCTGCCTGTAATCCCAGCACTCTGGGAGGCAGAGGCAGGCGGATTTCTGAGTTCCAGGACAGCCAGGGTTATACAGAGAAATCCTGTCTTGAAAAAACCAAATCCAAAAAAAAAAAAAAAAAAAAAGAATTGAACTCAGGACCTCTGGAAGAGCAGTCAGTGCTCTGAACTGCTGAGCCGTCTCTGCAGCACTGTTCCTGGCATTTTATATGTTTAAAAAAAATTATGCCATACGGTAACACTGAATGATTTGACAATGTTATTGACAAGAGGAAATAAAAACCCCATGTTGTGTTTTAAGAGGACAGTGTTGAAAAGAAACAAGCTTCTATTCCACCTTCCACATAGGCCATAGTCTGAATACCTGTGAAGCTAACGAAGGTATAGTGAGCAAACGCTCCCAGCGCTGTGTGTTGTGCCTTCATCGGCTTGTCTAAGGAGTACCTCTTTAAACACGTGTTCCTGTTCTTCTCTCTGTAGGAGGCTTGGGAACAGAAAGAAGATGATGACCTCAAAAGGGCCACAGAGTTAAGTCTTCAAGGTATGGGGAGGATCTCAATTACATTTTTAAATGAAAAGGAATATTAATGCATAAAAGAACATTTTAAACTTTTTTTTTTTATACAAAGTCTCTTTTACCCTAAGGTGTCTTTGGAACTCTCTGTAGCCAAGGATGACCTTAAACTGATCCTCTTGAGTGCTGAGATGATAAGTATGCAGAGCTGCAGTGGTGGAGGTCACACGCAGGGCCTGTCTATACTAAGTGCACACTCTGCTGGCTGGGCTCGGGCCTCACACACAGGGCCTGTCTGTGCTAAGTGCACACTCTGCCAGCTGGGCTTGGGCCCTAGCCCTTTCTTTTTTCTTTTGTGGTTTTGTTTCGGGGGTGTTTGTTTGTTTGTTTGTTTGTTTAGTGTAGTAACAACTTTGAACACCTCCCAGGTACAGAGGAAGAACCTTAGATGTCCTTACATACATGCCTTAGAAGTTCATACATACATAGGTATGTATGTCTGTTTCTCAGAGAAAATCACTGTTGTAATATTCCTGTTAGCAATTTCTTTTAACTGGGGCTGGAGAAATAGTTCAGTGGTTAAGTGAACTGGTTCCTTATCCAGAGGTCCCAGTTTGATTTCCAGCACCCATATAATATCTTATATATATATATATATATCTTTATATCTATAACTCTGGTTCCACAGAAAACACTACCCCCTTGTGATGTCCATGGACACCAGGCATGCACATTTCTACAATGTATGGTTTCAATCCAATTGACTCTTCCAACAGTTCACTCAGGAAGTCAGTTGAGAGCCAAGAGTAGGGTTTGGTAGCATAAGATTCACACACTGGGATGGAGAGACAGTGCAGTGGGTAAGCGGGCTTGCTGTGCAAGTGTGAGGACTTGTTTGGATCCCTGTACCTATATTAAAAAAGGAAGGAAGGAAGAAATGAAAGCCAGGCCCGCTCACAGAAGTGCTTGTAATCCAGTACCATGTGGTGGGGAGGAGCTATGAAAGTGAGAGGATAACTGAAGCCGCCTGCCAGCCTGCCTCTAGGTTCAGAAAAAGAGACAGGAAGCAGGCAGAGAACAATAGAGTGTAAGACATAGACACTCTCAAAATACATATAAATTTCTAGAAACTCAGATATGGTCGTGTTATTTGGCAAAATATTTGGACCAAGTTCTGGAGGTATATAGAGATCTTGATGGCTCTTCATTTCTGTTTCTAAACTGCCTTTGGTTTTTCTCCAGTTCTCAGACACAAACGGAGATAGAACATACTTGAGTAGTGTAAAATGAGTGATCCTGACTGGTCTGAAAAGCAGAGTGCAGAGGAGAGCACTTCCAGCACTGTAGTTAGGACAGAGTCAGATACACGGCCAGCTTCTCAGGCACTCTGTCTTCAGGACAACCTGGGTGTGGGTGTCCACCAAAGGACAATCTTGAGCCGCACCCCCTACATCTACCTACCAAGTGCTAGGAATGGGCCCTGTAGCACAACACCTGGTTCCACCCTTGTAGTTTTGTTGTATTTTGTTTTGTTATTTTTAAGACAGGGTCTAACTCTAAAGCTGTGGCTGGCCCGAGAACTCACTATACAGACCAATTGTCCTCCATCTCACAGAGATCCACCTGCCTCTGCTTCTTGAGTATAGGATTAAAGGAGTGTGCCACCATGCCTGGTTCCAGTTGTGTATTGATGGAGAACATTCCCATCCATCCTCCCACTCCCAACACCCCCCAGTAGCTGTCTTAAAGCATAAATATATTAAAAAAAGAAAAAAGAAAAAAAAAGAAAGAAAGAAAGCATAAATATTTTGGAATCCTTGCAAGTTTCATTCATTCTTAATATTTTGACTGAATATAGGATTCCTGATTTGCAGTCATAAAAATACTTCTCTCCCTAACTTCACCTTACTGGGTGACGTGTGTTATTTTCAGGGTTGCTAGCTCAAGTGTAAAAGCCTTCCTTTAGCTTTGTCTGTCCCTTGAAGCCTATAGCTCCACTCTTTTCTGTCTTGCCTCCAGGTGCGTCACTCATAGCTTTTATACACTTAACCATAAGAATGTATCTCCTTCAATTCCTAGAAATTCTAATTGCCCCTTCTACTTTCTTTTCTGAGGGGAGATGTCATATAGCACAGTTGGCCTTATATTCCTGCTGCTTCTGCCTCCTCCCAAAGGAGTGCTGGGACTCCGTGCATATAGTCCTATGACTTGCTTTCTTTTCTGTCTTTGAAACGTCTATTATCTAGGACTTAGGCTGCCTTTGTGATTTCCTCACATCTTCTAATGAGTGTTTTTGTCATTTTGGTGTGCATTCTGAGAAACTTCTTCAGCATTATCTATCTGCAGACTTCTGAGTTTCTATCTCTACCATCTGTTTAATTGTCAAGAGATTTTTTTTTTGCCTTAGTATTTATTTCACTAGATTAATATCTGAACTATGATTTATTTATGGCCGTAAATAGTTAATTGGCTTGATGTTTTCTCTTTCCTGAGTAGATTGTTTCCTTTAGCTTGCTCTAGCTGGTATATTTGGTCTGTGTAGACCCTGGTTAAAAGCTTATTCAAGTATCCAATAATCCTTACTGTTAGTTTATCATTAAGATGATGGAGCTAAAGAGATAATTGTAACCTGTAAGCACATAACAGATCAAGTTTTAAGTCTTACTCTAACCCAAGCTGGCCTTGAGCTCACAGCAGTCAACATCTCAAGTGCTAGAATGATGAGGTGTGAACCACTATTCTTGCAGCTTTTGTGGCTATTCAGGTGCCTGAGGTATTCACTCTCTTACCTTTGTTCTAGAGTGTTCTAAGATCCAACTATAATAACAGAGCTGGGATGTGAGCCACTATCTTCATTCAGTATACATCCATCATGACTTCATCTGTGCTTCACATCCCTTAAACTAGAAACTGTTTAACCTCATCAAAGAACAGAACTCTAGAATCCTGTCATTTAGCAATATATAGTTAGGAAAATGGTGTGTTTTCTTTTCCATTTCTTTCCATTCTTTGGTGTTCATGCCTTTTAAATGTCTCTCTGCTGTGATTTTTTTTTAACTTTGTTATAAGCAAAGAACTATTTATTTACAAATTCTTTATGTAGAACCATTAATGAAAATTACTTATATACTGAATTTGTATGTTTTGGATGAAATTTAAGATCTAAAGTTGAATTTCCATCATTATGTTATACTTCAAGAACTAGTTTCATATTTAAAAAAATATGAAAATTATTGACTTTTCTGTGGCCTTGTTTTGTTTTGTTTTGTTCTTGAGATAGAGTCTCACTATGTAGCCCTGACTAGAATTCTTTATGTAGATTGGGTTGGCCTTGAACTCATAGAATTCTCTGCCTCTGCCTCTGCCTCTGCCTCTGCCTCTGCCTCTGCCTCTTGTATGCTAGGGTTAGAAGCTTGCCTGGTTTGGCCTTTTTGCAGGAGATGGGAGCTGCAGGAAGTGAACTTGGATTATCTGTATAATTATGTATTCTTTTTCAGTTTATTCATTTCTTACGATTAGATACTACCCTTTTGAGGGGTTGGCTGGTTTTTAGTTTTTGAGGACAGGGTTAATCTGTGTATCATTAGCTGTCTTAGAACTTACTCTGTAGACCAGGCTAACCTCAAACTCACAGATATCTTTTTGCCTCTGCCTCGAAAATGCAGGGGTTAAAGGCTGTACAATCCATCTACCTGTTTTTAAGTATATATGTTTTTCCTGTATATATGTATGTATACCATGTGTGTGCCTGTGGAAATGAAAAGAACTGGAGTTATTGACTATTGTGAGTTGCCATGTGGATCGTGGGAACTGAACCTGGGTCCTTTGCAAGTACAGGTGCTCTTAACAACTGAACCATCTCTCCAGCCCCAAGATACCTTTATCATGTCAATGCATTTCAAAGAAAAGTCCAAGACAGCTTGCTATAGAAGCATGAGGACGTGAGTTTAATTCCCAGCACCCACCTAAAAAAACAGGTGTGGTCATATATACTTGTCTTATTTACTATAATATTCTTAGTAATTCTTGAGAATTTTATACATGCATATAATGTTTCAATCAATTCATGTTCCATCTCACTCCTTACTCCTCCCAGATTTACCCCCATGTTTCCACAGCCCCCACCAACTGCATGTTTTTCTATATAGCCAATCAAGTCCAAATTTTACCAGCCATCTATCTATTCCTGGGTGTGAGGTCATCGCTAGAATGTGATAAACATACCTGAGGCTATACTCTTAAGGAAAGCTGACTCCCTCCCTAACAAGTCACACTAGTCACAGACCCTCAGTGGTGCTGCCACATGAGCCCCTGACCCTTGCCATAGTTGCTTTTCTGTGCTTATGATAAAATACCATCACCAAGGCAACTTATAAAAGAAAACAATTTATTTGACTTGAGGTTTCATAGTGTTAGAATCCATGATGGTGGAACAAAGGCAGCAGGAAGAGTTGAGAGCTCTCATCTTAATGCACAACCATGAGGCAGAGAGCAAGCAACACACTTCAAATGGCCCCTCTAAGACTTACCTCTTCCAGCAAGGCTGCACCCCCTAATCCTTCCCAAAGTAGTAGTTCCAACAGCTAGAGACCAGGTATTTAAACATATGAGCCTACGGTTACCATGTGCTCGTTCAAACCACCACACCACTCCACGCTGTAGTGTTGACTGGTTGACCTTGGGCAAGCAATCATAGCTGCTGTGAGTTCATAAGTAGACTAGCCTGACATGTCCAGAGATACTGTTTGACTCTAGTTCTCCTGACCTCTGCTTCTTAATCTTTCTACCCCCTATTTTGTGGTAGTCCCTGAGCCTAAGGAGCAGGTGGTGTGGTATAAGTGTCCTGTTTGTGGCTGAACTCTCCATAGACTCTTTGCCCTTTGATTGTGAGTTTCTGTGTTAACCACTATCTACTGCACATAGAAACTTATCTAATAGCTGCACTAGTCAGTGGGTGCACAGATTCAGAGGGCAATTTAATACTTGTCCATTTAGCAAAATAACAGTAGTAGATTTATCTCTTGGGTCTGTAAGCTTCCCAGCCATTGTTTCTTGTGAGTTTTTGCTGGAATTTATAGTACCTAGTGAGTTTCCTGTGAAGTAAGCCTTAAAACCAGTTAACAAGAAGTTGTATATAACCATGGCATTTGTTCCACTGTTAGCACCCATGGGCAATCTTGCCATGCCAGTTGTTACTGTAGCTCATATGGGTTCACCTCTGGGGAAAACTGTTGATGACTCTTCCCCCCGGCATCTTCTGGTAAGTCAGGTGAAGACATACTTGAAATCACAGTGCCAGGGAGGTGAGGACAGTCTCACCAGAACCCATCCTAGTCAGAGACCTTCTCTTTAAAAATCCAGGTAGAGGGGTTGGAGAGTGCTTAAGAACACTCTGGCTGCTCTTCTAGAGGACCCAGGTTCAACTACCAGCACCTTCATGGCAATTCACAATCATGTGTAACTCTAATTCAAGGAGATTTATCATCCATTTCTGGCCAAGAAAAGGGACACTTCTTTCATAGATCCCTGTGTCTGCCGTTTCTTCCTAGGGTGCCTGAGTGAATTGGAACCCTACTAATAGAATATTTTATGTTTTCTTAGAATGATGAGAGGAATATTTGAAGCTAGGTTTTTTGTTTGTTTTGTTTTTGGTTGGTTGGTTGGTTTGGTTTGGGATTTTGTTTTGTTTTGTTTTGTTTTTTGGTTTGGTTTGGTTTATTTGAGACATGGTCTTGTTTTATAGTCCAGAGTACCCTGAAACTCACTGTCTTCAGCCTTCCTTCTGCCTGGTGTTAGGATTGCAGGTGGACACCCTCAAGTCTAGGCTGCCTCGAGCTGTGTAATCTTCCCAGTCATCTTATGTCTGTTCTAAGACCTTTTACCAGACCCATCTTTCTGTTCTTCAGAGTTTAACAACTCTTTTCTGGATTCCCTGGGCTCAGATGAGGACTCTGGAAATGAGGATGTTTTTGATATGGAGTACACAGAAGCTGAAGCCGAGGAGCTGAAAAGAAATGCTGAGGTATGGTTGGTGACAACTGCCACTGTCCCTTCTGCTCCTTCTCTTTAGAGACTCTCCTTCAGTATAGCACAGCTTCTGCCCCTCAGCTGCTGTCAACACATCTCCATCTTCTCTTCTCTTATGCTCTTGATTTCTTTCGACAAACTGAAATACATCCTGATTGATGTTCTTCTTAGATAAGAACATGTATATCCATATAAATGAAGATATAAATATATTACATTACCTTTAGTTTTTCCGAGTAACTACTAATATATCTTTATATTTAGTGAAAACTGATCATTCAGTTAATTCTGTAATAATAAACATATTGGTATACTCCTGCATTTTTTTGTTTGGGGTTTTTTTTTAAAAAGATTTGTTTATTATATATAAGTACACTGTAGCTGTCTTCAAACATAACAGAAGAGGGCATCAGACTTCATTACAGATGGGAATTGAACTCAAGACCTCCGGAAGAGCAGTCAGTGCTCTTAACCGCTGAGCCATCTTTCCAGGCCATTAGTTTGTTTTTTTCAGACAGGCTCTCTTTGTAGCCCTAACTATCCTGGAACTCAGCCTCAAACTCACAGAGCTCTACCTGGCTCTGCCTCCCAAGTGCTGGGATTAACGGTGTATACTACCATGTCCAGCATCCTTCTCTTTTTACAAATAATTGCTTTTCCCCAAAATTACTGATTACTTGGAATTCCACTCTTCTAGCACACAACTATTATTAGCAGCTATTAATTAATATATTATTTTGTCATTCCCACCTTCATATGTGCTTTAAAATGTTATAACCTAAGCAATGTTTTTATTCTGCTGGTTAAATACTATTCACTTGACTTATTGGCTCATGCCCATAATCTCAGCACTTGGAAGACTGAGGCAAGAAGATCCACCAAGAAGAGTTCAAGGCCAGCATGGATTTGTGTAGTAGTAGTAGTAATAATAATAATAATAATAATAATAATAATAATAATAATATCCTGTTCCAAAGGGGAAAATAAGATTATTTGCAAGTTCTTTTGTTCCTTTTTAAATTTTTATTTTAGGTTTTTATTTGTTTTTATTATTATTATTTGTTGTATGTATAAATGCTCTATCTATATGTGGAGCCTATATACCAAAAGAGGGCATCAGATTCCATTACAGATGGTTGTGAGCCACCATATGGTTGCTAGGAATTAAACCTGGGACCTCTAGAAGAGCAGCCATTGTTCTTAACCACTGAGCTATCTCTCCAGCCCCCTTTTTTAAATAGTGCGAACCAGCAAAGAACCAGCTATGTGCCAAGGATGATCTTCTGACCCTAACACCTGTACTTCCTGAGTATCAGCATTATAGACTGTCACCATGCTCTGTCTGTGGAGCGCCTTGCTGAACCCAGGGCTCCATGTATAGTCTACTAACTGAGCCTCATCTCCAGCCTGAGCACTGTATTCTAATGTCTATTGTCCTTTAAATGAACATGCTACTTAGGTAATTGTTAACTAACACTGAACAGTTAAATTAGTTTTGGTGCTGGTGGTGGTGGTGGTGGTGGATTTTTTTTTGTTTTTTGAGAAAGGTTTTGCTATATAATATAGTACAGGGTGCACTAGAATTCAGATCCTTCTGCTGAGTACTGGGATTACTTACAAACATGCTTCCCCACACAGCTTCCGTTTTTGATTATAGTAAATGGTGTGTGTTCAGCAACTAACTGTGTGTGCGTATAGTGGTCTCCACATTTAGAATTTCCTACTTAAGATAAACTTCCCAAAGTAAAATAATTCATCAAAATTTAAGAATTGCTAATGATTTTTGTTTTTTTCAAGACAATGTTTCTCTGTATAGCTCTGCCTGTCCTAGAGCTTGCTCTGTAGACCAAGCAGACTAGCCTTGACCTGTGCCCGCCTCTGTCTCCTGAGTGCTAGCTTTAAAGGCATGTGCTGCCACTGCCAGGCACTAATAGTTGTTTATTTCCCAAGAGCTGTATTCCTTCTTCGGATTTGACTTTATTGTGTATCCTACAGCGTGTGAATCTCACTTTTAATTTTTTATTTTATTGACAGTATTTTAATACAGTATTTAAAATATGGAAATGTATCCATAATTATTGCAGTAACATAGCAACTTTCCTTTTTCATTTTGCTATTCAGTAAGTACATAACTGAACATAACTTTCTTTAGGATTATAGTTATAATATACATTCATGTGGATTTGAAAAATAAGCTAATACGTTGCTAATGGGAATAATTTTTCTATAAAGTTAAACAACATAATTGATCTACCACTAATAAGTCATCTTATTGGCTATATGCTAACTTCATTATCATTATGTTGCAGTAATTTTTTTTTGTTTGTTTTTGTTTTTTAAGACAGGGTTTCTCTGTGTAGCTCTGGCTGTCCTGGAACTCGCTCTGTAGACCAGGCTGGCCTCGAACTCAGAAATCCACCTGCCTCTGCCTCCCAAGTGCTGGGATTAAAGCTATGTGCCACCACCACCCAGCTGCAGTTAAGTAATTTAATATACATAAAGTATACCTTTTTTTTGAACATTTTGTGTGTGCATGCGTGCTTGCACTCTGTCAAGGCCACAAGAGGGCCTCTGCTCCTCTGGAGCCCGAGTTTTATAGGCGACTGAGGTATCTATGTGGGTGCTGGGAACTAAACAACGGTGTTGTGTAAGTATGGGATGCTCTTGACTGCTGAGCCATTTCTCCAGACCTAAGTATATTCCTTTTAAATTAGGATAATACCTGGAGATAGGCATCATGCTGAGGTTTATAAACAGTGTGACCACTAAAATGTTTACTGACTTTCACTACACTAGGCACTCAAGATTATGTGTATCGCCTTTGATTAATTTAAAGTCAGTATTTTACTTTTATTCAGATGAAGACTTATATCTACTTCCTTCTGTTTTCAGACAGGAAATCTTCCTCATTCCTATCGGCTCATCAGTGTTGTCAGTCACATTGGAAGCACGTCTTCCTCAGGTAAATGGACACCATGACTTCCGCATTTATTAACAAAACAGCCACCATTTGCCCCATTTGTTATTATTTGCATGTCTTTGTTAGGTATGGGTTGACTACTTTAAAGAAAACTTAAGAGGCTGAGGATGAAATTAGTAAAGTGTTTGCCTACTAGCATGCAGGAAACCCTAGGTTTCGTCTCGATCACTGTATAAATTTGAAAGTGAGATACACATCTGTGATCCCAGAATTCATAGAGTGGAGGCAGAAAGATCAGGAATTCAGGGCCTTATCTTTTTATACATGAAGTTTCAGACAAGAGAGACGTTAAAATGTTCTCTTAATTAAACACTGTGTGTGGATTATGCATGTTGGTGTGACTATTTGGGTTTTTCTATTCATAATGATGATAAATATTCTCCTGAGTAAATATATTTATTAGAAAGTTATCAACCTGGGGAAATGATTCAGTGGATAAAGTATTTGCTTTCCAAGCATGAGGACTAGAATTTGGATTTCAGCATCCACATAAAAATGCAGTGACCTGTGTGCACTCACATGAAGCAGACAGAAGGGATTCCTCAGGGACATCTGGCTGACTAGTGACGTAAGTGAAACTAGCCAGCTCTGAGTTTATAAGACACCCAGCCCCAGTAAATAAAGAGAGAAGTGATTGAGGAAGACACATGTATGCACACATGCAAAAAATAAAGAAGCTGTCTCTCTGGGTTTGGTACATTTCTGTAATGCACTGAACACTTGAGAAACAGCATAGTTTAAAAAAATCACAAACAAAAACCCTCAAGGCCTTGTGCACCACGTATGTGAGTGCAGGGTCAACCAAGCTTCCTAATGATACTGCCTCAGTGGCCAAGAGCAGAAGGGTAACTGTTGCAGAGTATACATGCAAAACCTATCACTTTTAATTCTCCCTGTGTGGTTTTTAAAAAGAAATACTGCTGAAGCTGATAATGAGGCCATGACTTGTTCTCTTTCTCAAGTTTCTGATAACTGAGGAAAATGTTTATTTTGAAAAACTGTAATTTTTTTATTTTATGTGTTTCAGGTCATTACATTAGTGATGTGTATGACATTAAGAAACAGGCATGGTTCACTTACAATGACCTGGAGGTCTCTAAAATCCAAGAGGCTGCTGTGCAGAGTGATCGAGATCGCAGCGGCTATATCTTCTTCTATATGCACAAGTAAGAACCCTAGCAGACAGCAGGAACCGGCTGGGGCCTTTAGAGCTTCCTGTCTTTGCTTAGGGTTTATCTCCTGATAGTTCCTTATGACTCCCAGATATTTTCTCTGCGCACATTATCATCTCATCAGAATATCTGGGAATTATAGTGGTTGTTCTGTGGTAGGACACGTCTTATTATAAGCTGGTCTTCAATTGTGTCAGTGAGGTATGATCATGTGCTAGGAACTACACGGAGTTCTTACTACAGCTAACTGCTGGCACTTCCTCATTCTCAGAATCAGCTTCCAGGGTTAGGATGGTCAGGCAAGAGAACTGCTGAATAACAGAGTGTGCGGCCAAGCAGGATCGTGCGAGTTTTATCAGTGTCCATGTCCTGGTTTGCTTTGGTTTGGTTTTTCCCTCACCTGTATTCCCTCTTCTCATTGAATTCTGATTTTTGTGGTTTGTTTTTTAAGGGAGATCTTTGATGAGTTGCTGGAGACAGAAAAAAACTCTCAGGCGCTTAGCATGGAGATGGGGAGAGCTGCCCGTCAGGCCTCGTGAGGAGAGCCCCATGGGCGGCGGCACAAGCTGCACATCTGTCACTGCCACCCTCTGCCCGGAGAGAATTGGGAACTCTACTTGATGCAGGAGCAACAGCAGCTCAGGGCCAAACCAAAAGAAACTTCAGTCATGTGCAACGCTCCGTGCTGTCTTATGGAAACCTTGGTCTCATCTATAGCTGATTATCCTCTTTTTCTCCTACAAGAGTGCCGCTTCCTTTTGTCTTAGGAATGAATACATATTGTAAATATATATGTACATACCCACACACATATATTGAATGAATGAATGGAGCCTTAAAGAGCTAGGATGAGCCACTAGAAGTAGTACTCCTGCTCACAATGAATGCTGCAGCTATTGGCCGAGAAATCAGAGTGTCCAAGAATATTCATCTGAGGAGCGTTTGGCTTTTAACTTTTGAGGGTTTTTTGTTTTTTTTTTTTCCTTTTTGAGTGGCTTCACTCAAGTCCAACCTTTTATGCATGTTGTAAGTAAAGCTCACTGGGAAGCTAGTTACACTAAAACCAGTTTATTTTCCTTGCAAGAGGCATTTCTGTAGCCTGATTTGAGTTTTATTTTTCTTTTGATTTTATGACTCTCATGCTGTTTACATGCACTTTCCAAAAAATGGATTGTTGGTGCTTCAGAGTGTTACAGTCCCACATTGCTGTTTCTGATGCCCTTGGCATTTTCTCTCAGATGCCTCCACACAGTGTGTTTGTCATAATCTTCCATGCTGTGCTGATGGTAAAGCTAGAAGCTTACGTTTTCTTCTGTATCGGTTTCCCATGCAGCATGCATGACCCCAATGGATTACAACCTCAGTTATAAAAGGTTCACAGGCGACCTCAACTGGGACTCTTTGACAAGGGTGCTTAGGGCAGGAAAGGACAACATTCTCTGTCCTTCAGGCAGAGAAAGCAAGGAGCAAGCCACTCTTTACAGTGCAGACCCTGGGCCACTAACGCTAAAAGCTAAACACTGTGTTACAAGGGTAAAAATAAGTAGTGGGAGGGGATTCCAGGAGCTATCAGTCAAAGGTGCCTAGTACATCTCTTACTTGTTAGTGCTCTGAGTGAGACCACCAAGTGTCAGTGCAGTAGCAAGTACTGCATAAGTCACTGCCCACAGGACCTGCCTGGGTAAGCAGCTAATGAAACCATAGAATGAACCTGGGAAATTGTCAGCTCAAGTGTCATTAGGATTGCACAGACCTTAGCAAAATGAAGCCTGCATTCATTTTTCCCCTATTTTTTCTTACTTTTATTATTAATGAGAGGGTTGCTGTGAGTTCTGAGTTATGTATGAAACTATATTAGATTTTCAGGAGATGTTAAAACCCATCGCTGAAGATGCAGTAGCTTTTCTGGAAAAGTGTATTCAGAGAGCTCCAGCCTGACTCTTGGATCGTGGGTGTATTCTCATATAATCACCTCTTCTAAAGCTCTGAATCGCTGACATGTGCCTCGATGCTTTGACTACTGACAAACTCTGACTCCTACCATCTACCAGCACACATCGAATGTTCCAAAGTGGCACGGGTAGGGTACGCAGCAGTTTACAATAGAGACAAATATTTGTTTTTAAAACTAACCTTAAATTGTGTTGTTTCACTAGCAGGGGCTTCATTTTGTCTTGTTTTGCTTGAAAGTGACTGGTTATCTCGAGTGGGGTGATGATCGTGTGCTTTAGCAAGTTCTCTCTCATCTCTGCACTGGAGAACTTCCAGGTGTTGAAATGACGAGGAAGTTTATTTGGGGGGGGGGGGGGGAAAGGCTCTGCATCGTGCTGTGGAGGACACTGACGTCTGCCTGAGCCTGGGCCGCTCTCACAGCTGCTTATGTCCCTGTTGACTTAGAAGGCACAGAGCTTGACTCGTTTTGTCTCTCATGTCTTGGGCAGGACTTGTTAGTTAAGAACAGGTTACTCCTTGCAAATTTAGGACTTGAATTTTATGTCTAGTCCATATGATCTGTCAGCCTCCCTGCGTCCTTTAACATGACTGCTTGACTCCCAATGGCAATCTCACCTAGACGGTATTGATGGGGTACTGGTTGTTCCAAGGTGGCTGTGTCTATTTTAAAATTATGAGTAAATAATATATTCCTTTTTTTAAAAACACTGTGATCAGAGAATTGGGGGATAGAACAATTAACATGTTGGGCTAAGAAGGGACAGATTATTAGGAACAGAGGGTGGCCGTTCTCTTCAGTCAGCATAATAACCTTCCTATGTAAAATTCCAAATGTATGGTTATGTTACTTTAAATGACCGAACTGGAATTTTATAGCAATTGGTACTTTATACAATCTTCTTAGCCAAAATTGGAAGACAAAATAAACTAGAAAGTTGGTTTTCCATCCCCACCTACCCCCGTGTTACGCAGAGTTAAAAGCTGCTGCATGTGAACATTGTTTATTTTAGTAGCCAAGACTATCGTCTAGGTCTGTGAGGAGGCTGGTACTCTTGTTTCATAGAGATAGATGTGTATACACACACTCAAGCTTTGTCCCAGCAGGAAGAATAAGTAAATCCATGAATTGTTTATGATTCCAAATTGGTTTCTTACTTTCTATGGTCACGTAACCTAAACAGCTCAGTAGTAGCAGACACAGCAAATGTAGACATGTGTACATTTTAAGATGTACTTACAAATCGGTTAACTCTGGGTGCAAATAGTGAACTTCAGATTTTTTTATCTTTCTTCTAGATGAAGTATAAAACTTAGGGGAAAACTCTAATAGGTCAACCCTCAGCATAGTGCCTGAGTCTTTCCCTCCACAGCACAGTTGCTGTGGGATGGCAGAGACCCTTAACTAGATCTAAGTCCATGTGAACCTTGTCAGTCCAGCACATGAAAGTTGCATAGAAGTGTCCACTCTCCTGCCTGCTTATAGTAACATCTCCCTGCAAATATGTATGAAGGCAGGTTTCTGCCCCCTAACATCCTTATAATCCATTACTTAAAACTGTCTATATTGTCTTACCATCTGGAGAACTATTTTATTGAAAAACTCTATAGTTTCTTGGCCATGGGAGTTTTGTAATAAGCACTCTGTGTATGTCGCCACAGTAGACTCCTTGGTGTTTGCTTTAGTTACTAGATCTGAACTATCTCTTATTTGTACACGATTAGTAAACTGTATCCTTTCCATGAGTGCAGAGAATATCTAAGGTCTGGAGGTTTTAATTATAGGTGTTCACATATGAATAAACAATTTAGTGACAGTGGACTTGAAAGTTAAAGATAGGAGATAGTCCTCAGGCCTGAGAGGAAGCTGAATGAGGGTCAGTAAAGATCCAGGTGTACCAAGCCAGATCAAGAACAAAGGGCAGGTCTTAGCTAGTCATTGGAGTAAGAGTGGGCAAGAGGGAGACCATTGTAGCGCATACACCTGACCCCTTGCTTCCTTTCCTCTTACGTTCCCTTCTCACCCTCCTTGGCCTTTTGGTGGGGGTTCTTCATGCCTGGGGGAGGGAAACAAGTGAGGTTCCTGCACTTTGCTGATTGAGCCGCTCCCAGATTTGCTGGCAGCTTTGGCCACGTTATTTGTGAGGTGGCTGTTTTCCCTGTGTTCAGCGTGACTTCGGTTCTGATGTTTGGTGTTTGTGTGGAACGGCGCTTTATCTGTGTTTTAGCAGAACTGTTCCTTTAAGGGTTTTCCCTAGTTTTGTTTTCTTTTTAAATTATACAGATTTTTTTGTTTTGTTTTGTTTTTGTATGTGTGTGAGAGACATTAAAGCCTTTATTAACCTTATATTAGTTTGACTTACTTCATTAAAGGGATGTGTTCCTAGGGACACTGGGTAACTAGTTTTAAGAGAAAATCACCTTCTATTGGCTTCTGATTGGACTTCACATAGCAAACCCATGTTCCTGTTGTCATTTGAGGAGTGAGAAGCTTTGCAAAGGCTTCTAGGTTACAGCTTGTAAGGCCAGCCTTGGCCTTAGCTTTCCCTTTTCTTTTGAGTATGGAGGACAATGAGATAACAACTGATTGAGTGAAGGCGCCAGAGAAAACCCCAGACGCTAGTGTCTCCTGGAGCGCTTGGCTGTTCATCTAAGGAAAGAAAACTCTAGAACAAGACTCTACGGAACTGGGGCATATTTCTGATGGAACGGGCAGATTACTATTATAAACAGAAGGAATTGTCACACTGTAGCTCACAGATACAATTGGACATTTTCATCTGACACAGGACTAAAACCAGAAATGTTGGAACAAAACCCTCGAGTGCGGGGCAGGGGCTGCTGGACAGGGAGAGCTTCATTCTCAAAACAGTCCTTTTTCTTTCTTGATGTTTTGTTGCTTCCATCGAGGCAGAGCAGAGAAGGCAGCTGGAGTCATCCCAAAAACCTTAGTGAAATCTTCAGTGGACAGGTGCTCCTAGGAGAGAACAGAACCAGAGGGCAAAGGTCACAGTCTTCCCCTGGGTTTGCTCAAGATGAATCATACAGATGTGGCAGATGATCAAACAAATGAACAAAAGCTAACACTTGTCAGGAGCGGGGTGTGTGTGTGTGTGTGTGATATGAATAAATGTCCCTGTCAATCAGGCTTCTGCCATGTTAGGCTTGAAGTCAAACTTCAGATCTTGGCTTGTTTAAGGAACTTCTCTGACCTTTCCAGGTTCCTACTTTATGAAGCAGGAGTTTAGGTGGCCCCGGGATCCAGGCTGGCACTCGAACTCTGGACCTGTGTTACTCCCTCCCAGTCGCTAAGATCACACACATGTTCTGCCAGGCAGTTTTTATGCTGCACAGTACAAACCCAGGCTATACTCTTAGCCCAAAATGGGAGCTATTTTTTTCTTTGAGATAGGATATCATTATGTAGCCTGGGCTTGCCCAGAACTCGTTTTGTAGACCATGCTGGCCTTGAACTCTTAAAGATGAATTTGTTTCTGCCTTCTGAGTACTTGAGATTAATGGTGTACACCACCACACCGTTCAGGGATGTTTCTTTTTTGTTGATTTTTGTTGGGGGGTGTTGGTTGGTTGGTTGGTTGGTTGATTTGGTTTGGTTTTATTTTATTTTAATTTAATTTTTGGTTTTTCTGGCCTCCAGGAGTACTACCTGCGCATGGTACACATAACATTCAAGCAAAACACCCATACACAGGCCGGGCGGTGGTGGCTCACGCCTTTTGTTGTTGTTGTTGTTGTTATTGATTTGGTTTTTTCGAGACAGGGTTTCTCTGTATAGTCCTGGCTGTCCTGGAACTCACTTTGTAGACCAGGCTGGCCTCAAACTCAGAAATCCTGCCTCTGCCTCCCAAGTGCTGGGATTACAGGCGTGCGCCACCACCGCCCACCACCACCACCACCACCACCCCACCACCCCATCCCCCACCCCCTGGCCAACCGTCGTCAAGGCTCACGACTTTAATCCCAGCACTTGGGAGGCAGAAGCAGGCGGATTTCTGAGTTCGAGGCCAGACTAGTCTACAGAGTGAGTTCCAGGACAGCCAGGGCTATACAGAGAAACCCTGTCTCGAAAAAACCAAAAAAAAAAAAAAAAAAACCAAAAAAACAAAACAAAACACCCATACACATAAAAATAATAAAAACAAATAAGATTTAAAAGGCTGGGGGAAATGGCATGGCGGCGCACTCCTGTAACTCAGAACTTGGAAGATATGGGTAGGAGAGCCCAGTGCTCCAGCACCTACCTGCCTACTGTGTGCAAAGCCCAGCTAAGTCTTAGGCTACTTTGACGTAGAGTTGCCACAGGGGACATTTCTCTGCTCCTAGAGCAGCTGCATTGAGCACCTTCTTAACACTGTTAGATGGGTTGTAAGCTGGTGGATATGACAGTCCAGTTCCCTCCTGCCATTATTAGACTTACCTCCCAGGCCTGGGCTTTTTCCCCTCAAGACTCTTGGGAGAGCACTTTAGGAAATAGGAATGGCGTAAATATGGGTATCAGTGGGTAGGGACTGGTACCAAGTCTGTTACTAGAACTCTGTATTTGTCACAATTATAGCTGCTATGACAGACTAAGCTCTACACCTGGATCCATGGTACCCTTTCCTATCCTCACCCCACTGCCATCCCCTGGGCCCAGTAAGGATGATTTCTCAACTGTGTCTAGACTGCTGGACTCCAAACCCAGCTACAAGGTAGAGACTGCTCATCCCAGTGAGCCTGTATCTTTCACGGCCCTGCTCTTGCACTCTGCAGACCTACCAGCTGATTACCAACCTCGCCCATACTTAGGTCTGCCTCGCAGAGGTTGACTCATCAACACCATCAAGACCTGCCATTCTACTCTTGTTAATAGTAGCTCACCTTTAGAGATTGACAGAGCCAACAATGTCTGAAAATCTTGCTCCCCATATCCATGATTTTAAAAAAAAAAAAAATCAAGGGCTGGGTATATGGCTCAGAGGTTAAGAGCACTTGCTCTTGCAGGGGACACAAGTTCAGTTCCCAGCACCTACATGATGGCTCAGAACCATCTGTAACTTATTACAGGGGATTTGGTGCTTTTGTCCAACCTCTTGTAGGTAACATGGATGTGGTACATACACAAACGTAGCCAAAGATACTCATACACATAAGATAAACCTTTTTTTAAAAGATCTGAAAAAGCCAGGCTATGGCAGCACACGCCTGTAATCCCAGCACTTGGGAGGCAGAGGCAGAGAGGAACAGAGTGAGTTCCAGGACAGCCAAGGCTATACAGAGCAACCCTGTCTCGAAAAAAAAAAAAAAAAAAAAAACCAAAAATACAAAACAAAAATTTGAAAAATAACATTTTAAATGTAAATGAAGAATATATTCAAAAAAAAAATCTTAAAACAGAAAGAGGAAATTTATCCCAGTACTTGGGAGGCAGAAGCACGTGGATCTCTAGAGTTTGAGGCTGACCTAGGCTATACAATGAGACCCCTGTTTACGAGAGAGAGAGAGCGCTTGAGCAGATACTAACAACTCATTTTAAATAACTCTGAGTCTTCCTAAATCACTTTGAGAACCATGGGCTGTTTTAATCCTATCTCCTTCAGCATTAGCCCTCCATTTCACCTCTGTTGAGCGACACGTGCCCACCCTTCCTAACTGCTGCTTTTATAGCACAGGGAACTGGCTCTCAAGACCTGGTCCCCATCCCTGCTTGGTGCTGGTACCCTAATTCTGACTGTCAGGCAAGTTACTTCCCATCTCCAGGCCTGATTTTCTAGGTTTGGAAAAGGAATTATCCCCTGGAACTGGAGTTACAGACAGTTGCGAGTAGCCACGTGGGTCCTGGGAATCGAACCTGGATCCTCTGGAAGAGCAGTCAGTGCTTTTAACCCTTGAGCCATTTTCCAGTCCCTTGTTTTTTGTTATTTTATTTTTGTTTCTTGAGTCAGGGTCTCTCTATGCCCTGGAACTCATTATGAAGATCAGGCTGACCTTGAAGTAAGAGAGATCTCCTGCCTCTGCCTCTTGAGTGCTGTGCACCACCAAGCCTGTTTTTGTTAAGTTTTGTTTGTTTTTTTGTTTTTTTAAAGACTTATTCTCACTTTGGCCCACCCGCTCACTGTGGCTGGGTTCAGACACTCCAGAAGAGGGCATCAGATGTCATTACAGGCGGTTGTGAGCCTTCATGTGATTGC